>NC_142867.1:121280714-121606785 GCF_051225735.1 Oryctolagus cuniculus
TGTCCTATGTCTCCTTTTGAGTCTACTTATCTCAGTTGCCTCCTATTTGTTTATTTTGCTCCTGTGTTCTTGTTAGATTTCTTTTTTTTTTTTAACTTTTATTTAATGAATATAAATTTCCAAAGTACGACTTATGGATTACAATGGCTTTCCCCCCATACCGTCCCTCCCACCCACAACCCTCCCCTTTCCCACTCCCTCTCCCCTTCCATTCACATCAAGATTCATTTTCGATTATCTTAATATACAGAAGATCAGCTTAGTATACATTAAGTATGGATTTCAACAGTTTGCTCCCACACAGAAACATAAAGTGAAAAATAATAGATGATTTTTTAAAATGATGATGAAATCAGAGCAGACCTATTGTCATGTTTAATCCCAGTGAGAGTCAAGTTGGGAATTGATCATTTCTTTTTTTTTTTTTTTTTTTTTTTTTTTACAGAGGATCAGTTTAGTATGCATTAAGTAAGGATTTCAACAGTTTGCACCCCCATAGAAACACAAAGTGAAATATATTGTTTGAGTACTCGTTATAGCATTAAATCTCAATGTACAGCACATTAAGGATAGAGATCCTACATGAGGAGTAAGTGCACAGTGACTCCTGTTGTTGACTTTACCAATTGACACTCCTGTCTATGGCATCAGTAATCTCCCTATGCTCCAGTCATGAGTTTCCAAGGCTATGGAAGCCCTCTGAGTTCTCCGATTCTTATCTTGTTTAGACAAGCTCATAGTCAAAGTGGAGGTTCTCTCCTCCCTTCAGAGAAAGGTACCTCCTTCTTTGATGGCCTGTTCTTTCCACTGGGATCTCACTCGCAGAGATCTTTTGCCAGAGTGTCTTGGCTTTCCATGCCTGAAATACTCTCATGAGCTTTTCAGCCAGCTCCGAATGCCTTTAAGGCTGATTCTGAGGCCAGAGTGCTATTTAGGACATCTGCCATTCTATGAGTCTGCTGAGATTCTCACTTCCCATGTTGGATCACTCTCCCCTTTATTTACTCCATCAGTTAGCGTTAGCAGGTACTAGACTTGTCTATGTGCTCCCTTTGACTCCCAGTCCCTTCACCATGACCAACTGTGAACTGAAACTGATCACCTGGAACAGTGAGATGGCATTGGTACATGCCACCTCGATGGGATTGAATTGGAATCCCCTGGTATGCTTCCAACTCCACCACTTGGGGCAAGTCAGCCTGAGCATGTCCCAAATTATACATCTCTTCCCTCTCCCATTCCCACCACCATGTTCAACAGGGATCACATTTCAGTTAATTTTCAACACCTAAGAATAACTGTGCATTTTTTTTTTTATCTGTTCTACTTAATATGACTGGTTTAGATCTGTAATTGATGCACAGTTATTCTTAGGTGTTCTTGTTAGATTTCATCGACAATGGGTCCCTCTGATCAATGAATGGATGGTTAGATGTATGAAAGGAAGGAAGGATAAACAAAAAGAGGATAGATGGATGGTGATAGATACTGATAAGTAGATAGAAGATAGACGATTGGCCATTTAAGAGTGAGACACCAAAATGTAGACTGGTAACAGAGGATATAGGGGCATGTCTTGTGAACCGTGAGTACCATTATAGAGTAGCAACTGGCTACCTGTTCTTTTTAAATTATACTTATTATATAATTTAATATATAATATAATATAATATATATAATATATATACATATGTACATATATACACATATATACATATGTACATATATAATTATATACAATTATATAACATAATATATAAATTTATATATAAAATTTATAAAAATAAATATATAATATATATTATATAAATAGAAATATATAAAATTTATATATATATATAAATTGACAGGGACCAACATTGTGACACAGCAGATTAAGCTGCTGTCTGCAATACCGACATCCTGTACGGGCGCTGGTTCATATCCCAGCTGCTCCACTTCCAATACAGCTCTCTGCTAATGGCCTGGGAAAGCAGCTGAAAATGGCGCAAGTGATTGAGTGCCTGCACTCACGTGGGAGATCCAGGTGGAGTTCCTGGCTTATTGTTTTGGCCTGGATCAGCCCTGGTTGTTGCACCCACTTAGGGAGTAAATCGGAAAATAGAAGATTCTCTCTCTCTCTCTCTCTCTCTCTGTAATACTCGCAAATAAATAAATAATTTTTTTTGTAATTTCGCAGGTAAAACTATGTGTATTTACAGTGTACAATATATTATTTTGAAGTGTACAAAGTAGTATTTTTTTATACAAAGACTCCCAAGTGCCAATATTTACAGCCAGTTTCTTAGAGATTTCAATTTTTTTCCAGAGAACCTTTCACTCTTCCTTTTTGCATGGAGATGGAGGCTGACTTTCTCGTGGTTTTTCAGGAGCTGGTAGAGGAAGGTGATTGGTGTTGCCTTCGTTCAGGGTGTAATTTTAAGTTAAAGACTCTTTGCTTAACAGAACCTCAGAGCTGCCTTCTCTGTGCTTGCCCTGTTAGATTCAAAGCTTCTCTGCCTTAATCTCACTGGAGTAAAATTTCCCAATTCCTAAATTGTTAGTAAAAGAGCAGTTTTCTCTGCTGGGTGCAGTAGGGCACAACCAGGAGCTCTGAAGCATCTCCCATACGTTTTCACCTAAGCCCCCTTTTCACGCTTACTAGTTTTCTTACCTCCACTTTCTTTGCTACCCAGAGTCTCCGATTCTTTATTCCATCTAGGATTTCTCAGAGCAAATGGGCCTGCTGTTGTTAGTCTACCTCTTTGTAGGCACTTACTTTTGCACTTTCCTCACTGGGCTAAGCCATTTAGATGCTTCCAATGGCACAGAATGCAGCAATAAGAGGTTACAAAAGCTACTCAATATTTAGAACCATGGCCTTTGGAGGTAACTTCCTTCCTCTAATCTAATTGGAGTAGGATATAGTTATGCTGCTAATGCCAGGCCCACTGCATCCCCAGTCTGCCCTGCCCAGCTTTCCAAGCCTACCTTCTGCCCAGTTAAGGCACTGTAGTGTTTGTCCTTTAGCAAAGATACCAGAGTGGAAATGCAGGTGCACCTGAGGTTGTCTTTTCATATCAGGCAGTCTGAAATTCCTTAAATGTCAGAGAAATAGAAATCTACAAATATGAAAAAAGTAACTATATTATTAATTGTATCCAGTAGAATATGTCCTTGGTACTCATGTATTTAGGATACCAAATATAGTAAAAGGTAAGATAACAACACTTTAAAAATTATTGATAGATTCAAGGTGGGCTTCCTCTACTCTGGACAAACTAATGAATTTCTTCAATAAGATTGGGCATATAAAGAAGAAGAAGACAAATGGCACAATTACTGCCATCGTATTGAAAAACATTGGCTTTGAATTCCAAAAATATTTTAAAAAACTTATTATACATGAGATTTAAATTTGTCTTCAAACGATATATTTTTTTCTAAATTTTCAAACAAACACAGATTCACCAAAGGCTTTCCTGAGAAATAATACAAGATTGTTCTGATTTTTTTCTGTATTTTTCAGTTATTTAGATGTATTTTCATGAAGTACTTTATAAACCAACAGAGATTGTGAGTGAACAAACTTGAATTACCAAATTTTTTTATTTTTAGTTGTCACTCTCAATTTGTTTTGGTTTTCACATAGTTCTACTTGAGAGTGAAAAAGCATTTTAATTAAAAGCATTTCTGCAATAGGTGATTAATTGCTTTTTAAAACACA
This sequence comes from Oryctolagus cuniculus, assembly GCF_051225735.1. Lineage (NCBI taxonomy): Eukaryota > Metazoa > Chordata > Mammalia > Lagomorpha > Leporidae > Oryctolagus > Oryctolagus cuniculus. Next base: position 121,284,421 of record NC_142867.1, read on the forward strand.
GAGAAGCACAAACAGTAAGCACCAGGACTTTCACCTTAGTATGGTAATATAGTATGAAAAAAATAGTGTCCCTGGATGAAAGCTTTGTATTAAATTTGAATGTCAACAGTTATATCAACAATGAGTATTCAAAAATTGGCTGTGGTAATTAGAGGGTATGGCTAATGTTCAATTGTAAATAACATTCTAAAAAATCCAGATACTTAAAACTAAAAAGAAAATTACCTTTGGTATCTTAGATTATCATTTGTGATTGACATAATGTATTCTGCTCCCATCCTCGGAACAGTAGAGATGAGGTTTGTGAGATGAGGACTGGGAACTCAAAATAAGCTTTTTTGTGATAGCATCTATGTTAAATTCTCAGCAATCAATACTCTTGCATTCACAGTCTAATAACATAAATTGCACATGTGTAATACATGTACACACACATAAATTACCCCTAATGGTGTTTCTGAAAATGTGATCCACAAATGAGCTACATCAAAATAGCTAATATACGCAATAAAACTGATTACACTTATTCCTGGGCTTCACAGCCGACTGGCCCAGTCCTAGTCTCTGAGCCTGAGGCCACAGAATCTGCATGCATGTGACAACCGCAGGTGAGTCTCATGTAGAGCACTTGAAAACCACCTCGGGGAGGGGCTAGAGGATTGACCTGGGCTCGTCAATAGACTCCTTCTATCCCGAGAAAATAAATAAGGACATGTAAATCCCTGTAGTTCATGTGGTCTGCAGAATTCTAATCTCTTCCCTCTTCATCCTTCATTTCCTTTCTGAACAATGCCTTCTGCTGTAATCAAGAACCATTCTCAGAGCTGTTGCTTTGGTTGTTTGTTTTTGTGCCTATTGACTTGACGGTTAGAGGATCAGGCTCTTGGGCAGACACACATGACCTACTTCTTTTTGCTCATCTCTTTTGCCTTTCTTTTATTTATTTATTTATTTATTGACTGACATGCAGAGTGGACAGTGAGAGAGAGAGAGAGACAGGGAGAAAGTTCTTCCTTTACCGCTGGTTCACCCTCCAGTGGCCACCATGGCCGGTGCGCTGTGGCCGGTGCACCACGCTGATCTGAAGCCAGGAGCCAGTGCTTCTCCTGGTCTCCCATGCAGGTGCAGGGCCCAAGCACTTGGGCCATCCTCCACTGCCCTCCCGGGCCACAGCAGAGAGCTGGCCTGGAAGAGGGGCAACCAGGACAGAATCTGGCACACCGACCGGGACTAGAACCCCGGGTGCTGTTGCCGCAGGTGGAGGATTAGCCTATTGAGCCGCGGCACTGGCCTCTTTTGCCTTTCTGATGTGGGTATCAGCATTGAACCATTGCTTTGCAGTTGGTTTAGACTAGAGATGGCAAGATTATTGTTAATTTAGGCAGCATGATTATATTCAGTGCCAATCATGAAGAGCATCGTGCAATACAAATATGTTCGCCTTTTACCTTCTCTGCTTACATGAAAGGATTTCAGGTTATCGAGAACAAAGAGGAAATATATTCTTTCTCAGCCTTCCTCTCTGCTTCCAGCCCAACCGACATCCTTGAACTTGAGTTAATTTTCCTTAGAGAACTTTACTTTTCCTCCTCTTATTTTTAGATTCAGCCTTGTGGCCTTTGTTATTGAACTTGTGAATTACAGCCTCCTGGAGCAACGGGAGCTTTCAGCCTTCACTGAGGGTCTCTTTATGCTGCTCTTACAGACATACATTCTCACTAAACCCCGTTCCTCACATTTCCAGAACAAGCGACGTCCATCCTTTTTCCGATAGTTTTCTGCCTCCCCGGATTTATGCATCACCTGAGTTCATCACATCCTAGCCTCGGGGTGCATTTCCTAATGAAATTTTAAAGCAGGAAGGCCATTCTCTTGTGGTTAAGGAACCAAAATGACTTTTTACATTTGTGTGAGGAATACCAAAGCTCTTCTGCAGGGCTGACAGAAGGAGGGGTGGGGATGGATGGCAGGTGATGCTGCTTTGTGTATCGATAGAGGCAGAAGCGAGATGAGTTTAATTCAGTTCTAGGCACAGTTCAGAAAAAGCAGTGATGGACTGGAGAGAAGACTACTGACTCAGGCTGCAGGCATCTAAAAATAAGTCCTCTTTGTCCTTGTAATTGAACTTGCTGGATTAGCAGTGAGGTAGAGTCATTGGGAATTTGGGCTCTGGTGTCAGATTATGTGGGTTTAAGATTCTGATTTGACCATTTACAAGGTGTAGGCTGTTGGCATGTTGTTTTACATCTTTGTTCATCAATTTCCTCTTATGTGATGTAAGATGGATCATTACTCCTGCCTCATAGGTCAATGGAATTAACTGAGATAGCTGAATTTCAGCATTTTGCACCTAATGAGTGTTTACTAAGTCTGGACAATTGATACTCTTCTGGTAGCCGCTTGGACTCTGCTGTCCACTATAGTAACCACTTACCTTTTGACACTTTCAGCTACCACTTGGCTCCAAAACTCTGGGACCCAATCACTATCATTGTATTTTAGTTTCTCAATTCAGTGGCTGCCATTCTCATTGTAAGGTCTGGCTTCGAAGAGAACAATCACAGAGTCTTCAATAAAGAGCATTTTTGGGCTACAGTGATGAATAACCAGGGTAATATCAATCTGAAGTTGAACAAGCAGATGTTGGGCAGATATCCTTGTAGAAGTGCCTTTTGTTTAAGGTTGCAGTGGTCTCTATGCAAGCTAATGATTTGGACAATCTTTTGTGGAAGTTACTGCCAGGCAATCATACATAAGGACCTGTGATTCATAACCTAACCTTACTTATTTGATTTTTTGTTAGGGTTGACACAAGTCACTCCATTTTCCTACTGATAACATTCACGTTCCTTTCATAATTATCAAAATCTAAGTTAGATAAAATAGCCATGAAATATAGCACAACCCAGCTGGCTTTTGCCAAGAAAAAGGTGCCAGCAGGGTCGTTCAGTGGTGATACTTCTCTCCTTGTCCTGCGGATGGCTCTCGTGTCCCTTTGTCATCCTATGGTTCTCTTCTGTGAGTCTTTTCCTCTTCTAAGGCCAGTAGTCCTATTGGATTACAGTCTTGTACGTTATGACCTTAGTTAATGTTAATTGTCTCTGTCAAACCATATTCCCAAATACAATCATATTAGGGGCAATGGCTTCAACAATCTGAATCAGGGCAGGCACTGTTCAGTCCTCAACTGGTTGACATGAGTCATCTGGTCTGTCAATCACCTTGTGAGTATAACCCCTTTCCAAAAATTCAGAAGTCCAAAAATTTTTACATCTCTTTATTTTTTCTTACTTTCTTTTTTTCACTTTTATTTAATAAATATAAATTTCCAAAGTACAGCTTATGGATTACAATGGCTTTTTCCCCTCCATAACTTCCCTCCCACCTGCAACCCTCCATCTCCCACTCCTTCTCCTATCCATTCACATCAAGATTCACTTTCAATTATCTTTATATACAGAAGATCAATTTAGTATATATTAAGTAAAGATTTCAACAGAGATCCTACATGAGGAGTAAGTGCACAGTGACTCCTATTGTTGATTTAACAAATTGACACTCTTGTTTATGGCATCAGTAATCTCCCTAGGCTCTTGTCATGAGTTGCCAAGGCTATGGAAGCCTCCGATCTTATTTAGACAAGGTCACAGTCAAAGTGGAAGTTCTCTCCTCCCTTCAGAGAAAAGTACCTCCTTCTTTGATGGCCCGTTCTTTCCACTGGGATCTCACTCGCAGAGATCTTTCATTTAGTTGTTGTTTTTTTTTTGTTTTTTTTGTTTGTTTGTTTGTTTGTTTGTTTTTTTGCCAGAGTGTCTTGGCTTTCCATGCCTATAATACTCTCATGGGTTCTTCAGCCAGATCTGAATGCCTTAAGGGCTGATTCTGAGGCCAGAGTGCTGTTTAGGACATCTGTCCTTCTATGAGTCAACTGTGTATCCTGCTTCCCATGTTGGATTGTTCTCCTCCTTTTTAATTCTATCAGTTAGTATTAGCAGACACTAGTCTTGTTTATGTGATCCCTTTGACTCTTAGACTTATCATTATGATCAATTGTGAACTGAAATTGATCACACGGACTAGTGAGAAGGCATTGGTACATGCCACCTTGATGGGATCGAATTGGAATCCCCAGGCATGTTTCTAACTCTCCATTTGGGGCAAGTCAGCTTGAGCATGTCCCAAACTGTATATCTTCTCCCTCTCTTATTCCCACTCTTATTTTTAACAGAGATCACTTTTCAGTTAAATTTAAACACCTAAGAATAATTGTGTGTTAATTACAGAGTTCAACCAACAGTATTAAGTAGAACAAAAAAAAAAAAATGCTAAAAGGAATAACCATCCCATCAAACATAGTGGGGCAACTTCCAGGAGTCATTAATTCAAATGCTGTTTACAGAATGTACTAGAAAACAAGTGAAACTGAGATCTATGCTCCAGGGATGCTGGTTTTTCATTGCTCTTCTATGTGAGTTTGAAATATTTTTTGTTCAAGTAGAAATCAGCACAGGTTATCATTGTATTTTCAAGTGTAACTCAGTGCAAACTCAGTCCCCTCACTTGCTTTGACTTTCTGAGAACTATTAGTTTAATATTTGAGTAATATGAGTATACATCAAAAGCTTTGTGGAAAAATGGAAAAACTAAATTAAAAGGTAAGTTTATTTTCTTGTAAAAATTTGAAATAATGTACAAGTTTCTCATGATACACATTTTCATGAAGTTTTTCGAGGCCCCTTGTATGTGTGGATTTCAAAAAAATTGCATCAAAATAAATTTATCTTTCAATTTCATTTTCCATGAACTTTAAGTCACTATCATTCACTACTGGGGACTTATTTTGTGCCACATACTGGGTTGTGTGCTTTTCATATATGAACAGTAGTCCTTACAAAAACTCTGCATAACCCAACACAGTTTAATGGCTGATACAAAAGCAAGGCTCCATGCTGTTAAATAATCTGCCCCAAACTAAACAGCTCAGGACATCCCCTATTTAAGCATGACAGTCTTTAAATATTTTGTGAGCCTTGACTGTGTTCCACTAAATTTTACACGTTAGGAAAGATAAGGCTAAGCCTCTGAGAACAAATTTATGTCACACCTGCTTACCAATGGCTGCATTTTCTGCATATCTTTAAAAAAGAGCATGCATTTCTAAAAATCTCTGTCAGCAATGAATTGACACCTCTAATGGAACTAAGACATTCCACAAAATATTAGGAAATACCTGCAGTCTAAAGTATAATCACTTTCCTATTCTGAATATCTTTTTTACAGTGATTCCAAATCTTGTTGATTTACAACTCTGTAAAAAATACACACACAGTTCTGAAACATGCAATGTTTATGTATTTTATTCTTCCTCCAAGCAACCCAAATCTCTTGCTGACACATTCCCACAGCCTCCCTGCTTTCTGGTCTTCTTATTCTTTCCTTACAGACTATTTTCAGCACAGAAGCCAGGGCAATCCTTGCACATGCACATCAGTTCATGTGGTCAGATCTCTTCCAAAGAGTACATTCTCACGCAGAATCTGATCAAATTCCTCACCAGTGCCTCCAAGGCCTTGCAGGAAGTGCCTGTCCCATCTGCCTCTTGGAACCTTTATCCTCCTTTTTGTCATCTTCTCACTCTGCTATTCTGCTCCATCCACATCATTAGCTCCTTTTCCTTCCCTCCAATATGTCAAGGCAGGTCAGGAGCATCCCTAGTGACATTTTCTAGATCTTTGCCTGGTTCCCTACCTCCCAACACTCAGATCCTGGTCTAAATGTCATCTCTTCAAAGATGCTTGATCCAATCTCCCTTCCTACAGTACTGCCCTCTCCCAGTCAGCTAGGCTCATTCCTGTTCTGTTTGGCATCTGATTGATTAATGGATTATGTGCGATTTCTTTTTTGTTTATAATTAATATCATCTATCATCATTTGATATGGATTTAGATGTTCTTTAGTTTATTTCTGTCCCACCCTTAAAGATTATATGAGAGTAGAGATGTTGTCATCCTATTTATGTGTATATTCCCATGGCTAAAGAGTAGTTTTGACACATAGAAGACATGTGACATTGTTGAGCAGATGAATGGGTAAATTAAAGGATATTTTTTATTGCTGTATGACAAATTATGTGTTTTATAAAATGTGTACAAAATAGACATTTCTTTGAAAGGATACCATGAAAATACACATGAAGAGAAATTCTGTTTTCTTCTTTATCTCTTGGATACACTATAAAACAGAGGGATCAAAAGAGAGAAAGGAGAATCCCACCTTTTTTTACATTGTTTGTTTCATAGAGCTATTCAATTTATCCTCCTTTTGCTAAAGCATTTATTATAATTACCTCATAATATCTTAAAAACAAAAAGAAAGTCACAATTTGTTCCAAATCTAGGAGATCATTTGGGTCTGTTCTTTCTCCTGACCCTGTGAATCTGGCTGACTCTCCCTCCTGCCCCTGTAAAGCTCACATATGTACACCAGCGCCTCACACCAGGGCTGACTTCCTCAGCCACTTTACTTTACTTGGCAGCACTTCTTGTCTCCCCAGCCTTCTGGCATCTTTATTTTCCTTCTGAGTTCAGCTTCTTATGTTGCCGTATTGAATCTGATTCAGTCTTCATTTGCTTCAAGAAGGAAATGGTGAACATTGACTCTGATGTAGGCAATGATGATTATTACAAAGCCTGACAGATGCACAATAAAACCAACAGACTAGAGAGAAACCATAGATTTTGCTGACAAAAGTTAAAATGTCTAGAGTAACCACTGAAAAAGACATCCAAAGAAGAAAGCTAAGGTCAAACATAAAAAACACCAACCAATCAACCAACCAAACATTCCATCTAGATGTTGGTCAAAGGTGAGGGAGAGAAAAGTAAACATAAACAAACAAAAGCAATAAAAATTTACAAACAAAAAGTAGTAGGAGTTTGGCCTAGCGTGAAGGATGCTGGTTTAGAGACCGTGTCAAATATTGGGTTCCATTTCTTGCTCTAAATTGACTCCAATTTTAATCTCCGAGAAGCAGCAGTGATGGCTCAAGTGACTAGACTCTCGCCACCAATGTGGGAAACCTGGATTGAGCTCCCAGATCCCAGCATCAGCCTGACCCCGTCTGGATTATTCCAGGAATTTGGTGATTTAATCAGTGAATGCAAGTGCTCTCTCTCTCTCTCTCTCTGTATCTCCCTCTCAAATAGAAAAACATTAAAAAAATTATAAACAACAAAATAACTGTTATGTTATTCATAATTTATTAATATGCATATTAATGTGTACAGACATAATTCTCAAGTTAAAAAAGGAATGCTTGCCAGGCACAATTTTTAAAAGTCCAGCCATAATATATAACTTCAGAATTATGTATATAAAACATAAACTCCCGTATATCTGAACATAAGAAAAAAAAATGAAAGATTTTCTTGTTTTTATTATTCAAAAAAGACAGCCTCTTGTAGAGAACATTATTTCTGATATAATTACCTCATATTAATTAAACTTTAAGTTCACTTGTTAAAAATTTGAAGTTATATACAGCAATATTATAGTTTTATAGTTTTAAAGCAATACCTCACAGAATTGCCAGAAGGAAGTATTAAATTGTCCATCATATAAGAGATTTTAACACACTTTTCTCAGAAATCAATAAACCAAGCAGTCAAAAAGTAGGAAGGATATAGAATATGTGCCCCAGAAAAAGCAACTCTCTGGAAGACTGCATCCAGTAGCTGAGGGATTCACTTTATTTTCAGGTAGGCATGCAGCATTTTTCTTTTAAATTGAAGAATCATTATCATATAGAACACATTACTTGGCTATCTCACAATTAAGTCAGACATCTGTGACAAGAAACCCATTTTTAAAGTAAAATATTGAATATTTAAAAATACACTTAAAATCGTGATTCAAATTAGAGAACATTTGGAAATCTGGAAACACTGAAAAAAAATGACTGCAAAAATACTACCAAGAAAATTTAGGCATTTGTGATAATATGGTTTAAGATTTTTTTTTTTTTTTAAGTCCGAATTACAGAGAAAGAGAAAGAGAGAGAAAGGGGTTGGGGGAAGGTATCTTCCATCCTCTGGTTCATTTCACAAATGGCTGCAATGGCTAGAGCTGGGCTGATCTGATGCTAGGAGCCTGGAGCTTCTTCCAGGTTTCCCACGTGGATGCAAGGCCCATAGACTTGGGTCATCCTCCACTGCCCTCCCAGGTACATTAGCAGGGAGCTGGATGGGATGTGGAGCAGCCAGGACTTGAACCAGCACCCATATGGGATGCCAGTGCTGCAGACGGCAGCTTTATCCACTACGCCACAGCCAGCCCCGATAATATGATTTAAAAATATGTAAGTAGAAGTTTGAGGAGCCAGCACTGTGGAGCAGCAGATTAAAGCCCCAGCCTGCAGTGCCAGCATCCCACATGGGCACTGGTTCAAGTCCTGGCTGCTTCATTTCCAACCCAGCTCTCCGCTATGGCCTAGGGAAGCAGTTGAAGATCCAGTTCTTTTCCATGGCCTGGGAAAGCAGTGGAAGATGACCCAAATACTTGGGCCCCTGCACCCACATGGGAGACCCAGAGGAAGCTCTTGGCTCTTGGGCTTCAGATCAGCCCAGCTCTGGCCATTGTGGCTATCTGGGGAGTGAACCAGTGGATGGAAGACCTCTCTCTCTCTCTCTCTCCCTCCCTCTCTGACCTCTCTGTAACTCCAACTTTCAAATAAATAAATAAATAAATCTTTAAAAAAAGAAAATAAAATAACAGATAAAAGTAGAAAATAAATAAATGATGAAAATACAAAAGAATAACAAAAATGTTTGACTCAGTGGTGAACCATTCAAAACATTTTCTTAAAATGTAGAAAGATGGTAGGACTCCCCAGTAATATTACTCCTATTTATTTATTTGTATTTAAAAGATTTTATTTATTTATTTGAGAGGTAGAGTTATAGACAGAGAAAGGGAGAGACAGAGAGAGAGATCTTCCATCTGCTAGTTCAATCCCAAAATGGCCAGAATGGCCAGAGTTGGGCCAATCTGAAGACAGGAGCTTCCTCTAGGTTTCTCATGTGCGTTCAGGGGCCCAAGCACTTGGGTCATCTTCCACTGCTTTCCCAGGCCATAGCAGAGAGCTGGATGGGAAGTGGAACAGCCTGGATTTGAATGGGCATAGATGTGGGACTCTGGCACTGTAGGCAGAGGCTTAATCAACCACACCACAGTGCAGGCCTCACATGAATATCAAAGATACAATTCTAAGAAAATAACCGTATCCCCCTCCTTTTTTCCTTCCTTCCTTTTTAGTTCTTTTAATTTTTGCTAAAACATAATTTCCTTTTGTAAAAAAAAGATTCCTTTTTTTTGTTTGTTTTAATTAAAAGGCAGAGATACAGAGAGAGAATGAGCGAGGAAGAAAGAATCTTCCATCCACTGGTTCACTCCCCAAATGGCTGCAACGGCCAGGGCTGAGCCAGGCCAAAGCCAGGAGCCAAAAGCCAGAAGCTTCTTCCAGGTCTCCCACATGGGTGCACTGGCCCAAGTACTTAGGCCATTTTCTGCTGCTTTCCTCGGCTAACTAGCAGGGAGTTGGATCTGAAATGGGGCAGGTGGTACTTGAACTGGCGACCATATAGGATGCCAGCACTGCAGGAAGAGGCTTAACAGAGTCAGCCCTGCAGAAACATCATTTCAATCCACTCTATACTCACAGGATTAATGCACTACTAACCACAATATTCAACAAGCAAAAAGAATGAACAAGATAATTTAGCAGTTTTGCTGTACTTAAGTTCAATAGCAAAATAATGATTCATATAACATCTTATATAAGGAGAACATTTTACGAAAGGCAATGAAAATATAAGAAACTAAGATTAATTCTAATGAAAATGCAAGAAGTCATCTAAATTAAATATATTTGAGGTTACTGTGATACAGAAAATTACAACGGTTAATAAAAGACATTAAAGAAGTCCTACATAAGTGGAGAGATAGGTCGGTAAATAGAAAGAATCAATACAATAAAAATAGCAATTCAGTCTAAAATGGTCCATAAATCAAATACAATTCCAACTCAAAACCAACGAAATTTTTATGAAATCTGACAAGATCATTTTAAATTTATTAAAAGTATCAAATGCCAGTACTCAGTTCTGAAAATTAAAAACAAAGTCTTCTCCCTCTGCAAGTTAACCATGACCTATTAAGAACAGAATAAAGAAACAGACCCAAGCTCTACGGGAGTGTAAAATACAATGGAGATTACATGCAGAGATGGAGTATTTAATTATTAAAAAAATTCGGGTGAATTGAGTACTGTAATAAGCTGTAAAAATGTAGAAGACAACTATGTGGGAATATTTTAATGCTGTCATGTAGGCAGGGTAAAAAATTTGTAAAAAAGTTCCTCAAACCACAAAATCATAGTAGAATGTTAATAAATTTAATCTCATTAAAGGTAAGAACTTTTGTTCATCCAAAGATGGCATAAAGAGAGTGGAAAGGCAAGCCCCAAACTAGGAGCACCTATTACCCACACATGTGGGCGACAAATGGTTCACATTTGGAACATGCTAGTAATTTCTCAGGATAAATTGTTTAAAAGACAGGGAACCCAACAGAAAAATAATCTAAGAATTTAAGAGGCTTTTCTTAGAATATGAAACTGAAATACTCAGTATATGTATAAGAAAACAATCAACTGCATTAGTAAAACAAGAGAAAGAAAATTAAAACCATAATAAGATAGCATTTTGAAACCAAATAGTTACTCAAATTAGAGTGTCTCAGTGTCACTACTGATGGCCTTGAAGAGCAATACAAAACGCATTACACTGCTGGTGGGATCTTAAGTAGATTTAACTATTTTGAAAGCAATTTGATAGTACCTTGAAAAATGAATACATTGTAGATGCCTTACACCCCAGCAACTGCAGTACTGCATGCATAGCTTTGAGAGAACCTTGAACACACAGAAGATAAATACACAAGAGTAATCATAGCAGCATTAGGTACAATAGAACAACATTCTTTAAAGGAAAATAAAAGTGTGCTAACAGTTCACTGGGCAATTCTGTTGCACCCACACAACAGAAATGTTATACAACACTGAAAACAATTACCTGTAGCACTGCCACAGCTGCAACAGTCAGCGACAGGACAGGAAGTAGCTGCCACACTTAAACTGGGTCATGTGAGGTTAAGGGCTTACAGAGGGTACCTACAATGCTCCAGGTGTATTTCCCCAAGGCTGGGAACAACGTGGATCATAATCTCCCTTACACCTGAAGGAGTGAGGGACAGAAGCAACTGCTGGAACCCCTAATAGGCAACTGGGGAACAGCTCCGCTGGCTGCATCAGTAATCTCCTGTTGAGACCCCACAAGGAGGCAGCCTCAGAATCACAGAATTGATGTCCCCTCCTAACTCCTTCCAGTACCAAGCTGGTAGATGTCTAATATCTGGGGGAAATAAAAGGCTTAAACAAAAGCATTTGCCAAGGGCCCAAATATCCTTCCTCTTCCTTCGTTAGGGCTGAAGAGGACCACCTGGGCTGTTTTCATGATTAAAGAAGACGTGACAGATGAGCTCTAGGGCTTCTTGATTTGAGGCTGGGGAGGGGAGAAAGAGGAGCTGATGTTTAAAAGACAGGGAACCCAACAGAACATCAGAGAGACAGTAGGGTCTTGAGCCTTGCAAGGCGGCTGTCCCAGCTGGAATCCTCACTTGCTTCAAAGGCTACTGATTAGTTGGTAGGCAGGAACCTACTGGAAGTTGCCCATTGCATTCAGCTGTGCTGAGGTCCTGGTCAGCTGGACAGAGCTGTTCCTGCAAAGGATTGGGCTAAAAGTCTGAAGGCGTGCATTGAAGAGAAGTGGAGAATGGGTGTCGGAAGCAGCAGGGAAACGCATTTGTTTGGCGGAGCCTTCTTTTGCTGGACACCAGAGAGCAAGGTAAAGGCCCCAGGGGGATATGAAATGAAGCGATTGGTGGGGAAGGTTGGTTTTAAAGAAAGAAGATATTACAGCATTTTTACATGGATGAGAATCATCAAAATGTGTTGTGTTATGTTTTTTGATCCCTGGTAAAAAAAGATATTTGGGAATTCTCTTTGTAATTTGTTTTCTTCGTTTTTTCTTTTAAAGATTTATTTATTTATTTGAGAAGCAGAGTTAAAGAGTGAGGGAGAGACAGAGAGAAAGGGCTTCCATCTGCTGGTTCGCTCCCCAGATGATCGCAATTAGCCAATCAGAAGCCAGGAGCCAGGAGATTCTTCTGGTCTTCGCACGTAGGTGCAGGGAACCAGGTAGTTGGACCATCTTTCACCACGTTCCCAGACCATTAGCAGATAGCCAAATCAGATGAGGAGCAGCCAGACACGAACCAGCGCCCATATGGGATGCCAGCGTCCCAAGCGGAGGCTTCGCCTACTATGCCATAGTGCCAGCCCCTGTAACTTGTTTTCAAAGATTAGAAATAACTTTTCTAGCTGTTTGAAAGCAGTCAGCACTGCATTCTCCTTTACTGATTGTATTGGGTTCCCTTCCACTCCACCATGTACAAACATTCTCTTCTGTAAAGTTTTTGGAACAATATTCTAAAATTACCCTAAGGAAAGGGAACTCTATTGTTTATGTTTTCAACTACAATGTGAACATTTTTTGAAAATTGAATATAGATCTCATAAGAAAAGCCATACAGAATATGTAACGAAGGGTCCCATATGGTCTTGCGCAAATCACAATACCATTTACTCAATCTTCCAGAATTTTCCCAGTAGATTCATTACATATTTTTTTACCATGGAAAGATTTCTGTTAAAGCACAGTGACTGATATTTTACACATGCACACACATTTATTCATGTATGTACTCAAGTGTCTTTTCATATAGAGATATATATATAGGTAGAGATAGACCCATATATATAGGCACTTCCAAAAGTTCATGGAAAATCACATTGAAAAATAAGTGTATTTTGAGGCAAGGAAAAAAATTGAAATTCATGCCTACAAGGGGTCTTTAAGAAGTCCATGAACATAGTTATTATGAACAAACTGTGCATGGATTTCAAAACCTTTTGCACCAAAATAAACATATCTTTTCATTCCATTTCATGAAACTTTTGGGAGTACATTATACATATGTGTGCCATGTGTATATGTGAATTGTATGTATGTATGTATTTTTGTCTTTTTAAAGATAGATTTATCTGTTTATTTGAAAGGCAGAGAAAGAGAGAGAGAGGGAAAGACTAACAGAAAGAGATATTGCATCTGTGGGTTCTCACACCAAATGCCCACCACATCTGTGGTTGGCCCAGACCCAAGCCAAGAACCCTATCTCGATTTCCCACATTGTCGCTCCCCCTCTTCGTGGAGGAACGACACAGGACCCTGCGCTGTTCTTTCGTCTGCTCGGCCCTCCCCGGGTTTGCTGCTGGTTCTTCCCGGGTTGGCTACTATCCCTTCCACCTCCGTGGAAGGGCGGTTCCCCCTGGCCGCTTTCCCCACTTCCGCAGGGGAGCGGCACACCGCCGGCCGGCTCTCTCGGGGGGCTGCACAGGTGTTCCTTCAGCTAGATGTTCCCCATAGATGTTCCTGGTGCATGTTGTCTCTCTCCTCCTTTATAGTCCTCCTCCGCCAATCCCAACTCGGCTGCCCACACGCCGAGTACGCTGCTCTCCTCCAATCAGGAGCAAGTCCTACAGTTTATCAGTTGAACTGGAGGCAGCTGTGCGGAAGCTGTTTACTTCTCTCCCAGCGCCATATTGTGGGAGAGCAGATGCATAGAATAAGTCTTAATTTGAGTAACTTAGTCTAGTCCGGATTGCTCCCCACACCACATGAGTAGCAGGGACTCAAGTACTTGGACCATCTTCTGCTTTCCCAGGTTCATCAGCAGGAAGCTGGAGAGGAAGTGGAGTAGCTGAAACTCAAACCAGCATTCTGATATGGGATGCTGGCATTACAGGTTGCAGCATAACCAGCTGCACCACATGCCAGTCCTGTGTGCTGTATTTCTATACAGCTATGGCCTTCTAAATAAGGTTGGCTACATGTCTAAATAATTAATTAATTTTGCGAAACTTTTTTTCTGATGGATAATGCATAGCACAAAGCAACTGAGGTTATCCAAAGATTATTGAAACATGCTTTTCAAATGGTTTGTGTATCTAATATGCAAAATAAAACATTTACTTAAGTAGTGATTGTTTTTTGAGCTGGAAAGTGCAGCATCTCTGAAAAGGGGTAGCTAGCAGACTTTGAGTGTGCAGGAGATGGAGCATAGCACAGAATCCTATGTGGGTGATGTAAAATTTGACTTTTGCATTGAAGGTCTAGGATATTTGAGCCATGCAGAGATGGGAAGTTGAGAAGCAGACCTCATGGAAGGAAAAATGGGATTTGTGATGGGAAGTGCACCCTTGGCATCCCAGGAGGCCCAATAGATTCACAAAAGAGCACTGTATGAGGAAACTTCCAGGAGAAAAAGATTCAGGTGTCACAAGTTTAAAGATGAAATATATTTTTTAAAGATTTATTTATTTATTTTAAAGGCAGAGTTGCAGAGAAAGAGGGAGAGACAGAGAAAGAGAGCTCTCCCATCTGCTGGTTCACTCCCCAAATGGCTGCAACAGCCAGGGCTGGACCTGACCAAAGCCAGGGGCCTGGAACTCCATCTGGGTCTCCTGTGTGGGTGGTAGGGGCCCAGCACATCGTCGGGGAGCTGGATCAGAAGTGGAGCAGCTGAGATTCAAACTCTTGCACATATGATATGCTGGCATTTCAGGTGGTAGCTTATCTTGCTAAGCCATAATGCCCTCCCCATAAATATACAGTATTAATATTCAATATTCAAGATAAGTTCATTTTAAATCTGAGCAATAATGGTGATATTACACTCATCGATGTAATAAAGAGTATATAGAAAGGTATATACTTATTGTAATATATAACTGTATTATATACTACACATAATTATGTATTGCGTGCAAATTCATTGTATACCTAAATTCAGTGAAGATGATTTAAAACATAATAGAAGGGTATGCAATTTCACAAAATCCTCCTGGCGTATTCCCTATCCCTGATTTAACATATCAGAAACAACTGCCTTTCATTCTTTCTGCTTTTGTTCTAGATCTCACTGCCACATCTTAAAACACAGCAGTTATTGCTCCATTTATTGCTTTACCATGTTTAGAGAGTGTCCATTCAATGACATTAAAGATGGGAACCTTAGCTTGTGTAAGTTAGTCTGCTTCACACACCCCTCTGCCTTCTCCTTCCAAGTTTAGTCTTTTTTTAGTCTTTATTTTTTTTTCTCAATGGCCATTTAACATTTTACATTCAAATCCCCTTTTTATTGAGTAAAGAATAAAATCAATCAAAAATGCACGAAATAAGTATAACAGAGCATGATTTTTCATCTCTATACTTATCTCCAATCCAACTCTCTATCTGATACTTTCAGAAGTTAACTATTATTCCACATTGTATGTTTATTAGTCTTTGACTTGTGGCTTGGTTTACTGTTCTACCAGACACTTGTAACTTTAAATAATGAAGCCTTTACTTTATCATGGTTTTGGACCTGACATTCATAGACTTGCACAGAATGCATTTATCTATGACTTGTTTTTCTGCTCAATTTTTGTCTGTGAGGTTTATCCAAGTGGTCATGTATTGCCATATTTCATTTTGAATTTCTTTAAGTTCCAAAATAGTCTTTATACCTATCCTGTTGCTCATGCACATTTGTGTTGATTCCAGTGTTTTTATGAAAACAAATAATGCTAAGTGTATGTTCATATTCTTGCACATGTCTCCTTATGCACAGGACTTCCTCCAAGGCAGAGATCAGAAACTATGTATGAAAGGAGCCAGACAGTGGCAGGCCACATTCTCAGACTGCTTGTCACATATTCTTCTTTGACACATCTTTTGTGAAGCTGCTTGTCATATATTCTTCTGCAATTTTTTGTTTATTTGATTTTTACAACTACTTACAAATGTAAAAAAAAAAAACACCCTTAGCTCATAGGCTGCACCAAAGCATTCCCCAGGCTGAGCTGACCCAGACAATAATTTGCCAACCCGTGCTGAAAGCTTTAGTTTTCAGCCATTTAAACATGAGTCAGAGTAAGCAAAAATATTGTGTATCACAATCCCTGTACACATACATGTACAAAAATAAATATGTTATATGAAGCCATACCAACTTCCTATGATATGGCCATTCTATCCCTTTGAAAAACGTTGTATCTATTAGTGATTAATTTTACAGACCACTGGCACCTTCAGACTTGTCATGTGAAAAACACTGCATTGGGAATGGAAGTTTTGGCTGCAGAGGAATCCAGATCTTTACCAGGTAACAAAACGCTTTTCAGAGTGGACACAAATTTGTAGCCCCATCAGAAGAGTGTGAATTATTTGTTGCATGTAATTTCTTTTAAAGATTTTATTTATTTATTTGACAGGTAGAATTACAGACAGTGAGAGAGAGAGAGAGAGAAAGGTCTTCCTTCTGTTGGTTCACTCCCCAAATGGCCGCAACGACCAGAGGTGCTCCCATCCGAAGCCAGGAGCCAGGAGCTTCTTCCAGGTCTCCCACATGGGTGCAGGGGCCCAAGGACTTGGGCCATCTTCTACTGCTATGTCAGGCCATAGCAGAGAGCTGGACTGGAAGAGGAGTAACCGGGACTAGAACCAGTGCCCATATGGGATGCAAGTGCCACAGGCAGAGGATTAACCTAGTGTGCCACGGTGCTGGCCCCATGTTGCATGTAATTTTGTTGGAATTTTATGTTATGGTTTTCTGTTGGAAATGAACGTATCTCATCTTAGTTTTTACTTTTAAAACTGTTTATTATATTAAAATGCACACAGTGTGAAAGTTTCCAGTGTAACTATCTCTAAAGGTACAGTTCAGCGGCATTCATTGCATTTCACACTGCAGTGTAATCATCACTACTGTGTGGCTCAAGTGGAACTGTGTGGGCATTGAACACTGCCTCCCCAGCCTCCCCTCATGGCAGCTACTGGGAACCACTTCCACCTTCTCTCTCAGTTTGGCTTCTCCAGGGGCCTCAGATGAAATCACGAGCAACTGTCCTATTGTGGCTGGCTTTCCATATCGTCCCCAGCTTCACACATATTCTAGTTTATGTGTAAAACGTTAGTTTTCTGAATTTTAATGATCTCAGTTGCTTTTTAATGTATTTTTTCTATTGACATTTCCCCTTTTGTGATGTTTTTTGCCCTTTCTGTCCTTCTTTCCTTCCATCTTGAGCTATTTTATATATTCTTTATTCTAATATTTTTTCAATTGTTAGAACTCCAATGTGGCTAGCATTGGTTGAAGGTATTTTGTAAGATGAGCAAAAGCATAACAACTTGGGATCTCTCTAAATTCTATCTTAATATATATATTTGGGTTACCTTTAAGGGGGCAAATTTGATGCTTTAACTCACCAAGGAGAGAAGGTTTGTTATAGAGTCCCAACAGTTTATTGCTGTTTCTCCAAAGTGTTGCAGCAGCGTTGGGGATGGAGGGGGACGTTCTCCCGTGCAATTAATAAAGCGGCAGCTTCACAGCCCCATACTCGTGCATTACCAACTTCACATTTGTCCTGTGAGATTCTCCTTTCTTAAAAAAAAAAAAGCCTTAAAATTGTATCAGCTTCTGACACTCACAGCTGCCTACGTTCACCTTGATGGCTGTGTTCTCTAATAGCTCCCTGAGCCCTATCCTGAACCCTGGACTTGATACCTTCTCTTCTGTGATTGGCCAGCCTTTGAAGATGACAGTCAAGGTGAAGTTTACCAGTTTCAAGAAATAACCTGAAGGCAAGGACTAGTTTCAGAGTTCTGATGACCTCTATCAGATTCTTGCTGTCACTTCATTATTGGCTTCAAAGGATTTCTTATTTTCCTAACAACTTGATGATGTATTTACAAATATTTTTCGAAGTGTACTTTGTTCAGAAAGTTCAATTGCTTCAAGTGGGTGATTGGTCAGAGTATCTAAAGTGATGTTGTTGAAAACGGAAAACTCTACACTAATAAAATTTAGCTTATATGTCCTCAGCTATTAGTCTATATAAATTATCTTGAGGCTGGTGCCGTGGCTCACTAGGCTAATCCTCCACCTGCGGCACCAGCACCTGGGGTTCTAGTCCCAGTCGGGGCGCTGGATTCTGTCCCGGTTGCTCCTCTTCCAGTCCAGCTCTCTGCTGTGGTCCGGGAAGGCAGTGGAGGATGGCCCATGTGCTTGGACCCTGCATTCTCATGGGAGACCAGGAGAAGCACCTGGCTCCTGGCTTCAGATCGGCGCGGTGCGCTGGCTGCAGTGCACCAGCCAGAGCAGCCATTGGGGGGGTGAACCAAAGGAAAAAGGAAGACCTTTCTCTCTGTCTCTCTCTCATTGTCCACTCTGCCTGACACAAAAAGAAAAAAAAAAAAAGAAAAAAATTATCTTGACTCCACGTCAGGCTAAATGAGAACTGTTGAGCTGACCTCCTACACTTATCACCCAATTTCTACAAGGTAGAACTCACATTGGCCATTCTATAACATTTATATTATTGTAAGGCCATTTGGGTTCTGTCTGGAAGTTGATTATGACATTAAAAGCAAATAAATACTGGGGCGCCGGATTCTGTCCCGGTTGCCCCTCTTCCAGGCCAGCTCTCTGCTATGGCCAGGGAGTGCAGTGGAGGATGGCCCAGGTGCTTGGGCCCTGCACCCCATGGGAGACCAGGAAAAGCACCTGGCTCCTGGCTCCTGCCAGGATCAGCGCGGTGCGCCGGCTGCAGCGGCGGCCATTGGAGGGTGAACCAACGGCAAAAGGAAGACCTTTCTCTCTCTGTCTCTCTCTCTCACTGTCCACTCTGCCTGTCAAAAAAAAAAAAAAAAAAAAAAAAAAAAAAGGCAAATAAATACTATTTACAATATTAAACCTTTGTATGATTATTAACTGCAGAATTAAATTTCATAATTTAAGCTATAAATGTAAGTCCTGTTTATTGTCACTTAAATCTTATAGTTCATCAAGTGCTCAGCACGCTACCATGTAGAAGCTTAAGCCAAACTAGTTTTAAAAAATTGTATGTGTGTGCATGATCCTGCCATGTGGCCTATGCATTGAGACACCATGTCTCATATTTGAATGCTTGAGTTTGGCTCCTAGCTCTGGCTCCTGATTCCAGCTTCTTGCTAATACAGACACTGGGAGGTAGTGATGATGGTTCATGTTGGGTTTCTGCCGTTCATATAGGATACATAGATTGAATTCCTTGCTCCTGGTTTTGTTCTTGTTCTAGCTCTGGCTGTGGGGGAAATTTGGGCAGTGAACCAATGGGACCTCTCTTTATTACTTTGTCTCTCTGCCTTTCAAATTAAGTTACTAAGTGTATCTTTTACATAGTGAGTGATATATAAACAATATATATGTATATACATTATATAGACACACACACACATATATATATAAAGTCAATCTCCTTTATTTTCAGAGTCCACATTTGTAAATTTGCATATTTACTAAAATTTATTTGCAATCCACAACTGAATACAGTCATGTTTTTATTAATAATGAGAACTAGAAATTCATCATTAGATAATTTCATGGTTATATAAACATCATGGAATGTCCTTATACTATGACATCACTAAGCTATGGAACTTTATTGGAATATCATTTTATATGTGAACCCTTCTTGACTAAAACATCATTAAGCAGAACATGATTTTTGTAGTATTTTCTTGCTCATTCAGGGGCATGTGCAAAGCAGTGCAGATTTGCTGTACACACATGTTCCCAGTTAAAGTTGAATGAGAAAGTGCTCAGGCTTCTTTAAACTCTTATAATGTAGAACAAGTATTCTTTTTGCATCTAGTTATTGCAACATTTTCCACATCTACGCCCCCAAGTACAGTGTTGAAATGCTCTCTATATTACCAAGTACAAGAAGGTTGTGATGTCTTTACTAAGAAAATGCATATGCTAGGTAATTTTCATCCAAGCATAAGTTATAGTGCTGTTGACTGTTAGTTCCATATTAATGAGTTAACTGTATGGTATAAACAGAAAGAGAAAAAGAAATTCACTGACACAAATGTTAGATTCCTCCAGAAAGTGCTAAAGTCACATCTCTAGTGCATATATATTGAGGTTTGGAAAAGATAGCAAAATGGCTTAATTTGTGGAGTCATGAGATGATGACCAATAAAGTATAGTTAGCAGCACTGTTGTGAGACTAGAAGCCAAAAATATTTACAGTCATGTTATACTAGATCAGGAGAACATTGGCTCTCCTGAAGTAGTGCTGGGTGCCATGAACACTTCAAAAGTGAAACATGCATGAAAAATGTAAAACTTTCCAGTGAGACAGATTCTGCAGATCAAACAAATTAAATTAAAAATAGCAGCTCAGTGTTACAGAGGCAAAATTATGTGGAAAAGCAGGCTTTTCAATGCTTATAAGAGTGGCTTATTTTACCAGGAAATAGACAAACTAACCTGTATACCACAAATGACATTTCAGTTGATGAAAATGTGCCCACAGGCTCAAGGGAGCATAATTTTGTATTTCTCCTACAAACAAAGCAGTGATTCAGTATTTGCTAATTCAATGTTTATGAAGATCTTATAGAATACTACTGTAAAAAATGAGAAATGAGCATACATATATACAAGGGTTTGCAAAAAGTTCATGGGAAAATAAAACTAAAAGATATTTGTTTTGATGCAAATAAATTTTGAAACTCATGCATAGTTTTTCCATAAAATACACATTTTATGAACTTTTTGGAGAGTCATTATATACATGAAGTTCAAAACATTTTATACCAAAATAACAGTACCTTTTTATTCCATGTTTTTCGAACTTCTGAAAGCTCTCATAAATATGTCTCTATATTTATATGTGTATGTAACCGTCTTTCTATCAGTCTATATTATGTTGGGACAATTGAGAAATTTTTATATGGATATGATTGATATTCAATTACATGCAAACATTATTTTTAGGAGAAACATTTTTAAACTACGTTGAAAATGTTCTTATTTTAAAAAAGTATACAAAACATGTATTGGTGGAATGTCCAGAACGCTTCTGGTTGATTTTAAAATAAATAAACAAAACAATTGAAACAATTAAAATGACTAAATTTATGTCTTTCTCCCATCTAGGAAATTATTTTATACTTAATTTTTTTTATTTTTTATGTATTTGAAAGGCAGATAGAGAGAGGGAGGAAAAGAGACTGCTTTTCTGCTGGTTAACTCCCCAAATGCCCAACAATAGCCAGAGTCAGGAGTCGTGAACTCCATCCTCCTGGGTCTCCCAGGTGTATAAACAGGGCTCAAGTGCTTGAAAGAATTTCTGATGCTTCCCGGGTGCATTAGCAGGAAACTAGAGTGGAAGCAGATGCAGAAATCAATCCCAGGCACCCCAATATGTGACGCAGGCATCCCAAGCAGCAGCTTAACACACTGTACTGTAATACCCACCCTCCACTGTTGCTAAATCATCAACTACATCTTACTTTCACTATATATACCCTTCATTGTCCTTTACACTTTTTTTCATTTTTTTTAAATCTTTTCTCTATCAGACTTTTGAGACCCTACATGGACTCCCATTTATGTCTCTTAAATTGTATTTCATATTTTTTTCTTATGCATTACAGTTTGGGCCTATTTCCTTGAATATTTTTCTTTATCTTCCAATTCTTCTACTGCTTTTTTTGGTGATTTTTTTATTTAAGCAGCTATGTTTTACATTTTATATAGTTCCTATTTTTCTCCATTGTTCCTTTTCACAATGGTCTGCTCTTGTTTCACCAATATAATATTTTTGAAAAAATCTCTGAAATATAATACATATACACATATGTGCATGTATGAACATACAAAACTTCATGGAAAAATAAAATTGGAAAGGTAAGTTTATTTTGGTGAAAAAAGTTTGAAAACTGGGCTGGCATTTTGGCATAATGGGTTAGACTGCCACTTACAATGTGAGCATCCCATATGGGCACCACTTCAAGAACCAGCTGCTCCACTTCTTTTCCAGCTCCCTGCTAATGTGCCTGGAAAGGCAGCAGAAGATAACCCAAGTCCTTGAGTTTCTACACTGCTGTGGGAGACCTTGAAGAAGCTCCTGGTTCCTTACTTCAGCCTGGCCCATCCTAGCTGATGCAGCCATTTTGAGGAATGAACCAGCAGATGAAAGATCTCTCCCTCCCTCTTCCTCTCCCTCTCCTTCTCCCTCTCTAACTCTTCTTTAAAATAAATACAATTTTAAAAAAATTGAGTTTTTTCCATATATGCATTTCCAGGATAATTTTTAAGGGTCTCTCCTATATGTGTGATTGTGCATACACGTGTGTGTGTGTGTGTGTTTGTATGTGTATGTGTTATGAAGGTAACCTAACATGTATGCCACTCTCTGCTCCAGAACTATGAGCAGGCTGCCATTGTTAGTGAAACTGGTGCCATCTTATCTGAGGTGCCATCTTAAGCCTTGAGCGCCATCTTGTACAATAAGTTTTGGTCTTCCAAAACTTGCTTCAGTCAGGTGACCAAATGGCCCAACCATACGCACTGCCTTCACCAAATCCAGTGGAATTTGCTGAGTTTACTTCCTTCTCTCTGCTAAGCTATAATAAGACCTGTCTTCCTAGTATAGGCTGCTCTTCTATTGTGCATGGAAAGACAGCCTGTCTGTTTTTGATAATAAACCTTTTCTTTATTCTGGTGCTAGGTATGTTTTGTGGTAGCCATGACTCATTGGTGCCATGACTCAGATCCAGGCTCTCCCATCGACCCTGCTCTCCCTGCAGGGATGTGAGCTGCTTTGGGATCCTGGATTTCTGCCAACAAGGAAACCACCCCCAGACCTCCTTCTTCACTGACAAAAATGATCTGTGATTTCCATCCACCCATCAGCCCCCCAAATCCTGAGGTAAGAAAGGGAACAGGAAATTTTCCCACTGTGACCTCTGCCTCGTATCCGAGTCCTGGTACCAGGCACCACAACTCCTCTGTGAGTTATTCCCCAGGTGACAGTGGGTGCAGGTGATGACCGCACTCCCTGCTCCCTTACCACCCTTGTCAGACTACCATGATCTCAGGGACCCCTCGGACCCCTCAGATTGCTAAAGTTGCTTCCTCATCCCACATTGCATCTGACTCTCCTTTTGGTTCTCTCCTAAATAATCTTGCTCCTCTCAAATTGGCCCCATATCTCAAACACCATCACCTCATCTTTCTTTGTAATCAGGCATGGCCCATGTACGACCTTGACTAGCAGTCCAAATGACCACTTAATGGCAATTTGACCCCGACATTATTTGTGATCTCTACCACTTCTGTGAGCATTCGGGAAAGTTGAAGGAAATTCCCTATGTTCAAGCTTTCTCCTATTTCTGGTCTAAACCTTCTCTCTGCACCTCCTGTTCCCTGGCCCAAGTCCTCTTGGCCACTAAGTCTCCTACTATAAATCCAGAGCCAGGGACAAAGCCCCTGCATTCTGTATTCGATCCTGAAGATGAACCTGCACCTTACCACCCCCCACCACAGGCACTGGCTCAACCCCTTCTTACTCAGGCCCCAGCACAGTCAACTCCCACTCAACAACCTCAAAGCCCATCATCCACTCCAGCACTGTCCACCCAGGCTCTCACTGTCTCATCAACACCTCCCCTTCCTGGCCAAAAATTCCAGGAGGTGGCATCTGTTTCTACTCCCTCTGTCTCCTGCTCACCCTTATCTCAAAACCAGCCCTTGTCCATTTCTGCTCCCCCTGCCTTATCTCAAACCCAGTCCTCACTCTGACTTTTGCCCTCCCCTGTTCTTCTGGGCCAGCATACTATTCTCACCCTGCCACCCCTGCCTCAAGCCCTTGACGTCCCTTCTGTCCCCAGTCCCCAAGTCCCTCACTTTTGTGTGGCAGCTAGGGAGCCTCCTCCATGTTGCTCCTTTTAGAGGTGGTAGGAAAGGAGGGCAGAGTCAGGGTCCATGTCCCTTTCCCACTTGCTGCTCTCTCATAAATCCAAAACTGGGTTTCTTTACCTCTAACCCAACATCATACATTAAAGAGTTTCAATATCTAACCCACTCCTATGATCTGAATTTTCACGATGTCTTCATGATCCTCTCTCCAATAGCCTCCTACTAGAGCCATGAAGGCAGGTTTGAGAATAGGCCCATTTCCATGTTGATGAGACCCATCAGACTGATCCTGCCCATCCCATAGGAGCAGATGACGTCCCTGAACAGGACCCCAACTGGAATTACAACTCTCCTAATGGCATAATGGACAAAAATTGTTTCATCATCTGCTTATTAGCTTATTTCCCCCAGAAAGTCTATAAAATTATGATAATATAACCATCATTTCCATTGCTTCCTTGTCTAGCCCACCCGGAGCCTCATTTCTTTGAAATTATACCATATAGACTTGTATCAGCAGTTCTATGCCTGGTCCATATGTTATGGTGATCCTTTCCTGCCATCTAACATTATATGACTACTTAGAGTTCCTTTTACAGGCTAATCCCTCTGTCCTCAAAAGACTGGTGATATTTCTCTCAGTCTTGGTTGTAATCAGTTTTGCAGCTTCCCTCTTATTGGTGGTGATCTTAGGAACTGCTCTAGACCATGATGCTATGTCTGTTTACCGGTTCCAAGAACAACTCCAACTACTAAAGGGGAGGTCACCAGATCCAATTAGACTTCAGCAGATGCTATTAGGGGCTTTCAACATCAGAACACATCACTAGTGGGTGTAATGCTACAAAATAGATGAGCTTGGACCTTATAACAGCTGAAAAAAGGGGAATTTGTGTTGTTCTGGAAGAACAACGTTGTTATTATGTTAATCAATTGAGCCAGGTAGAACGAAATATAAAAAGGCTCCAACAAATTGCCATATCTATTAAATCTGTCCTAGGGTCCAGAGAACCTCTCCTCTCTCCCTTCTTATGCAGTACGCTCATCACTTGGTTAATGCCACTCCTAGGACTATTGGTTGCTATTCTCGCCCTGGATTTTATACTATCTTGCCTGTTTAAGTGCTTACAGGTGATAATGGAATGAATCAAAGCCTTCACCAGCCAGGCTGTCAACCAAATGTTACTACAGGGATATATTCAGCTCCCCACTGTGGAGATCACAGCTTGAGATGTTGTCCCATACTAGCAGGGAGTGACTCATCATCCTATGTCATTCCTATGTCAGCAGGAAGTAGCTCAGAAGACAGATCTTCATCCCTCCAACCCTCCTGGGCTTTTGGGGCTGAT
This sequence comes from Oryctolagus cuniculus, assembly GCF_051225735.1. Lineage (NCBI taxonomy): Eukaryota > Metazoa > Chordata > Mammalia > Lagomorpha > Leporidae > Oryctolagus > Oryctolagus cuniculus. The sequence goes on from NC_142867.1 coordinate 121,309,743, forward strand.
TTAATCCTGTACAACATTTGCTTTATTAAAAAAAAAAAGGAGATAATGTTAGTGAAACTGGTGCCATCTTATCTGAGGTGCCATCTTAAGTCTCAGGCTCCATCTTAGGTTCTGGCCCAGTCGCCATTTTGTACAGTAAGTTAGTTTCAGTCTTCTGAAACTAGTTTCAGTTTCCTGAGTCCTGCCTGGCTTACGAGAAGTCAGGTGACCAAATGTCCCAACCATACGTGCTGCCTTCACCCCACCCAGTGGAATTGGCTGAGCTTCCTTCCTTATTTCTGCTAAGCTATAACAGGCCTGTCCTCCTAGTAGAGATGCTGTTCTCTCATACAGAGAGCACAACCTGTTTGTTTTGGCAATAAATCTTCTCTCTATTCTGTTGTTTGGTGTGTTTTGTGGTGGCTTTTCAATCATGACTGGCATGTTAGAGCATATGGATAGAAAAAAGATAAGCTGGTTGTGCCTCATCTCTTCCCCAAATACTGACATTAAGTCACTGTTTAAAAATATTTATTTAGCAATCAGCATTGTGGAATAATGGGTTAGGCTGCCATTTACAATGCTGGTATCCCATATGGGTGCTGGTTCAAGTCCTGGCAGCTCCACTTCTAATCCAGCTCTCTGCTATGGCCTGGGAAAGCAGTGGAAGATGGCCCAAGTTCTTGGGCCCCTGCACCCACATGGGAGGCCCAGAAGAAGCTCCTGGTTCCTGGCTTCTGATCAGCTCACCTGGCTGTTGTGTCCATTTGGGGAGTGAACCAGTGGATGGAAGACCTCTCTCTCTCTCTCTCCCTCTCTCTGTCCATAACTCTGCCTCTCAAGTTAATAAATAAATCTTTAAAAATATTCATTTAAAAGGGAAAGACAGAGAGGGAGAGGGAGAGAGAGAGAGAGAGAGAGAAGGAGAGAGAAAGAGAGAGAAGGAGAGAGAGAGACATAGAGAGTTCCCATCTTCTGGCCCACTCTTCAAATGCCAAGTTCCCATCTTCTGGTACACTCTTCAAATGCCTACAGTAGCCAAGTTCAGGCTGCACCTGCGAGTCAGGATCTCAGTCCATATCTCACACATGGGCAGAAGGAACTCAACTACTTGAGGTACGCCTGCTGTCTTCCAGGGTCTATACTAGTAGGAAGCTAGAATTAGGAGTAGAGCTGAGACTCAAACCTAGGCACTCTGATGTAGGATGCAAGTTTCTTAACTGCTGGGCCAAATTCCTGCTCTTATCAGTAGGCTTTAATCTGGATCTCTAACCTCTATACAGTAAAATAATTTATTTTATTAATTTATTATTTTTATGGTGTACCCATTCTTCTTATAGGAAAAAAGTCAAAATGTTACAAAAGAATATAAGGTACAAAGGAAATGTCCTCTTCTCTCTCATGTTGATCAAATCCATTCCCTCTCAGCAATCATTGTTTTATGCTGTATGATGTGTCTATTGAGGCATTTTCTGCAGATATATCATATACATGATTTATACTTCTATTTTATATCCTCATGACAACAAAAATTGAATCATACTGTTTCTGTGACTTGATATTTTAAAATTTAATAATATTAAGTCAGTATTTTGGTTTCTCTGTCTGAATATACGCCTGTAGACAAACATGCTTTCTTTTCTGATTTGGGTCATTTTATTATGATACTTAAAACTAATCTCAAGTTTTTATAAAAGTTGAAGAGTGGTACCAAGAATGCCTGTTTGAGAGTCCTGTTTTTTAAGGAAACTCCACACTATTTTTGTTAATGGTTGTGCTAATTTACATTCCCACAGAAAGTGTAGCACATGAATCCCCTTTTCTCTGCATTGTCACCAACAATTACATTTAACCTTTTAAAATTTATTTATCTATGTATTTTTGTATTTAATTGTTCATTTAAAAGGCAGAGAGACAGAGGCACACATAGTTAGGGAGGGAGTTTAATCCAATCTAGTCACTTCACAAAGACCCTAGCTTCAGATGCCATGATTAGACTGAACTTCCAACCTAATCCGATAGCCATTAGCATTAATCCATTAAACCTTAAAATTGACATTGGGGCTCAAATGCAAGCATAAATTTGGTAAGACAAGTCCCATTCAATTCATAACACTCTCCAAAAGTCTGCAATGACCAGGACGAGCTGGATTGAAACTGAGAGCTGGGAACTCAACCCAGATTACCTAGATAGGCAGCAGGCACTCAAGTACTTGAGCCATCACTCCTTCCTCCTAGGGTCTACATTAGCAGGAAGCTGGTATCTGGAGCCAGAGCTGAGTTTTGAATCCAGGCACTCAAATATGGGACACAGGCAACTTAACCAGTTTCTAAACCACCAGGCCAAATGCTTGTATCATAGCTCATCTTTTGTATACATGGCATAATAGGTATGAAGTCAGGTTTTATTGTGGTTTCAAATTGCATTTCTCTAGTGACTAGTGATGCTGAGCGTTTTTAATGTACTAGTTGATCATTTGTATTTCTTCTTTTGCGAACGTTTGTCCAGGTCCTTTGCCCAGTTTTTAATCTGGTTATTTGTTTTCTTGTTATTGAGTTCCTTATATATTTTCTCTACTAATTGCTGTATCAAATATGCAGTTTGCAAATATTTTCTCCCATTCTGTGGGTGGTCTCCTCACGTTTTCTTTTTTTTTTTTTTTCCTCTATGAAGCAAGTGTCACTATAGCTTATCTCACAGTATGGGTAGCAATAAGAAGGAGATAAGGGTATTTTATGTGGCATAATTTTTAAATCATTTATCTTTTTTCTGAGTTCTCAGACTCTCTGCACTTGCCACTGTAGATCTTGGAACGTCTCTGTACCTCAGCCTGGAGGAATAGCTTTCACTTCCGCTGCAGCCATCTGTTTTGATTTTCTGCTGAGATTCTTTCTCTCCTCTCTGAATTTGTCCACACTGAGAATCTTCATGCATTACATGTTTTAGAAATGTTTCTGGTTTTCTCCTGCATATGCTCTCTACTCCACTTTTATTTAAAGAAAGTATGATCTACTTTTAAAACATAGTTATGTTATAACTTCATATTTACATACATGTTTTACAGTTCACAGGGGATATATTTTAATTTCACTTTGATCAGCGAAGGACATGAATTCATTTCCTAAAATTTAAAAAAGGCTATTGAAGTAAATGCATTTCAATTTTTTAAAAAAGATTTATTTATATGAAAGGCAGTGTTAGAGAGACAGGGAGAGAGAGGGAGAGGGAGAGGGAGAGGGAGAGAGAGAGGGAGAGAGAGAGAGAGAGAGAGAATGAGTCATCCATCTGCCAGTTCACTCCCCAAATAGCCACAATGATCAGGGCTGGACCAGGCTGAGATCCAGAGCCAGGAGATTCATCTGGGTCTCCCACGTGGATGCAGGAGCCCACACATTTGGGTGATCCAGATCACCAGGCTTTCCCATGGCTTTCCTAGGCCACAAGCAGGGACCTGGATAAAAAGTAGAGCAATTGGGGCACAAATCAGCACCCATGTGGGATACAGATGTTTCAGGCAGAGGATTAACTCACTAAGCCACAACACTGGCCCCTAAATGCATTTTTCCTAATTCATAAATTGAACAAAGGATATATCCAGGGGCTAACTGTCCTTGGGTTTGGACTTTGACCCGCTGGGTTTCAGGTTCTTCACTCACTGGAAGGTAAATTCAGCTATAGTCCCCATTTTGACATATTGTGACTCTGTCTGTCCTTAACCAGCTTTTTCTATCCATTGTAGACATCTTACCTTCATTTTTAATGAAGAAAATAGATTATTAAATATCCTTGATAAGATATGTAAACACCCAAATATTGCATGCTTGCTGTGGAATGGTGCAAATGCAATAGTCTGATATGAAACTTCAAATCAAGATGTTTAAAGAATAAAACGGCCCATAGTCAATGTCATGTTTTGTCATTTTCTCTGTAGGAAGAAAGGCAATAAAAGTATCTGTCTACCTCCTGAGAACAGCCAGAGCACACAGTAATATTCATAAAGTGCTTCCAAGAAGCAGAGGGCTGGCCTAACGGTGAGGAAGATCAGATGAATATGGAAAGTGCTCTCCTGTGATAGCAATATTCTCCCAAATGACAAGTCAGGGAGGTGTTCAGGAGGCCCTGTGTCCTGTCCTGATTATTAACAAACTGAAATGGCCCTTTGCCTAAATGTTTGCAGTCACAACCCAAGGCAATAAGATTTAGCCTGAACCAGCTGAGATCACTTCCATGCTTCATGATCATGTATTTCTATAACACTAGCAGAATGTAATTAGATATTTTTTTAACACTGAAAATAATTTCATGTATTAGGAAAAGGCCTCATTGGCATGGCTGGACTTTTGGTATTAAAAATATTATCCATGTTTAAATGACATCAGTTATTATCAATAAGTATTACACTGGTGCATTTGGGAAGGGGGAGATGAAAGCAGTTTTTATCTCATTAGCATGTCTTCACTGTTAACTGTTTGTAATATTAGTTCCCTTTGATCTTCCTTTTGATTATAGTGTGCAGAGCTGATATAATCTGTTATTATTTCCATTAATAACTAAGTATCTCTTGTGGTTGACAAGGCAATTTGTTATTATCAGGCTTCCTTTGTGCAGTGCAAAGAGGGTTACATGCACTCCCCCACCCACCCTATGTAAAACAACAAGCGTTTATCTGCTCTCAGCAGCCTGGAGATGCTGCGCCCTCGGAGTGAGTCTGTGAATGCTATCTTGCAAAGAACGAGCACCTTGACAGTGACATGGGGAGTGAGGGGTGCAGATTCTAATCTGAATACACTTTCTGCTTCGAGGGCTTTAGCAAATTGGGCAGTGTAGCCCTAACATATTTTGCTGACCCTGGTTTGCTTCCTCGAAATTTAAGGTGGACAAGAGAAAGGGGAGGGAAGAGGAGATAATGGTGGTGAAGCTCAAGTTTCCCTTGCAACAAAGTTGCAATTTCCTCAACCTATCCTCAGTATTTGGAGCCCTCACAACTTGAGTTTTGGCAGATTATGAAGGTGAAAGCTTTGGAACTCAAGAGACTTTATTGTCAAGTTTCTATATTTGTCTAGAATTTAACGTGTTTCTGCCATCCCGATTCCCAGAGACTGAGCTGTTTGACAAACTTTGACACATACATGGATAATTCTCTTCTGCTTGCAAAATGACTCCACCTCCAAGAATACTGCAATGGTTGACTCATTAGGAGAAGAAAAACCACGAGAAGAGTTGAGTTCAAGATATGACAACTTCACGTCTTTTAAATAGAATAGGCCAATTTCAAAATACAAACTTTTCTACGTGGATTGAGTTGACACTCTGTCATCTGTCAGCAGATGTTTTCTTTTCTTCTAAATATATTGGTTTGCAGCACAGATTATATTCTCAGAAGCCTTGCTGGTCCCATGAATTCAATCAGACTGACTCCAGCAGCTGCACAGAGAAGGTGAGGGAATTATCGAAAGTGACAAAGTTGCAGGCAGCAGCTGACAGCTACTCAAATTTCCAAGGCAACTTTTGGGTGTGGATACAGGTGCTGCTGCATGAATAGATGTTAATGATTGCTGCATGTAGCCATGGAAATGTACTTGGCACCATTTTTGTGGTAAAAAGACCAGAGAAAGGAAGGACGTGGGTGAGTCAGAAGGTCCTATCATATATTTCAGAGCCTGGTTGCCCCTGAAATTGTTGGAGTGTTTTTTGATGCTCTTTTGTCCTATAAGTAACTGCATTCATGGTAGAGGGCCCTGGAAGTTGAACACATAGGTTTTTTTTTTTTTTTTTTTTTTTTTTTTTTTTTTTTACAGGCAGAGTGGACAGTGAGAGAGAGAGACAGAGAGAAAGGGCTTCCTTTTGCCGTTGGTTCACCCCCCAATGGCCGCTGCAGCCGGTGCGCTGATCCGAAGCCAGGAGCCAGGTGCTTCTCCTGGTCTTCCATGGGGTGCAGGGCCCAAGCACTTGGGCCATTCTCCACTGCCCTCTCGGGCCACAGCAGAGAGCTGGCCTGGAAGAGGGGCAACCGGGACAGAATCTGGTGCCCCGAGAGGAACTAGAACCTGGTGTGCTGGTGCCGCTAGGTGGATGATTAGCCTAGTGAGCCACGGTGCGGGCCCTAGCTCTTTTTTTCATCCATCTTGCTCGTATTAGTCATGCATTCTCCAGGCTAGGTTAGAGCAAGATAAACCCCTTATTCCTAGAGCATCCACTATAAGAATCTCTTTAACTAGCCTGGTTGACTGCCTGGATCTTACTTGGCTGTACTAAGCAGTGTTTGCTCACTCCCACCTTAGTAACAAGCAAAATCGGGAAAGCAGCTACCTTCCTCTGAATGCCTAATTATGGTGCTTTCCTGAGCCATAATTCAGGATGACTTGTATTTTTGCTGTGTAAAAATGTTAGCACAAATAAGAATGAGGCCATTAGCCTGAGGTTGTCTCTGTAACTGGAATCCTTCTGCAAACAAACTAAAATTGTATTTAGAGGCATTTCTTGTAACTGACTTAAAATTAAAAAGATAAAAAGGAGACCTAGTGAAAGACAAACAGCCAGTAGCTGATTGGTTACTTACATCAGCCCATGCCAGTGCAGCAAACACCCAAATGTAGCCAATCAAGTAATTTATTTTGTTCCTTTCAGAGTTATTTATTTACTTCATAGGTGAGGTGGAGAAAGAGAGGGAAAGAGAGAGAGGGAGAGAGGGAGAGAGGGAGAGAGGGAGAGGGAGAGGGAGAGGGAGAGGGAGAGGGAGAGGGAGAGGGAGAGGGAGAGGGAGAGAGAGAGAAAGAGGGAGGAGATTCTATGTGTTGGTTTACTCCCCAAATGTCTGCAATGGCTGGGGTTGGTCTAGCCTAAAGCCAGGAGCCAAGAACTCCATCCTGCTCTCCTGCATAGGTAGCAGGGACTCAAGAATGTGGGCCATCATCTGCTGTTTTCCCAAGTGCATTTGCAAAGAGCTGGATGAGAAACGGGGCAGCCAGGACTCCAACTGCTGCTCCAACATGGGTTGCCTGTGCTGCAAGCAGTGGCTTAACCCACAGTGCCACAACCCTGGATCCTCAAGTAACTTATTTCTGTTAAGCCTATAACAGCTCACTGCCCAAACTACTAGAGTGCAGCTCTCTGAAACCTCTTCCAGTTTTGTGTGCCATTTCAAACACCATCGCTTTTCTTTTAACAAAAATGACTGATTAGGCAGACATTTCAGGACTGAATGAGCCAAGACAAGTAGAAGGTTTTCTTGGATCTTGTTTTTCCTACACAACCTAGAATTAGACAGCACTAAGGTTTTATTCCCATTAATTTCAGCCTCTCTGCTTTTCACACATCCAAGCAGTTCTAGACCACCTACTTTGTTCAGGGGACACCTTTGAGCTCCATGTACCCTGGCTATTGCCCTCTGAGATAGTCTGACCCCTGTTATTATCTGACTAATTCAGAAATAATTGGTAGCCTTAAGGCCCCTTCCTGCCTCCTTTATAACTGGTTCATAGAAACCAGAGTAGATCTCTTGGTTCTTAAGAACCAGCATTCAGCTGTGTGCAGGAACATCTTGTTCCATTTGTTGCGAGGTACGGAATTTACCTTCTGGGAAAGTTGCACACAGTTGTTAATGTAACTCACTTTCCCATACTAGAAATCTGTCTCAATTCACTAATTTTATCTGTCCCTTCACAAGGAAGGAAAAACCACTAATTGTGAGGTGTTGGCAGAGGTTTTTCAGGCCATAAACTGAAGTCTGACCCATGTTTTTCCAGAATACAGCTTTAGGAAGTAGATATCATCATTCTAATTTCAAGAACAAAGAAACCGTGTTCAGAGAAGCTGAATAACTTCCCCACTGTCAATGCATTATGAGAGCCAGAAATATTTTTGAAAGGCAAATCCAACATGATTTACAGTAATACATATTTACCTACTGTTTTCCCTGTTGCTTTATCTCTTGAATGAAAGAGAAGAAAAAAGTATAACATTTGTAGTGAGTGGGCTTAGGGAGATTTTTGGAGTGCTGAACTTTTTGACAAGAAATAATTCGATTTTTACAGTTTTAATCATAACCATTGTAGGAAATGTCAGAGAAACTGAGCAAGACTGAGAGTATTAAATGTAATTATTTTGTTGAGCTATTATTACAATGACAACATACCAGAGAATATTATTTAAAACCTACTTCAGTATAGAATAAGCATACATTGATTGATGTGACTTGTTTTTCTTAATTGTTTATTTCTGAATTTTTATTTTATTTGAAAAGGAGAAACAGAGCAAGAGTGAGAGGTCCAATGGTTCAATCCTTATTCCACAGGTGTCTACATCAGGCAGGACTGGGACAGGCTGAATCTATGACCGTGGAACTCCAATTGGGCCCCTCATATGGGTTGAAGGGACTCAAGTTCTTGAGCCATCATCTGCTGCCTCCCAAAGTGTGCATTAGCAGGAAGCTGCATCAGAAGGAGAGGAGACTGAACTCAAACCAGGCACTGTGATATAGGATCTGGGTGTCCCAAGTGGCTATGTAACCACTGTACCAAAGACCCAGCCAATGACTTCCTTGTTTACCAATATAAAAGTATATTCATTTTGGTGCCAGCATCGTGGCATAGCAGATTAAACTGCCACCAGTATCCCATATGAGAGCTGGTTCGTGTTCCAGCTGCTCCTCTTGCAATCCAGCTCACAGCTATTGGCCTGTGAAAAGGAGAAGAAGATGGCCAAAGTATTTGAGCTCTTTCTATCCACTTGGGAGGCCTTGGTGAAGCTCTTGGCTCCTGTCATCAGCCTGTCCCCAGGGCTGGTTGTTGGAACCGTCTGGGGAGTGAACCAGTAGGTGGATGATATTTCTTTGTTTCTCTTCCTCCCTCTTCATCCCTCTCTGTCACTCTGACTTCAAAATAAATAAATAAATCTTTACATATTTATATATGTTAATCTTTAACTCTGAGCCATGTAATCTGTCATCTTGGAAATTCCTGTCTATGAGGAAAGTTGGAGTGCCCCCGCATGATTTGATCATGCCCCTCTCATGGATGGTTCAGAAGAGCTGGTGATTGGCCTTGAAATATGCCACCAACACGCTAGAGCACAGTGCATTGGACGTGGAGGAAGATGTAGTTTTGCAAACATGTTCTGGAACAACTCACATGCCCTTAACAAAGTTCCAATTTCCTTAAAAGCTAGACTTTAAAGGGATACTGTAAGGATTAAATGCTATAGATATGTGAGTAAGTCTAATAATATTTTCTATAAATAACAGGTGCCCAGTAAATGTTTGTTGAATCTAAATCCATTTGCAATGCAAATTGAAGATATGTGAATATTTTTCTCCTAACTGATGAGGAAAGCTTTTTGGTTTTTCCTTTACTCAGCAACCAGATTACATTGGTTAAAGAGTACAACTGCATAGAAGTCTAAGAAAAGTGTGAAAGTGACATGCATTTTTGTGACAGCCCAGTTCTGAGAGGACAGATGTGAAAGCGTACAACATTGAAGAATAATGTATTCTGGCTAAGCCAGACCTGTATAGCCTTCCAGGAGCTCCTGTTATTAGCCAGGCTTGTCAAGAAGTAATCACCAGCTTTCAAGTTTTGTAAAGCTATTCTGAAGGTTTACTTTAACCTTACCATACACAAAAATGTTTGTATTGCTACCCACTGATAAGAAAACTATTAGCATTCATTAAGTACTGCCATAAATCTCTCCCTCTTGGAAGAGCAATAATGCAGAGCCTTCCAGCTGCCATAATGAATGCAGTGTTTAATCTCTCCTTGGGAGAATGTCCTACAGACAGACCTCTCCTGGAGCAGGCGCCCTGGGAAGACCACAGCATTCTGGGAACGGAACTGATGACAAAGGGTTATACTCTCGCCTTCTTTTAGGCCCAGAAAAATGCCAAGTTGCAATTAAAGCAGAAGCCTTGATTTTAAAGAAGAAATGGAAAGAAAAGAGAGACTTATTCAGGAGGGTGGAGAATTAACCCTTACTGAGCACTTAACTGAAATGACAGGTGCTGTAGAAGCGACCTTTTATTTGTATCAGTTCATTTTCTCCTTATAACTACCCTCTGAGTCATCGCTCTACCAATGTTACAGAGGAGAAAGGGAGGGACTCTGAGAGATTGATTCAGCAGCCCAAGATCCGAGCTACAGTGCAACAGAAGCATGGGAGCGATCTGAATTTAGCTATTTCTGACTCTAGAGCCTGTTAGCATCGTATACTACTAGATGCTGTCCCAAGAGCAATATCTTATGTTGTATTTTTAGAAATCAGACTTCTCTGAGTGAGAAAGATGTATGACCTCCAAGGTAGACCATGGAGGATTGGAAACGCATTTCTATTTTAGAGAACATCTATTGCTTACGGTGAAGTCTTCTCTCTCACTTTGCTGACATACAGTTCCACGATTGGCTTTTAAGAGCAGCCTCCCTAGGTTGCAGCCTTCTTAAGCATACTTCCTCTGGGACCTCTTCCTTCTCCTTCCACGTTGCCTGAGTGGAAATACCCAGTGGTCCATGCCCTCTGACAGGGTTGCACAGCTGAGCTTGGGAGCACCAGAATCAATGGCCCGGGGCCAGGAGAGTGTTTCTTTCTCTGTGGAGCAATAAGAAAGATATCACCTAATGCTGTGTTCAATTAACAACGCGCTTGGGAAAAGTGCAGGCAGAGAATGGCTCCTTGTCTGACCTCCTCCATAAGTTTCTTGCACAGGAATCAAATTTTCCAACATTTTATAACCTCTGAGTTTCTTGAGCAGATGGTAACGAATGTTCTTGATTTCCAGGGAGAACTGGAAGAAGAGTAGAACCAACTTCTCCAAGTCGGAAACATAACCCTCCCATAGGCAATGTCATGTAGTAACCACCCTCATGATGACAAACTGTAGACCTTTTGTTCCCAGAGAAGATGGGACGTGGAGCATCAGGGGGCTGCTTCATTTCACCTGGGAAAACCTGAAGGTCACCTAAGACATAAGCCTCAGCATCTAGAATAGCAGAGTACACATACAAAAAGTGATGGCCACTTACCCACTAGCTAAACAGGGAAAACAAAACCAAAATAAAAATAAACAAATGATATGAGTTGATATTTGGGGAAGCTGGATTGAAGCTGGCATGTGATAAACAAACTGACCAATCACATGAGAAGGTGGAGAGCATCTCCAAGGGGCAGAGGTGTGGGTAGAAGCTGGCTGTGTCTTCCAAGCTGGTAATTCCCTTGACTGTGAGGTAAAATACACCTGCCCCATTTTGTTTGACCAGCAGTTCCTCCCTTTTTGAGTCACTATGTAAATCCTATACTGAAATAGCTTTAAACAAGCTTCACATGTGATTGCTAGAGACTACTTATCACTTTGTGTTTTATCTGTTCAGTTTCCTTGAAGACATTTGCACAGCCATTCTAATAGGAAAAGAAGAGAAAAAAAAAAAAACCAGGAAAGTCCTGTTTAAAAGGAATCATTTGTTGTAATTATTTCATCATCTAGGCAGTGGTTAAGTCTCTAACTTGGCTGTGAGTCATATGTGTAGTATTTCATCTTTCTAAGAATGAATTAATAGGAATGTCCATGCACTACAGAAAGAATGTGTGTGTGTGTGTGTGTGAGAGAGAGAGAGAGAAAGAGAGAGAGAGAGAGAGAGAGAGAGAGAGAGAATGCAGAGAGAAAGAAAATGCACTAGGGTGAAGGGGTGACTACAAACCTTCCTTCAAATGAATTAAAAATAAGCCCTGTGCAATCTTATCATGTCTAATAAACTGTGGAAATGGTATCTCAGTCTCAGTAGGAGTTTAACCATTTCCATGTGTTTTTAATTCCTTAAGGCACTTTGAAAAAATAAGTAAGTGGAACATTATTAGTTTCCTCTCTAGGAGTGAACTGGTAGATCCCACAGCTTAGGATGATAGAATTCTTCTGAAAGGTCAGTGACTGGAAAGAGGCCAGGAACAGGTTCCAGTCTCTTGTGCCTTCTCAACTCTGACACCTGGGGCTCTCATCCCTGTGACCTATATTCCTGCCTTTATCCTGATATGAAACAAGGTAGTAAGAGAAGGGGGCTCAGTTACCTCCCGTCTAGACACACTGTGAGCTTTCTTCACTTTGGAGGGTGGCCATGTTTTCCAAAAACCTGGACAATTTTTTTCCTACTAATTTCCATTATATAAGTAGAGATTTTTATTGATGTTTTGTGGAGCAGGCAGAGCACCGAAATGCTGGTGTTCAGTAGAGCCAGGGATTTTCCAACAGACTGATCTACCTAATGCTAGGAATAAATGGATTGCCGTAGCCTGCCCCGTGGAATGCTGGGAATTGCTCCAGGTAGCATTCAGCTATGGGTTGTTGTTTGTCAGGTAGCAGCAGTCATCTGGCACTCAAAATCTCAGAGTGTACTCAGACCTCAAAATCTCTTCAGTTGGTTGTTTCAACTTGTTTTATTGATCCAATTAGTAAAAATTTTAAATGGAATTTTATTTACCCATTTCTATGTAGAGTGAGCAAAGTCTGTGTAGCAAAATATCATTGATTTGATTTTGATTTACTCCTAATACTGCCTAGCTGTATTCACATGTTGTTCCCCATTCACCCAGTTAGATGAAATTAACAAGGTAAATAAGGAAAATCTAATGTATGCATGATATTGAAATTGAAGGAAATACTATGTCACTTGACTTCTTTATCTCATTTGTTGCATAAAGAAAGTTGCAAATCAGATCTGTGAATCATGGTGATGGCTTGATGATAGGAAAAAGAAAAAGATGGGATTAGGGGAAAATCCTATATTCTCTTAACCTCCCTCCTACACTGTTCCTACATGGGAGGGTGCATCAAAAAGTTCATGGAAAATGATTGTGATGGAAAAACTATGCATGGATTCAAATGATCCCAGAACTTGCTATGATTTCTGTCTTTTCATCTCAAAATCATAAATCTGATATTTTAATCCATGCTTTTTGCAAGATATTTGTTTAGTTACCTAAGTTTACTAAATACAAAATATTCTAGGACTGCAATCCTGCTATTAAACCTGTCTATTTAGCACAATTTCTTTTTTTTTTAATTTTTTTTTTGACAGGTAGAGTGGACAGTGAGAGAGAGAGACAGAGAGAAAGGTCTTCCTTTGCCGTTGGTTCACCCTCCAATGGCCGCCGCGGCCGGCACGCTGCGGCCGGCGCACCGCGCTGATCCTATGGCAGGAGCCAGGAGCCAGGTGCTTTTCCTGGTCTCCCATGGGGTGCAGGGCCCAAGCACTTGGGCCATCCTCCACTGCACTCCCTGGCCACAGCAGAGAGCTGGCCTGGAAGAGGGGCAACCGGGACAGAATCCGGCGCCCCAACCGGGACTAGAACCCGGTGTGCCGGCGCCGCTAGGTGGAGGATTAGCCTAGTGAGTCGCGGCGCCGGCCCCTAGCACAATTTCTTTTATTTCTTTATTCTTTGTTTAAAAATGTGTAGGAGCCAGCACTGTGGCAAAGCAAGTTAAGCCTCTGCTTATGAGGTCACCATCCCATACTAGAGCACTGGTTCTAGTCCCAGCTGCTCTACTGTAAAGTCAGCTTCCTGCTAACGCACCTGGGAAAACACTGGATGATGATCCAAACATTTTGGCCCTTGTCACCCACATGGGAGAACTTGATGGAGTTCCTGGCTTCTGGCTTTCATCTGGGCCAGTCCCAGGCATTATGGTCATTTTGAGAGTGAACCAGGGAATAGAACACACACACTCTCTCTCTCTCTTTCTTTCTGTATCACTCTTTCAAATAAATAAATCGTAAAATATTTAAATGTTTATTCATTCTTACTTTTTTCATCTGAAAGAGAGGGAGGGAGAGAGGGAGGGAGGGAGGGAGGAAGGAAGGAAGGGGGAGAGAGAGAGAGAGAGAGATTTCCTATCTGCTGATTCATTACCCAGACGTCTGCAACAGCAAGGTCTGGGGCAGGCTGAAGCCAAACTCCACATGTGTCTCCCGCTTGGGTGGCAGTAGCTCAAGAACTGGAGCCATCATCTGTTGCCTCCCAGAAAGCATTAGCAGAAGCTGTATGGGAAGTGAAGTTGCCATGACTGGAACTAGTCCTCTGTTATAGGATGTGAGTATACCAAGATATGCCTAACCCACTGCGTGCACCAGAGTAGCTGCCTTTTTTTCTTCTTTTAAAACAACTTCATTGATATATAAAATAAATACAGGAGGAAAACTGCTGAACCTAAAATATACCACTTGATAAGTTGAGATAAATATATACACTGTGCAAACAATCACCCTCATCTGGATAATTAAATTATCATGACCCCCAAAAGTTTCCATTAGCCCATTTGAAATTTCTCCTCGTTTCCTTTTCTACTCTAGTGTATGTCTCCAGATAATGACTGATCTGTGCCTATGGATTGAGTTTTTTATTATTCTATATAAATGGGGCTGTACATTCCATATTCTTATTGTCCATTTGCTTTCTTTCAGGGTAGGAATATACTGTGGTTATACTGCAGTCTGTTTATCCATTCACAAGTTTCTGAGTTGTGTCTAGATTTCTTCTGTTACATAAGTAGTTGACAGGGACATTTGTATAAACAACTCTTTGAGCATATGATTTCATTTCTCTTGGAAAAACATCTAGGAGTAGAATATTGGATCTGTGTAAGTGAATGTTTAGCTTTTTGAAAAAATCGCTAACAGCTGTTTTCCAAACTAGTGGTACTATTTTGCATTTCCATCAGAAGTCTATGAGACTTTTAATATCATCTCACCCTCCCCAAAACTTGTTATGCTCAGTGTTTCAAAGTTTAAACACCTTAGCTGATGTGTAGGGCATCTCATTGTCATCTTAATTTGCATTTCTCTATTGACTGCTGAGATGGAACATATTTATATGTCCTTATTTATGAGATTTATATATATATATATATATATCGTTCCATGTAGCATCTATTAAATATGAAGTATCTTTTAATTCTGTTTTCCATTTTGGTACAAAACAACTTGAAATCCATACTTTTTTATAGTACATATTTTTCTTTTTTAAATTTAATGTAAGGCCAACACTTTGGTACAGAGGATTAAAGTCCCAGCCTCCGGTGCCTACATCCCATGTGGGTGCCAGTTCAAATCCCAGCTGCTCCATTTCTGATCCACTTCACTGCTAATGCTTCTGGGAAAACAGCAAAATATAGTCCAAGTCTTTGGGCCCTTGCACCTACATGGGAGACCCAAAAGAAGCTCTTGGCTCCTGGCTTTGGTTTGGCCCTACTCTGGCTTTTGCTGCCTTTTGGGGAGTGAACCAGCAGATAGAAGACCTCTCTCTGTCTCTACCTCTTTCTGTAACTCTTTCTTTCAAGTAAATAAAAAATAAATCTTAAAAAAATAAAATTTAGTGTAAACGGATTTCTGATAATTCATATACACAGATTAAGGAACATAATGATATTTTCCACCCAACTCTCCTTCCCACCCAAGCTTCCACCCTTCTTCCTCCTCCCTCTCCTATTCCCTCTCTTAATTTTTAAAACGATCTGCTTTCAGTTTAATTTATACTTATAGGATTAACCCTACCCTAAGTAAAGGGTTCAGCAAATAGAATAAAAAAAAAAAAAAAAAAAGAAAGAAAGAAAAACACTGTTCCACAACAGTAGACATAGAGACTATAAAAAATCATTGAATCTCAAAATATGAATTTCATTCCTACACATTACATTTTTGGTGCTGTATTAGTTATCACAGATCAGGGAAAATATATGATAGTACATATTTTCCATGAACTCTTTGAAGACCTCTCAAATGCATGGATTTTGAAAGTTTTTGAACCAAAATAAACACATTTAATTCCATTTTTCATGATTTTTTGAAGAATTCTCATATCTTGCTGTTTTTATTGACTTTTCATGTTAAATTTTTAAAAATCTTTACATAATCTACATGCAAGGCCTTTATTATTTGTGTAATATACAAATATTTATTTTCAGTCTGCAATTTTTCTTTTCAATCCTTTACTAATACATCTCAAAGAGAAGAATGTTTAATATTTATAAAATCAGGTTTATAATCTTTCCTTTATGAATTGTGTTTTTCTTACTAAATAAAAGAATTATTTGACTATCCAATGCCATAAGAATTATATTCTATGTTTCCCTAAAGACCTAAAAATGTTAGTTTTTACATTTACATCTGTGATCCATTTTGAATTAATTTTCAAAGATGATAAGTGATATGGATCAAACTTCATAATTTTGCATTTGGATATCCAATTATTCCAAACACCTTTTATGGAAAAGCCTGTAAGTTTCTGATTATACTAAGCATGCGTTGTGTTAAGGATTAATTGAGCAAATATGTGCTGATTTATCTCTGATCTTTCAATTCTGTCATTGATATGTCAATATAATAGTGTCTTAAATTAAAAATGTACAATTCCTACAAGTCTGTTCTTTCTAAAAAATTGTCCTTAATATTGTAGGTCCTTTCGAATTCTGTAACAATTTTAGAACCAGTTTCTCAATTTGCAAGAATGCCTGTAGTAATTTGATTTATTGTACCATTAAAATAGACAGTCTCTGACTTAAAATGGTTTGACTTATTTTTTTTAATTTTAGGATGATTCCAATGATGCGCATTCAATAGAAACCATACTTCAGTTTTGGAAATTTGATCTTTCCCTGGGATATGACTTGCAGAGCAATATTCTCTTGAGATACAAGGCAGCAGCAGAGAGGCCACTGCTATCAGTCAGCCACACAATCACAAAGGTAGACAAATGGTTTTCTACAGTATACTGTGCTGCTAAGCTATGATGGGTGGCAGTTTTGGCATTTTAAATGCATTTTCTATCTACTATATTTCAATTTACGAAAAGTTTCTTCGAACATAACCCAATCATGATCGTGCAGCATCTGTATCCTATTTGGAGTCCATTAAGCTTTCTAAATGTGTATGTATGTTCTTCAATACATTTGGGAAGTTACGTCCATCACTTCTTTAAATATTTTTCTGCATCTTCCCTTTTCTTCAGGTGACCCCATTCTATGTGCATAGATACACACTTAATAGTGTCACACATTTCTATGCAGCTTTCTTCATATTTCTTCATCCTGTTTTCTGTGTGTTCTTTGTACAATCTCTACTATCCCAGGTTCAAGTTTGTTCTGACTTTCAAACCTATAGTTGAGTTCCTCTAGTGAATCTTGTATTTCAGTTATTGTATTTTCCCTCTTTGGAATCATCTTTTTTTTTTTTTTATAATTCCTGTCTCTTTACTGATAGTCTCTATTTCATGCAATGTTGTCATCATACTTTCTTTTACTTTAATCACAGCTTCCTTTAGTTCTTTGCACATATTTGCAATAGCTAGTTTGAAAGATTCCACTATTTAATTCAATATTTAATTACTGTCAGTTTCTACTGACAATTGTTTATTTGTTTTTTTGCTATGTGGGTCATATTTTCCTGTTTATTAGCATATGTCATAGTTTCTTGTTGAAAAGTGGACATTGAGAGAATACGTTGCACTAACTTTGTATACTGGCTCTCAACCTAATATTGTTTTTATAAACTTGTTTATTTGTTTGTATTAGTGGTGGGTTTCCTCCCTCCCTACAGTATCAAGCCCTTGATGTTCCTCCTCAGGTTGTTCAGCCATCACCGTATGTGTAAGATCACCTTAGGGTGACAGCGGCTTGGGCCTGGGCTCCCTGACTGTTCTTTTCTCTGATCACACCCAGTTGTTAAGTCCCACTGATTGCTGACTGAAAGCATTGCTGTTTTTTTTTTTTTTTTTTTAATTTATTTGACAGGTAGAGTTATAGACAGTGCGAGAGAGAGAGACAGAGAGAAAGGTCTTCCTTCCGTTGGTTCACTCCCCAAATGGCCACTATGGCTGGCCTTGCACCGATCCAAAGCCAGAAGCCAGGTGCTTCTCCTGGTCTCCCATGCGGGTGCAGGGCCCAAGTACTTGGGCCATCCTCCACTGCCTTCCCGGGCTACAGCAGAGAGCTGGACTGGAAGAGGAGCAACCGGGACTAGAACCCGGCGCCCATATGTGATATCAGCACTGCAGGCGGATGATTAACCAAGTGAGCCATGGTGCCAGCCCCTTCTTTTCTTTTTTTAAAGATTTATTTTATTTATTTGAAAGACAGAGTTACAGAGAGAGGTAGAGACAGAGAGAGAGGTCTTCCAACCACAGGTTCACTCCCCAGATGGCTGCAATGTCCAGAGCTGCACTGATCCGAAGCTAGGAGACAGGAGTTTCTTCTGGGTCTCCCACATGGGTGCAGGGGCCTGAGGACTTGGGTCATCTTCTACTGCTATCCCAGGCTATAGCAGAGAGCTGGATCGGAAGAGGAGCAGCCAGGACTAGAACCGGCACCCATATGGGATGCCAGCACTGCAGGCCAGGGCTTTAAACTGCTGTGCCACAGCACCAGCCGTGCATTACTGTTTTCATCAGTACCTGCTACTACTTGTTTTATGTTCTGTCACTTAGAATATTTTACTTGGAAGTGCCAATTCCTGTATACTGACATAAACAAAAATTATGGGGGTTCATTTTTATATCTGAGTAGCACTCCATAATTTATATATATATATATCATAATTCTTTTATCTGGTTTTCAATTGGTGGACATCTGGGTTGATTCCATATCTTAGCTATTGTGAATTGAGCTGCAAGGAACATGGGGGTACAGTTAACTCTTTCATATGCTGATTTCATTTCCTTTGTGTCAATACCTAGGAGTGGGATGGCTGGGTCATATGTTAGATCTATATTCAGATTTCTGAGGTATCTCCATACTGTCTTCCACAGTGGCTGCTCCAGTTTACATTCCCACCAGCAGTCGTGTGAAATAAGGCAGTCCCAAAAAGGCAAATACTGTATGTTCTCCCTAATCTGTGTTAACTATTAGGGTACCTAAAAGGTAATCTATAGAAATGAAATTGACACTTTGAGATGCAATGATTTTGAACAGCCCTTGTCTTCACTTGAGGAACACTTTTGTTGTTGTTGTTGTTGTTGTTTTCATGTTTGTTGAACTCTTAGTCTCTTAGTGTAGGATTAATCTAATGAGTATGAAGTTAGCTGAAAATAGATCTTTGTAAAAAATAAGAATGGGAATAGGTGAGGGAAGAGGGTGTGGGGTGGGAGTGCTGTCTGGTGGGAGGATAGAGTGAGGAGAATCATTATGTTCCTAAATTTGTATATATGAAATGCATGAGTTTGTATACTTCACATAAAAGGTTTCTAGGTAAAAAAATTTAAAAACATTAAAGGGTCCTTTGTTTTGGATTAAGTTCCTGTACTAAGTCTCAACTCTGGGCTAAAAATCAAAAGTGATTCACTCACATTTTAGTTCTATGTAATCAACCTGAAACCAAGCTGTCTGTGTAACTTTCCAAGAAATCAGGATTAGAAGGATAACAGTCAAATTTCCCAAAACAAAACAGTTTCAGCTGGCATGATAATGAGGTTCCCTCTGCTTTCATCCCTACACAAAAAGAGTAAATTGAAGCGATCTGATGTTGACCAATGGTTTTTTTCTATTGTTCTGTCTCCCTGTTCCTGCTCTTAAGGAAAGAAACTTTGAAATCATCAATCCATTTTTTGCTCTTTTATTTCTGCTTTCTTCAGCCTTTCTCGGGCTATAAAACCAACCTCATCTGCTTAGTGCATCACAACACTTATCATCTTTCATGGAAAGAAGCATTGTCTGATTTTAGAATGGAAAATAAAGGGGCCAGCACTGTGGCGCAGCGGGTTAATACCCTGGCCTGAAGCACCGGCATCCCATATGGGAGCCATATGGGAGCCGGTTCGAGTCCTGGCTGCTCCACTTCCGATCCAGCTCTCTGCTGTGGCCTGGGAAACAGTAGAAGATGGCCCAAGTCCTTGGGCCCCTGCACCCATGTGGAAAACCTGGAAGAAGCTCTGGGCTCCTGGCTTCGGATCAGCGCTGCTCTGGCCATTACGGCCAGTTGAGGAGTGAACCAGTGGATGGAAGACATACCCCCTTCTCTATCTGCTCTTCCTCTCTCTGTGTGTAACTTTGGCTTTCAAACACACCTTAAAAAAAAAAAAAAAAGAATGGAAAATGAAGTCAATAAACTAAACTAAACCAACTAAACTAATTTAAAAGGCTGAATTTTCTCCTTTGGAAGATAAATCCTTTATCTGTTTTGGAAATTTTTCAGTCACTGTTTTTTCAAATGTACCTTTTCCTCTATTTTTGTGTTCAGTTAACCTTATGTTACATATCATGAAATTCTGTCCCTCTCTACACTTTGTTATAAATTTCTTTATAACTTTTATTTAGTGAATACAAACTTAATGCATTTTTAAGTACAATTTTAGAAATATAGTGATTCTTCCCACTGTGCCTACCCTCCCACTTCTACTCCAACCCCTCTTCTTCCTCCCTCTCCTATTCCAGATCTTATTTTTATACTAATATCTATTTTCAATTAACTTTATGCACAGAAGATTAAGTCTATAGTATGTAAAGAGTTCATCAATTTATATGATAAAAGAAAATATAAAAAAGAAGAAACTGTTTCTCAACTGTTGAGACAAGGACTGTTCAGTCACTGCATCTCAAAATTACTTTCACTTTTTTTTAGAAACTTAATTAACTTTAAAGAAACACCCAAGAATGATACATTTTTGTGAGCACTTAGACATAACTAGTTTGTGAGACAAGAGTATCCTTCACTTAATACATTAAGCGAAAATAAGTCTTTGGGAACAAGTTTGGTCATTAATTAAAGAAGCACCTTGCTATGGGACCCCAAATCCTCTTAAGTGGGGGGGGGTAAAAGTAGCATTTTAGGTGTTAAAGTGGTCTTATAGATACAATTACATGTTAAAGTGATCATATAAATAGGATTAAGTGTTCGGTAATAATAATGGATAGGATTAAGTAGCATTCTGACCTCAGAATCAACCTATAAGGCATTATGGTTTGGCTGAAAAGCCCACAAGAGCATTCCAGGCATGGAAAGCCAAGACACTGTGGCAGAAATTATCCTACATGAAGGACCTCTGTGGCTGAGACCCCAGTGGAAAGCAGTGGTCATCAAAGAAGGATGTATTTTTCTATGAAGGGAAGAGAGAACTTCCACTTTACTCATGGCCTTGTCTAAATACTGACAAACTTTGTGGATTCAAAAGGCTTCCAAAGCCTGTGTAGCTCATGTCAAGTGTCTCAGATGATCACTGAGGTTGTACATAAGAGTGTTAATTGTTAAATTAATAGCAGGAGTCACTGTGCACAAATCTCTCATGCAAGACCTCTGCCCTCAAAGAGTTGTATTAGGATAGTTTGTTTTCAAATATTTACTAAATTTTAGCATATTAAGTGGGAAATATACTTATGTCTCATAAATTTTAGTTAGGCCAAAATGTCCAACTCCATTGTTTGTTTTCTTAGGTGCTTCTTTAATTAACTACAAAACTTGTTCTGAATGTTTTCTACTTTACTATCTTTCACTTTGCCAATCTTCTGTTTTATCTAATCAAGAAGTCCACATGTTGAAGTCTTGCTTCAGTCATTGTATTTTTACTTCTAAGTTTTTCACTTCACTTTGTTATTTGTAGATTGAAATTCTTTTGGAGGGAGCAATTCTTTACCTTTTTATCAATTTTTGAATATTTTAAGGCTACAAAAATCAGTAGCTCAGTTATTTGAGTGTGCTCTGTGCCCTTCAAATCATTTCTAAATTTTCTATTAGTTTTCAGTCACTTGCTCCTGTATATTGATATTCCTGATAATTTTTTCTGAATGTTGAACATTATGTATGGGAAATTGTGGATCCTTTAGATGATGTCTCTTCCTTCAGAGAAGATTTTGTATCATTTCGCATCATGTTCATTTATTGAATCATTGACATGACAAAATGCTAAACCTAAGAGTTTTACAGATGGCTTTATCTCTAGTTTGCCTTTAATTCTAAAACATAGCCATTCACAGTTCTAAAATGAGAATTGGGGATACTTATTCATCTCCAGAAAGGACTGTGAATTCCACTTTTTTTCCCCAGTCATCTGCTCTACTGAATTTCAAAATGCCCTTCTTAGTCTTTTGTGTTCTCAGCAACACTTCTTGTTTTATCTCTCTCCTAGGTAGCGTAAAGTACATTGAAAACTTAGAAAAAAAGTCACACAGAGTGCTGATGTCCTGTCTTTGTAGTACCATTCTTCCATGTTCCAGATTATGTGTGACCTGATTGCTTGTTATCCATGATTCTTAACAGTCTGCTTTCCTGTCACATGATATTTCCAAAATGTCCTGTCTTCTGTGATATTCATGTATTATGCCTCATGGACACCTTGGAAAAACACAAGTGGAAGCACCAGGAAGGTACTTGGACTTGTATCAACATGTCCCTTTTCTCCAGGTCCTTCTAGTCCAGAATTTATGGAGTGATTCTCGGGAAAAGGATCCAGCAAATCCAAACTGCTCTACCATATGTAAAAGCACAAATTTCCCTTGTGTTAGTGCTTTGTGTTCCTCACAGCCTTCCTGAAAAATATCATGTGTTTTCTCTTTTTCCAATGGTTTACATGAGGAGTTAGGTAGCAATCTTGGCTTTGAAATTTTATACAGCTGACTACTATTTTGGACCCTAGAAAATGATGCATTCAGAAACAGACTATTACTCTGACCTCCATCAGATTTAAAGTATATCCAAGCAGTCTTATCAAAGTCCTTTTCCCTATTCATCATGCTTATTTTTTGCTTTCTCCGTACAAAGAGATTCATTCAAGATAGAGCAACATTTTCCCTAAAAAAGAAATACTGAAGTAGACATTTGGCTTTCAGATGCTGCTTGGAATACTCAACCCATTTGGAGTACCTGAACGTTAGCCTTGGCACTGGTTTGGATTCCAGATTCCTGCTAATGCACACTTTGAGAGACAGTATGTGATGGTTCAAATAGTTAGGTCTCTGCCACACACATGAGATACCTGGATTGGATTTCCAGCTCCCAGATTCAGCCTGGCCAAACCATATTCACTGTACAGAGTTGGGGAATTAAGCAGCAAATGGGAGTTCTGAATTTCTATATCTGCTCCTCAAAGAATACACACACACACAATCAGTTATCAGTTACATGGGATTTAGAAAGAGAGGCTATTCAGAGAGAAAGGATCCTAATAAAGAAAAAATAGTAATAACACATACAAGGTGTTTTAGAATTCGAAATCCATGAAGATTTTCATTATATGTAAGGCCTTCTCCAAAAGATGTAACTGAATAGTGTTTTGAATCATTACCTTATCAAAATTTATCTTCTGTTTCCTCTTACTCATTTCCCTTATTCTTTGTATTATCATTGAATATATTTATTAGGAAGACAACTACATCAGGATATCTAAATATAAATACAGGCCAACATTCCTGACCTTTGGAAGTACGTGGTCTGAAAGCAAATGTGAGATTATGGATAAGGATACATTCATCTGTATAGGAAATGGTTAGAGAGAAGATGCAACAGCCAGATCCAAACTTGTGATTAAATGAAATAATTCATTGTATTAGTAATAAATTCAGTGTTCTGGTTTCATGTTGAGAAACTGAGCAGGGCCTCGATGGGGGAATAAATTTTCTCATTGGGGAAGGATTCCTACTGCTCAAGACATAGGCATGAATCAGCCTTGAAAATATTTTTCAAGGCTCAGCTGGTGCCATCATATTTCTTGATACTCAATTCTTTTTCCTCCCAATCCATCTGCAGATCTCTCTGTTCGACTCCTCTGTAAAGCACATATCCAAAATCTGCCCTCATTTGCACAAGAGTATTACTAAATATAAAGAACCATTTAATATTAAAAATGAAAGAGAGCTTATATATCACATTGACCAGAGATGAAAACTAAGTTTTATCTAACACACCAATCAATCAAAAACAATTACTTGGAAAGCCAAGTTGAGAAGGTTATAATACTATGTTCAAATTCACAGAAAAAAGTGAGTAATGATTTATTACAAGAGTGTAGACTAGGGTATTCGTATGTTCATCATGTATTTGTCATGTCAGATTTAACCTAACCCCTTGATTTTTTCAATGAAGCAAATGAAACCCAAATAGTCTCATAACTCCCCCTAAGTCATATCTAGTCATGTGGCACTTAATGACAGTGATAACTTCTGAGAAATGAATTTTCAGGCAATTCTGTCATTGTGCAGACATCATAGAGTATATCTGCACAAATTGAGATGTCTATGATGTCATTAGGTTATATAATCTCAGTAGACCACTATGGTATGTGCGATATGACCAAAACAAAATTGTGAAGATGGGTGATCAGATTAATTATTGGCAATAGTAAAGTCAAATCAATGCCTTCTTTTCCAGTTCCTCAATGCAATGTTTGATCTCCTCTGGCCTATGCCCTTGTAAAATGCTAGAGTAAAATATTGAAATGTACTAATTTTGAAAACTAGTGGGAAATCTATTGCCAGAATTTGAATCCCAGATATTATATTGGTTTAAAACATTTTAAATTTTATTTATTTTTAATAATTTTATTTATTTATTTGAGAAGTAGAGTTATAGACAGAGAGGGAGAGACAGGAAAAATTTCTTCCATCCACTGGTTCACCCCCCACATGGTTGCAGTGGCCTTGGCTGAGTGGATCTGAAGCCAGGAGTCAGGATCCCAGATAGTCTTCCTGTCTTCCACACAAGTACAAGTGCCCAAGCACTTGGTCCATCCTCCACTGCTTTCCCAGGCCATTTGCAGAGAACTTGATCAGAAGAAGAGCAGCCAGGACACAAACAGGTGCCCATGTGGGATGCTGGTGCCTCAGGTACAGGCTTAGCCTACTGTGCCACAGCACCTACCCAATATTTTTTTATGCAATGTGTAATTTATTTATCTGTAAATTGAGTTTATTATATAAGCAAATTTCAAAGCACTTGGAGCAGAACCTGTCAAGTAATGATTGCTCAATGAATATTTAGCCATAATAGTTACCTTTTTTCATTGTGATAATATACTTATTCAAGGTATTTTTTCAAGATGAAGTAATTCTAAAATTAATTGTATTGTCATTTCTTCTTCCTATATTTAATCAGTGAGATTTTACATGAAAAATAAATCCATTAGACTTACTAAAGTTTTACAAAATAATAATGATTATATCAGGCATAGAAGATAAGGTCCAAATCTGGCTAATATTTGTATTTATCCAAATCTTTTTATTTGACAGGTAGAGTTATAGACAGTGAGAGAGACAGAGAGAGAAAGGTCTTACTTCCATTGGTTCACTTCCCAAATGGCTGCTACAGCTGATGCTGTGCTGATCCGAAGCCGGGAGCCAGGTGCTTCTTCCTGGTCTCCCATGTAGGTGCAGGGGCCCAAGCATTTGGGCCATCCTACACTGCCTTCCCGGGCCACAGCAGAGAGCTGGACTTACCCAAATCTTTTTACTTGTTACATATATGTACTATCGCTTGGAGCCTTACATGTTTTACTTTCAAAGAATTGAATTCTTATTAAGTAGGAATCTTTAGATCCTTTAATCTTTTCTAACCTGTTCTTGAAGTTCAGGGGGAACCTACCTTGCACTGTTAGGGAGAAAAAGAAAAAAATACACACACACACATATCAGAATCAAGGATCACATTTGTAAGAATTGTAGCAGAGAGTTGCAGCTAGTGGCAGGGAGGGCTGATTCCGTTTTTGGACATAGGCAGGTAGAGCCACCCCAGTTGCTGTGTGCTTACTCAGCAATAACTGGAGTCGCCCCACACCCCCAACCCATTTGGTGAGGACCACAGCAGTTCAGAAGAAACCTAAGAGGAAAGCCTCTACCATGCCAGTTGCACCACACCAGTTGCCCAGCAATGGGAGGGGCGGAGGAGCCACCTCTCTGAAGGGGATGTGCTGCCTGCAGGACTCTTTCATGTGCCCAGCACAATTGAGAAGCAAGTGGGGCTGCCTGCAAACTACATCTCTAACCAGAGAGAAAAACCTCCCTTCCCCACCACACCAAATCTGGCTGGGAGGACCACACACAGACAGTGGCACTGATAACACCTAGGTTTCCTTATAGAAAGGACTGGCTAGTGGGGTACAGTGGCCCCACTAGCACTCCACAACCCAGAGAGCCCTGGGAGCTGAGCCTGAGAAAACAGTGACTGCATAATAGGAGGCAGTGTGGGTAGGTTCTGGGCAACCACCGAGCATTTCTCCATACTCTCTGAGCTCCTTGGTTGCCTATAGCAGCTCATAGCAGAGGGAACTGTGCTCACAGGTAAGACCACAGATTGAAAGTGCCGTTCATAAAGCAGGATGCATGAGGGCTGAGCACACTGGGAGCTAACACCTAGGCACTCCTCAGCTGGGAGGAGAAGGGCTGGTCGCATCAACAGAAGTGACCATTCCTCTCTATCCAGATAACCAGAGGCGAGCTACCATGCCCAACTGGGGTCTTACCTGGATACTCACCTCACTCTGGAGTACTGAATAGAGCACCCTGGCCACACAGCACCCAACTCCTGGTATTCACTAAAAGTTTAGATGCCCCACTAAGCCACAGAGACACAGGTCAAAGATAATAGCCATCAGACAAAAAAAATGCTAAAAATGCCAAAAAATAAAGGCAAAATACAAGAAACGAGAAAAAGGAAGACACTATGAGCTCCCCAAAGGAACACTGCAACATTTCAGTATTAGAATGTGAAAATGAAGAGATTCAGGAAATGCCAGAAATGGAATTCAAAAAACTAATCATTGGATTACGCAGAAGCAATCAGAAGCAAATTCATGAACTAAAGAAAACTATATATGATATGAATGAAAATTTTTTTCCATGTAATTGAGACTTAAAGAAAAGTCAACATGAAATACTAGAAATGAATAATTCAATAGATCAAATAAAAATGCAGTGGAAAGTCTTAACAACAAAGTTGGCAAGGCAGAAGAAAGAATGTCTGAGCTAGAAGACAAATCTCTGGAAATTTTACAGTCAGACCAAAAACAAGAAGAAGAAATTAGCAAACTAAAAAAAAAAAAAAAACTGTTGGAGTTCTGTGGGACACTGTCAATGACTCAGCATACTAGTATTAGGAGTACCTGAAGGTCTGGAAACAGAGAAGGGACTAGAAGGCCCACTTAGTGAAATAATTATAGGAAATTTCCCTAACTTGCAAAAAGAAAGGAATATTCAAGTACAGGAAGTGCATAGAACTCCTAACAGATATGACCAGAAGAGATCTTCACCATGACACATAGTAATCAAACTTTCCACAGAAAAGAATAAAGATTCTAATAATCATGCAAGAGAAATGCCAGATAACTTTCAGAGGATCTATAATTCGATTCACAGTGGACTTCTCATCAGAAAAATTATAGGCTAGAAGAAATGGCAAGATATAGTCCAAATCTTATGAGAGAAAAACTGTCAACCCAGAATATTGTACCCTGTAAAGCTCTCATTTATAAATGAAGGTGAAATAAAAGCCTTCCATAACAAAAAGAAATAGGAAGAATTTTTCACCCTTTGTCCAGCCCCATAAAAAAATGCTTAAGGACGTGCTATACACAGAAACACAGAAAGAAACTATCATCATGAAAGAATGCAAAGACAGAAAACCCCCAGTAAAAGTACAAAAGAAATACAAAGCAAACAATAGGAATATTAGCAGAAAAATGACAGGGCCAAATGGTTACTTATCAATGGTTATCCTGAATGTAAATGACATCAAGTCTTCAGTTGAAAGATACAGACTGGCCGAATAGATTAAAAACAAGACCCATCTATTTGCTGCCTAAAAGAAATGCATATCACCACCAAAGATACACACAGACTAAAAGTAAAAAGATGAAAAAAGATGCTTCATGTTAATGGGGAATTAAGGGAAGGTGTGGCCATCCTAATATCAGACAAAATAGACTTTAACACAAAAACTTTTAAAAGAGAAAAAGAAATACACTGCATCATGATCAAAGGATCAATACAACAAGAAGACATGACAACAATATACATATATGCACTCAACTACAGGGTACCCGGCTACCTAAAAGAAGTATTAAAGGATCTAAAGGGAGATATAGACTCCAATACAATAGTAATGGGGAACTTCAACACCCCAATTTCATCACTGGATAGATCAACCAGACAGAAAATCAACAAAGAAACAACAGAGCTGGCCGGCACCGCGGCTCACTAGGCTAATCCTCCACCTTGCAGCGCCGGCACACCAGGTTCTAGTCCCGGTTGGGGCGCCGGGTTCTGTCCCGGTTGCCCCTCTTCCAGGCCAGCTCTCTGCTGTGGCCAGGGAGTGCAGATCTTTTCACCCCACAGTACCGGAATACACATTCTTCTCAGCAGTGCATAGAGCTTTGTCTAAGATAGACCATATAGTAGGCCATAAAGCAAGCCTCAGCAAATTCAAAATATCAAAATCATGCTATGTACCTTCTCTGATTACAATGGATTGAAGCTTGAAAACAACAACTCAAAAATCTCAAGAACATATGCAAATACATGAAGACTGAATAAATAAATCAAAAGAGAAATAAAAAATTTCTGGAAACAAATGAAGGTAACAATACCTCATATCAAAACTTATGGGAGGCCGGCGCCGCGGCTCACTAGGCTAATCCTCCACCTGCGGCGCCAGCACACCGGGTTCTAGTCCCGGTCGGGGCGCTGGATTCTGTCCCAGTTGCCCCTCTTCCAGGCCAGCTCTCTGCTATGGCCCAGGAGTGCAGTGGAGGATGGCCCAAGTGCTTGGGCCCTGCACCCCATGGGAGACCAGGATAAGTACCTGGCTCCTGCCATCAAATCAGCGTGGTGCGCTGGCCACAGCGCGCTGGCCGCGGTGGCCATTGGAGGGTGAACCAATGGCAAAAGGAAGACCTTTATCTGTCTCTCTCTCTCACTGTCCACTCTGCCTGTCAAAAAAAAAAAAAAAACAACTTATGTCATACAACAAAAGTAGTGTTAAGAGGGATGTTTATAGCAAACAGTGCCTATATCAAGAAATTAGAAAATCACCAAACAAAATGAGCTGTCAATGCATCTCAAGGACCTAGAAAAACAACAACAACCCAAACATCAAATTAGTAGGAGGAAAGAAATAATTAAAACAAAGGAAGAAATAAACAAAATTGAAACCAAAAAATGCAAAAGATCAATGAAGAGCTGTTTTTATTAAAATAAACAAAATAGACACACCATTCTCTCAACTGACCAAAAAAAAGGAGTGAGAACACCCACATCAACAAAATCAGAGAAGAAAAAGGAAATGCAACAACAGATACCACAGAAATAAACAAAGAATCATCAGGAATTACTACAAAGAACTGTATGCCAGCAAATCAGATAACCTAGAAAAATGGATAGATTCCTTGACACATAAAACCTACCTAAACTGAATCATGAAGACATATAAAACACTAAACAGACCAATAACCAAGATGGAGATTGAATAAGTAATAAAGACCCTCCCAACAAAGAAAAGTCCAGGACCAGACATTTAAAGAATTAACTCCAATCCTTCTCAAACTATTCAAAACAATCAAGAAGGATAGAATCCTCCCAAACTCCTTCTATGAAGCCAATATCACCTTAATACTTAAGAGAGAACAAGGCACAGCAAAGAGAACTATAGACCAATATCACTGATGAACATAGATGCAAAATCCTCAATGAAATTCTAGCCAATCTAATCCAACAACACATCATAAAGATCATTCACCACGGCTGGCACTGAGGCTCACTAGGCTAATCCTCCACCTTGTGGCACTGGCACACTGGGTTCTAGTCCCAGTTGGGGCACCGGATTCTGTCCCAGTTGCCCCTCCTCTAGGCCAGCTCTCTGCTGTGGCCTGGGAGTGCATACATTTTCTCAATATATGCAGAGAAAGCTTTTAAAAAAATTCAACACCCTTTTGTAATGAACTAAGTTAAGCAAATTTGGTATAGAAGGAACGTTTCTCAACATAATCAAAGCCATTTATAGCAAACCCAAAGGCAGCATCTTACTGAATGGGGGAAAATTGGAAGCATTCCCATTAATATCGGGAACCAGACTAGGATGCCCACTCTCACCATTGCTATTTAGTATAGTCCTGGAAGTTTTAGCCACAGCCATCAGGCAAGGAAAAGATGTCAAAGGATACAAATCAGAAAAGACAAAGTCAAATTTTCCCTATTTGCTGATGACATGATTCTATTTATAGGGAACCCAAAAGACTCCATGAAGAGACTATTGGAAATCATAAAAGTGTTTGATAAAGTAGCAGGATATAAAAGCACACACACAAATTGATAGCCTTTAAATTCACAGAAAATGCCATAGCTGAGAAAGATCGAAGATTAATCCCATTCATAACAGCTACAAAAAATTTAAATACTTTGGAATAAACTTAACCACGGTCATCAAAAATCTCTATGGTGAAAATTATAAAACATTAAAGAAAGAAATAGATGAAAACACAAAATAGCTGAAAAATCTCCCTTTTTCATGGATTGGAAGAATCAACATCTTGAAAATGTCCATACTACTGAAAGCAATTACAGATTCACTGTGATCTCAATCAAAATACCAACAAAATTCTTCTCAGGTATAGAAAAAATTATGCTAAAATTCATATGATAACACAAGAGACTCCAACTAGCTACAGAATTTTAAACAATAAAAACAAAGCTGGAGGCATCACAATACCAAACTTCAAGACATAATACAGGGTAGTTATAATCAAAACGTCCTGGCACTGGCACAAAAACACACAAGTAGACCAATGGAATAGAATAGAAACCCCAGAAATTAATCCAAACATCTGCAACCAATTTATCTTTGACAAAGGAGCAAAAATCAACCCCTGGAGCCGAAGACTGTCTCTTCAGCAAATTATGCTGGGAAAACTGTATCTCCAATGCAGAAGTAATAAACAAGACCCTTACCTTATACTTTACACAAAAATCCACTCAAAATGGATCAGAGATCTAAATCTATGACATGATACTATCAAATTACTTGAGAACATTATGGAAATCCTATAAAACATTGGCATAGGGAAAGACTTCTTAGAAAAGAGCCCTGAGGCACAGGCAATCAAAGCCAAAATTAACAAGTGGGATTATCAAAATGAGAAGCTTCTGCACTGCAAAAGAAACACTCAGCAAATTGAAGAGGCAACCAATAGAATGGGAGAAAATATTTGCAAGCTATGAAACTATCAAAGAATTAACTTCCAGAATCTATAAAGAGCTCTAGAAACTAAACAACCACAAAACAAACAACCTAGTCAAGAAATGGACAAAAGACCTGAACAGACATCTTTCAAGAGAAGAAATTCAAATGGCCAGCAGACACGTGAAAAATGCTCAGGATCGCTAGCCGTCAGGGAAATGCAAATCAAAAGCACGATGAAGTTTGACCTCACCCCCGTTAGAATGGCCCTCATATAGAAATTAACAAACAGCAAATTCTGGTGAGGATGTAGAGAGAAGGATACCTTAACCTGCTGTTGGTGGGAATGTAAATTGTTATAACCACTGTGGAAGACAGCAGGGGGATATCTCAGAAAGTGGAATATAAGACCTCTCATATGATCTCACTCCTGGGTGTTTATACAAAGGAAATAAGATCAGCATGTGAAAGAGTTATTGATCTGTACCCCCATGTTCATCTCAGCACAATTTACAATAGCTAAGAAATGGAATCAACCCAGATGTCCATCAACTGAAGACTGGATAATAAAATTATGGTGTACATACACTATGGAATACTACACTAAAGAATACTATAGAAAAAGGAAATCCTTTCATTTGCAAGAAAATGAATGCAACTGGAAACCATGATACATAGTGAAATAAGCCAGTCACTAAAAGACAAACACCATACGGTCTCTCTGATCTGTGGTAAGTAGTAGAGTACCTAAGACATAACCTATAGGAGCAAAACTGATTTTTTTTTTTTTGACAGGTAGAGTGGACAGTGAGAGAGAGAGACAGAGAGAAAGGTCTTCCTTTGCCGTTGGTTCACCCTCCAATGGCCACCGTGGCCGGCGCACCGCGCTGATCCGATGTCAGGAGCCAGGTACTTATCCTGGTCTCCCATGGGGTGCAGGGCCCAAGCACTTGGGCCATCCTCCACTGCACTCCCGGACCACAGCAGAGAGCTGGCCTGGAAGAGGGGCAACCGGGACAGAATCCGGCGCCCTGACCGGGACTAGAACCCGGTGTGCCGGCGCCGCAAGGTGGAGGATTAGCCTAGTGGCGCTGGCCCAAAACTGACTCTTTAAGATGCATTTGTTTTGAACAGCTTTTCCCTTGACTGTCAAGGAACAATATTTTTTTTTTCTTTTTTCTTCAAATGAATCGGTGAACACTCTACTTAGTGTAGGGTTATTCTCAGTATAAAAATTATCTGAAAAAAAATGATTTCTTTAAAAAATAATAATGGGAAAGGAAGAAGGTGGAGAAAGAAGGGGCAGGAGTATTGGGTGGGAGGGAAGTTGGGGGGAAGAATCCTCATGTTCCCAATTCAGTATATGTTAAATGCATGAAGTTAAATGCATTCCTTAAATAAAGTAAAATAATTTAAAAAATAAAAAAGGAGGAATAAGTGAAGATATAACAGAAACTTTCATTTTTCTTATACTGAAAAATAAAAAGAATCCCAAAGCTACAGAGCAGAGTTGTGCTTGATATTTTCATTTTTACATATTAATAGTATAACATTCTTTTCTTCACTGTCAGAACTATTGAAGCTTCTAAAAGATTCTGCAAGTCATTGGCTAATCTCAAGGGCATGCACACCTGTGTAAGGTGTTGACACAGGCCCCGCCGTGCACCCCTCTGTCTTGTGCTGAGACTAACCTGTGTGCAGTGGGAGTCCACCTGGAGAGGAAGATATGAGGAAACACCAAAGTGCACCTGGAGAGAGCTTTGCTTTGCTGAAGTCTCAGTGCCAAGGACTCTGAGCACCTTGGAGAGCATGCTAATTGGAATTCTGCCTGTGTGTCTTCTGCAGATGAAGTCTCGTCTGGGGCCGGGCAAGCTGCAGGTGTGTGACAGGGCTCTGAGGCTGGGGGAATCTCTGACATCGCCATAAGGTGAAATTGCCACAGTGTGGCAATTGATTTAACGTTTGAGAAAAAATATAATGCTACCTCTTCTAAGGGTGAAATTTTAGTCATCCTTTTTACACTTAACTTCTGCAATACCATTTTCCAATTAAATGACATCATGGTTTACTGGATTACAGAAATGGCTTAGATCTTCTGTCATAGTTTGGATGCGGTTTGTCCCCTTCCAAACTCATGTGGGAATTCGCAGTTATGGTGGTGTTGGGTGGTGAGACCTGCAAGAAGTGAGGAAGTGGAATGCAGTTCTCACAGGCTGGATTAATTACCACAAGAGCAGGTTGTCGTGAAGCAAGTGCCCCTCTTGTTTCTTCTCTGTCATGCCGCTGCTTGTCCTCTGGCTTCCCACCACGTGCTGGTGCTGTGCCCAGCACATGCCAGAACCATACTCTCGGGCCTCCCGGCCTCCAGATCTGTGAGTCAAAATATAAAATAATTGGGCTTTATCGATGATCCTGTCTCAGGTATTATAACAACAGAAGACAGGGTTTAACATTTTCCTTCTGATGGGTAGATGCTTCATTAATCTTCCATGTTTAACAATCATGTGGACTCACAGGCATGAGTGCTGACAGCAAGATTTCTAAGCAGCGGATTTGTAAAGTTGTTTAAAAGACGTGGAAAAGTTGATCGTTTTTTCCTGTTAACAGGCATCACTGTTAACAGCTCTTAAGTTCTAATGTTGATGTAATAGCCATACTCATTAGAGGGCAGAGGTTCTCAGAACTGTGTGTTCCAAGAGCCATTTGAAGCAAATTTATTCCTCTAAGACCTCAAGAATCCAGCCACAGATCTCAATTTGAGAAACCTAGAATTCAGAAAATAAGACCTTATACTTTGGAAATGTCTTTTGATAAGAAATTATTACTCTAAAATAG
Organism: Oryctolagus cuniculus; assembly: GCF_051225735.1. Classification (NCBI taxonomy): domain Eukaryota; kingdom Metazoa; phylum Chordata; class Mammalia; order Lagomorpha; family Leporidae; genus Oryctolagus; species Oryctolagus cuniculus. The sequence goes on from NC_142867.1 coordinate 121,343,667, forward strand.
TCTGGAAGAGTGAAAGTAAAGCTTGAAAATTATGAAATGCAAGGTAAATTTTATAAAGATTATCATTGAAATAAAATTCAAAACATAGCAAAACTTAGCATGGGCCCGTGAGTGTATGTGAAATTCAGTTTGTAAGAACCTTGCTATGTTGCTTTAGGGCTTAAGAAATACATTCACACAGCCATCAGCTCTTTTATTTCTCACAAAAGTGCTGTGCAATGATAGGCAACGTCATCTTTCCAGAACATGTACATTTTCTTGGTGGGGCAGGTATGTGAGCTTAGCGTATAACCTGGAGTTGTGCTCATGCCATGTTGCCTTCCTAAGTGTAAGCTCTATGTTGGTAGTGCTTAAGAACTGATAAATCTGTTACATAGCTCCCATCATAGGTGGCTTTATAACCACCACCAGGATAATGGGCTAGATTTGTGAGCAGCGTAAAGATTAGGTCCATGTGCTCTTTATTGCTTTGCTGGGCCCAGCCCCTTATTTCATTACAAAGAATCTGTTTTACATGGGCATTCATTTTAAGCTATTTGGTTATTATTTTTTAACAAGAGGCAGATTATCCTTAACAACTAAATCAACAGGTGTTTAATAAGCTTTATTGTATGTTTAATGCTGAATAATAATCAAGTGCTCTCTAATACTTTTTTTTATTTTCCAGAGTAAGATTCAAAAGAAAATTAGTTATCCATGTGCCTTGAGGTGAGGAAGAGAAAGAGAGAGCCAAATCGGTTAAATTGTCTATCACCTTTTTAAAGATTCACAAGGGTGCCTTTAAAGCTATGAGGATTTCTGCAGTGTAAGTCCATTTATTTCACCCAGCATTTCTTAGACTTATTTGCTCCCTTGTATGCATGTGTTGTGTATATCAATCTAGATGCCATGCCACTTCCGAAGGGGCTTACAGCTTGTAATAAATCGAGAGCACACTCCCTGATGGTTGATGCTCTACCATATTTTAGAATGTCCTTATGAATTCTTCTGCAGTCCAAGCTCCTCATCTAAGACAGGCTCTCCTAGACTTCATTGTCTTGTTCCCTGAAGCTGTGAGTGTGAGATAGTCTTTAACAACCATCTTTGCCTGGAAAAGGGAAACCAACAGTATTCTATACTTTGTGTGTCTGTGTGGGTGCAGTCTGTTGAAATCTTTACGTAGTATATACTAAGTTGATCTTCTGTATATAAGATAATTGAAAATGAATCTTGATGAAGAATGTATTGGGAGAGGGAATGGGAGATGGGATGGTTGCAGGTGGGAGGGAGGTTATGGGGGGGGGAACCACTATTATCCAAAAGTTGTACTTTGGAAATTTATATTAATTAAATAAAAGTTGAAAAAAAAAAAGAAATAAAGAAAATGCACAATGAAGAATAAAAAGGAAAACCAAGCAAGGATTTGCATTCCTCTATTTAATACAACATAGTATCACATGTATGTTTTCTAAATATTTATTTATTTATTTTGTTTGAAAGACAGAGTTACAGAGAGAAAAGAGAGAAAGAGAGAAAGAGAGCAGGTCTTCCAGGTCTCCCACGTGATTGCAGGGTCCCAAGGACTTGGGTCATCCTCTACTGCTTTCCCAGGCCATAGCAGAGAGCTGGATCAGAAGTGGAGCAATCAGAACTCGAACTGCTGTTCATATGGGATGCCAACACTGCAGGTGGTAGCTTTACCTGCTATGCCACAGTGCCAGCCCCTCACATATATTTTTTAACCTCACTCAATGTCACTCAATAGGGCAATGTAACAACCAGACATTTGAGTAAGCAACTGAGCTACCCATGATCATAGAACACTGTGAAACAGGCTTTTGTAGAGAAATGTTAGATGTTAGTTATTATTATTACTATTATTATCATTGTATGTCACCTAATCTATAAAGCTGTTAACCTTATTTTATGCAATGAGGTGTTCTGACCATAGGAATATATTACATTTCTATAAACTATATGTTTAACGCTCACTGCTGTAGTTGAAATATGTTTGGCCCCCTCTGAAGCTCATGCTGAAATTCAGTCTTCAATGTGAAGCCCTAAGATGTGGGATTAGGTGGGATGTTCAAGAGATGATTAGGGCTCTGCCCTACAAATGAATTAATCTACTCCTGTGATTAATGGATTAATGGGTCACTGGACTAGCTCCTTACTCAGACTGGGTTTGCATTAAAAGCCAGTTTGGCTGAGTCTCCCACATGCCCCCTGTCCCTTGTCATGAGCTGCTTTGTGTTGCCTCAGTCTCTGCCAGCAAGAAGAGCATAGCCAAATGCAGCCCCTCAGCCTTGGGCCAGAATTATGAACTGAAATAAACATCTTTTACTCATAACTTAGTCTGTGGTATTGTGTTATTAGCAATAGAAAATGTACTGGAACTTGGAAAATTACAATTGATGATTCCTGTCAACACGATGATAATCCCAACAGTGATCAACAGTATAGGTTTTTCTATTATTTGGAGGACTTTGAAAATTGGACTATAAACAGAATTGTGAACAGGCATCCATATGTGGAATACAAGGTTCAAAATAGCAAGAGTCCATGGATGACTGGCTCTACAGGAACAGAATTTTGTAGAGACAGTGAGGAGTGATTATGACTATAAGAGGAATATCAATGCATTTAAAATTTTGGTTTGTAATTGGCAAATAATAGTAATTGGAGTGCAAAGTGATATTCCCATGTATATATTGTGGAATGAGCAAATCAAATGAGCATATCCATCATTCTGAAGTTGTTTTCCTTCAGGAAAATCTCCCCTGAAACTCTCTAGCATATTTCATCGTTGAGGCATTTATTCAGGAAATTGTTTCCAATGTCCTTTGCTCTAGATACTCATGCTCTGTGTTTTGCAAAGGCCTTTACATGCGTGTTATACACTGATGACATTTTCATTGTGGAAATGTATTGTCTTTATAATTGAACACCTGCCACAAGGCACAACGTCAGACTCAGAATGTGCATTCAAATATTCTAGAGTCAATATATTAGAAGTTATCAGAACATATTGCTCAAAAACACAAAAAATTAATCAAAATGTCCTATTTTAGCTTTTGTAGCAACAGTAGGGCACAGCAGACTGCAGAGCTGATTAGTTACTTATTAAATAAGAACAGTGGTGACAGAGTTTTAAAATATCAAATTAGCCTCACAGAGCTCCCCAGGAAATGGAAAAACTGTAGCACCAGTTGGGATGCATATGCAGCAGCAGCCATCTAAGAGAGGTGAAAATAGCACAGGTTCTTGCTGATGTTGCCTTCTGCCAAAATTTTCATCATCTTAGGCCTTAAAGAGTTGTGCTGTCTTGTTCTAATTTCTATGATCTCTTCCCATGAGCAAATTTACCTTCTTGATTTGAGATGATACCAGGGGAATAAAGGACCCTCAGGGCATTAAGCCTGATTCACAGAATGATTCTCCATCTGACATTGTCTTGGTTGCTGAGAAACTGAAGATGCACTCAGGCTTGACAGCAGGTAAAATCTTTGAGGAGCATCAACAGACAAGGCTACTAACCTATTCATATCAGAGAAGTAAAAGAGAGTTTTACATAGAAGTGAGCATGGATCCTACCAATGCCTTACATGTATTGTGGGTCAGGTTGATGGTTGCCAACCAACTGACAAAGCAGGAGCAGTAATTTCCAGAAACTAGATAGTAGGATAGCGTGGTAAGAGCTGACTTTTCATGTCAGATGAGAATTCACGGATGTGGGATGCTGCCTGTGAACCATGAATGTTGACAACTGATTTTAAAGTGGGATTTTGGGGGCAGACGTCTGGCTCTGTGGATAAGACACCCTCTTCTGTCTTCCTCATCAGAGTACCTGGGTTTGAGTCTTGGCTTCACTCCTAAATCCAGCTTCCTGATAATGCACACTCTGGGAGGCAGTGGTGATGGCTCAAGGAGTTGAGCCCCAGCTACCCACATGGGAGATCTCAACTGAGTTCTGGGTTTGGTCTGGCTCAGATCTGGCTATTTCAGGCATTTGAGAAATGAATTAGTGAATGGAAGATCTCTCTCTCTCTCTCATGCAAAATAACCAACTAACTAAATAAATAAAGATTGCTGAAACGATTGAATATACAACTTCCTTTAAAGCTTAGCATCATTCCAACTAAGGAGCCAAAATATATAACAACTGTGTAATGTCTCTCATTTTATCATCCACCATTTTTTGTGAGCATTATCAAGAATCAATCTTTGTTTATTGGTCAAGGTGAGTCCAAAGAGATGAGTAAAGAATAGAAACCAGAAGCAAAAGTGTTAAGGAGACATTGTCCAGTCCGTATTTTAATGTCTCCCAATAGCTGTATAATGTTATGAGGAATTCATCCCCAAGTTCCCACATGCCTTGGAAGAGGTTGGCTGTCTTTCCAAAGCCTTTCGTCTATGTAAGGTGTTTATTATGGGACTAGGTTTGGGAAATGAAGGCTGTTTGTATCTCAAATTACCTCCTAGTCAGGCTCTCCTCCACAACTAATTGTCGTGACCTTGGATGTATCTGCTTTTGAATATCCTTAGCATCCATCTACTGTGAAGATGAATTAGTTATTTAGGTAGCAATCAGATTCCTGGTTTAGCCAAAGTACATCCATTCCTCTTCAGGCCTATTAAGCGAAGGGTGAACTTTCAAGCTAATGCACAACACAATCACTACTCCTCTGGACATGTCAGGCACCGAAATATTTTCTATTCACTGATAAAAAAAAAAAAAACAACTCCTTTCTAAAATAAGAGAGATGGAAGGGAGGAGGGAAAAGTCAATGCAGTCCTAAAGATTCAATTAAGAGTTTAGGTATCTGCCAGCTTTGATCAGTTCCAACTTTGACGTTTTCAGTGGAGGTCAGCAGGGGGTCAGTGTGAAAGCAGTGCAGGGGAGGGCAGGTGCATCAGAGACTCAGATGGAGAGAACATGAAGACTCCTTCATGGGTACAGAGAGACAATTGGCCCTTGTGATGGGTAAATTCAGAACTGGTTACTGAGGAAGGATAAATTTGTCTACAGCAGTCTAGGCAACATGACAGGTTCTCCTACTACTCTATGAATTATCAGACTTGCCATCAAAATCCTTACAGAACACTTACTATTCTCTCTCCCTTTGCACAAAAAGGCACAAGCCTTAGAGAAGTAAGAGGCTTGTTGGCCAGATCTGACTTTAAGCAACAAATGATCTGAGATATGTCAAAAAGATTTCTATCAACAAAGTATACATGCAAGAAAATACTACACACCAGAATTTGTCTGATTTGGGCTATGTATGTTGTCCCAGGATGTCCTCAAAGCAAAATCATTGGGTAAACACCCTGGTCCATGTTTCAGATCTAAAGAAATGGATCTCAGTGTAGTGACTACCTTGCTTAACATAATCCAGTTGTTGTCACTCGCCATCCAAGTATTCTTATGTGGCAATGTGTTTATTGCCGCCACTCCATCAATACATGAGAGAGGCTTTTATTTAGCACCTACTATGCAGCAGTCAGTGTGCTAGACAACAGACAACAATGAGTAAGACAGAAATCCATGGCTTAATGGATTTAACATAAACAAGGTATTCCATGGCCTGTTTATTTTCCTTTTTAGTATTTGAAGACAATATGTGGATGGAATTTTCTTTTTATTTGCTTGTTTCCTATGTCAACATATCTTCTTTGTTATCCTGAGTCACATTATATATAAGAGAGTCATGTCACTTTTCTTTTATCCTAGTATTTATTTTTAAGTACCTCTTATACATTTGTGACTAGATCAGGCACTAGAAATACACAAATAACATTATGACACTAGAGAGTTGAAAAGAAAATAGTTCATATGATTTAAGGAAATAATAGAAATTCTGATTTAACATTGTGAATTGAACACTGGCATTTATTATACCTGCTCTTGAAACAGTACTATTATGAAATTAAAGTTCAAGTTTACAGGGGCAGGGTTAGGACAGAAAGAGGTAGCAAAGGCTACAGTTGATTATAGGCAGACAAAAAGCAAGTAGGTGAGAGGAAATTACTTGGTTTTGGGGGAATAGGTGAAATCTCTGTGCCTACAGGGGAAGGTGCTTTGGTGGCAGCAATAAATAGGCCAATGTGTATTTGAGGACCCTGGGGAGATTCAAGAGTTAAGGGGAGCATTGGTGAGCTTTTCTTTACTGCAATGGTAAAAATTGGTTACCCAAGGCAACCAATTTTCAAAAAGAAAAGGTTTAATTAACTCACAGTTTGGAAGTTGAAGTTCAAGATCAGCTAACCCCATTGATTTGGCCTCTACTGAGGATGGTGGAGCATGTGTGGACCATCCAATGGTAAGCCAGGAAATAGAGGTCAGGGCCAAACTCTGGCATTTATAACAGCTCTTTTTTGAGAACTAATTTCCAAGGGCATACCCCCAGTGCCATAAGGACCTTCCACTAGACCAGCTTCTTAACGCTCATCACCTTCCAATAGTGCCACCCTGGAGACTAAGCTTTCAACATTTGGACATTTAGGGTCACACAAACTGATACCCAAACCATGCCGAAGGGCATGAAAGTTGCTAGTGGGACTGTTGATAAGAGTGCTTCCAATCTGTGTAAGATGCATGGTACTGCAGGTATCATTCTTCACCCTATATACCAGATGGCACCACCATCCAGACCCCTGTTCAATACTCTCTGGAGGAGTTGGATCAGAAAGCTTTATGCTTCGGGCCATTGAAAATAGCAGAGTAATATTACAGTCATGTTATTTAGATCAGCCTGCCTTGAATCCCTCCCTCACCCAGTTCCATTCTCTTATTTGACACTGTAGTGGGAAACTTCTGTCATATCACTCAGTGTTCCCCACTTTCTGGAATTTAGGCCTTTCTGTAATGCCCTCCCATTAGTAGAAGCTGGATCTAGTCATTTGCTTATTTAAAATGTAATTATTTATTTGAAAGTCAGAGAGAGAGGGATAATCTTCCATTCACGGGCTCATTACCCAGATAGCTATAATGGCCAGGGCTGGGACAGGCCAAACCCAGGAGCCAGGAGCTTCTTCCAGGCCTCTAAGGTAGGTGGCAGGGGCCCAAGCACTTGGGCAATCTTCCACTGCTTTTTCCAGGCCATTGGCAGGATTGGAAGTAGAGAAACTGGGACACAAACATGTACCCATGTGGATTTTATCCACTGTGCCACAATGCTGGCCTCCTAGTCACTTGTTTCTAATGAATAGAACATCATCAAGTAATGGGATGCCCCTCTACCCCATGTTTAAGTCACAAAACTGTGACTTCTGTCTTCCTCACTTTCTTTTGACTTCCTACATGCTCAGCCTGATGAGGCGAGCTCTGTGGAGAGGACAAGAAGGAAACAAATGTAGGGAGACCTCTACCCAACAGCCCATGAAGAATTGAGTCCTTCCAGCAACCACATGTGAGCTGGCACAGATTGTCCCCAGCTGAGCCGTAAGATGATGGCAGGCTGCAGGGTGACCATGTGTCCTGGTTGGCTCAGAAATGAGGGGTTTATAGGGTATGGGACTTCTGGGGCTAAAACTGGGAGCATTCTGGGGAACTTGGATGATTGTTCATCCTGCTTATGAGAGATTCAGATTCAACACCCTTGCTAAGCTGCATCCAGATTCCTGACCACAGAATCTGTGAGATAATATGTTGTCTTTAAAGCAACAAATTAGCAACTGCGCTAATTTGTTATGCTGAAATCATGAATTAAAACAGACTAGCAGAATGCTGGCAGCCAGAATTATGCCAGCAAGGCAGGATATATGAGTTCTTCTTTCGGGTACAATGATGGCCAGACAACACATGATTTCTTACATACAGAGGTTTCTCAACAAAAGCCTATGGTTCCTGCCCAAATACTTCAAAATGAAGTCTTCTTCTTGTCAAAATCTGCCATACACACGGAGCTTCCTTAAGGCTTTTGACCACTTCACTCATAAATCAACTGACAACTAAATTAATGCTATTATTAAATGATATTTTAAAGAGAACTTCTAACAGAAAGGTCAAAGAGCACAGGAAATGAGCAGGAAAAAAAAGGAAATTAGAGGATAAGGTGTAAAGGACAAAGGAAAACTTCACCAGAATCACAAATGCACTTGTGAACATACACAAAAATGTACAAGAAAAGAGTACATCCATGAAATAAGAACCAATTGTAGGGGCTAGTGCTGTGGCATAGTAGGCTAAGCCTCTGCCTGCAGTGCTGGCATCCCATATGTACACCAGTTAAAGTTGAGTTGCTCCACTTCCAATCTAGCTCTCTGCTATGACTTGGGAAAGAAGCAGAGGATAGTCCAAGTGCTTGGGCCCCTGCACCTGTGTAGGACAGCCGGAAGAAGCTCCTGGCTCCTGGTTTAGAATCAGCTCAGTTCCAGGTGTTGAAGCCATTTGGTCAGTGAACCTGTAGATGGAAGACCTTTCTCTCTATCTCTTCCACTCTCTGTAACTCTGCCTCTCAAACAAATAAATAAAAATGAACAAATTGGATAAAAAAGGAGTACTAATGGAAGAAACAATATTGGAAATGGATACTATTATAAAAGGTATTCAACCTTCAGAGAAGTGCTAGAAAATAGAAGCAAGTTCTCAGAAAACTGAATGGTAAGAACATTGAGCCGGCGCCACGGCTCACTAGGCTAATCCTCTGCCTTGCAGCGCCGGCACACCGGTTCTAGTCCCAGCTGGGGTGCCAGATTCTGTCCCGGTTGCCCCTCTTCCAGGCCAGCTCTCTGCTGTGGCCAGGGAGTGCAGTGGAGGATGGCCCAAGTGCTTGGGCCCTGCACCCCTTGGGAGATCAGGATAAGTACCTGGCTCCTGCCATCGGATCAGCGCGATGCGCCGGCCGCAGCGTGCCAGCCGCAGCGGCCATTGGAGGGTGAACCAACGGCAAAGGAAGACCTTTCTCTCTCTCTCTGTCTCTGTCTCTCTCTCTCACTGTCCACTCTGCCTGTCAAAAAAAAAAAAAAGCATTGAAAGCACAAAAGAGGAAAAATAACTAGTCTAAGATTGATAATATTCCAGAAAACCAGAGTTGAGAAAACAAAAAAATGCAAGTAATTAACAAAATATAAATTGAAAGGGGCCATCAAACCCCAAGCATATAAATAAGAACAACCCACACAATGACAGAACTATTAAAGAAAAACTAAAGTCATAAGATTTATTATAGTAGGAATAAAGAAATAACATAAAACTATTGAATAGGGAAAATATATACAACAGATGAAGAATCAAAACAGCATTATATTTCTGCACAGCTTCATTGGATTCTAGAACATAACAATAGAAATATAAAAGCAATGCTTAAACAACCCTCAAATGAAATGATTGCCAGTTGCAATTCAGTTTCCAAAAACCAGAAAAAAAAAGACTAGTTAGTGGTTTTGTTACAAAAGAAATGTGATAAACAGAAATGCTCATGGTATAATGCAGACCATTCTGTAGCATTTCGACTACAAAGTGTGGGAGACACCTGTGTAGGCGAGAGGGCTGTGTGTTTGTGGTAGAGGTTAGCAATGTGCATCAGTATTTTGAGAATTCACAATCAGGTGGCCCTTTATGATCCCTAAATTTAGACATGGTCTTGTGACTTCTTTAGACATAAAGTAAAAAAGAAAAGTGACATGTGATGCTTCTGGAAGAAGCATTGAGAATTGGTGCTCAATTCTCCATCTTCTTGCTGCATTAAATGCTGAAGCCTGGTGTTAAAATGGTGGAACTTGTGTTGTCTTCTGGATCTGAGAAAGTAGAAGGAGCAAAACTCTGTGAATACCAACAAGAAAACTGTGGGGTGAGTAGAAAGTTAATTTTGTTTGTGTCCAGGCATTAATGTTTGGGGGCTAGTTCCGTAGTTTAGACATCCTAGTGAATGCGATGTGTTTGCAGTCTGCGCATTTGTGTTCAGTATGGGTGATCCATTACACAGTTGTATGATTAAAGAAAAAGCAGCTAGAGGAGGAGAGATAGAACATTCCAGGCAGAAGGGCAGAAGGGCAAACAAAAAAGATACATAAGAGAAGAAGAGAGACCGAAGGGTCACAGATGAAGAGCTAACCTTCAACAGACAAAGATGACTTGTCCTTGGGGATAGAAGGGAGTGAGCTAAAGTGCAGTGGAAATGCAGTATGATCATAAGTACGAGATCAGAAATTTTTCTAGAGAGTCTCTGTTTTCAAAGATTGAGAAATGAGATCATTTGCAGTGCATAAATGATATTGTGGAGGAAAACGGTGGAATGTGGAAATATTGTATTTCACTGGGAAAACAGAAGTCATTCAAATCAAGGCAGGAAAGATTTTACTTTAGAAATTAGTAGTTTATACAAATATTGAAAAAGCTGAGAGGGTGAAGGCCAAATAGCCAACGTGAAATAGCTACACCTTCACTTACATGGAAAAGAACAGAAATCTCAACACTCTCTGGAATACTCTAATCAGATATTTTGATGAGCAGAGTGAAGTGAGTGTACATTCTGTATCTGCCTGCATGTATGCCTGCAGCTGCCTCCAGAGGATAATGGCTTCTCCTTCCCCTCCACCTGGCTGATCCCATGTGATGGCCTCTCTTTGGCAGACACTAAGTAGCCAAACCTCACAGGTCAGGGGATCCTGGGAAATGAATATCCTTAATTGATAAATATGACACTGAAGTGCTGCTCCCAAATCCAAAACTTTTTGAGTCCCAACATGACACACAAGTGGAGAATTCTACACCTGATATCGTGTGACAGGTCTTAGTCAGAAATAGGTCACCAAACATATTATATATAATTATCTTCAGGCTATGTATCAATGATGTATATGAAACAAATGAAATCCCATGTAAACATTCAGAGGACATCTGTAATTCAGAGGACACCTGACCGGTGCAGTGATGATGGCGTGTCAACAACAGGGCACTCCTGGGAGACAAGTGTTTTGAGCGTGTGTCATTGTGGCAGCCTCCTCTGCCTTGAATGTCCTTTCCCCAGGGTGATGGTTCTCAGCATGCAAATCCTGATTTGTGTCTCACCCCAAAATGTGTCTCCCAGCTTCCCTTGTTGTGAGAGGCTAGACAGGCGTTCCAGGCTTTTCAGGTACATGCATCTGAGAACAGAATTGTTGGCAGAAAGAGGCACGACAAGGAGCGTTCTCATGTCTCCTTACAGATTGCAGCAGAAGCAGCCCAGTTCAGGACTCAACTGAGCATGCTCCTGGTTTGAATAACGCTGAGCAGGGGAGGGGAAGCAGCTGCTTTGTTGAATCATGTCCAGGATGAGGCTCTGGGAGTTCTTCCTGGAACGTTCTGAATCTGTTCTTCAGCCCTCCAACCATTCCCTGAAATGTTTATAGACTTAACAAGGCATTATCTATTTAAACTAGGCAGGATTTTCTGTTGGCTGTAGTGGAATGCTTGTCAATACTATGTGACTATGGAGAGTAGAACATGTGGAAAGGGTGCTGTGGTGATGAGCAAAGGGATGATTGGGGGAAGGTAGAGAAAGAGCCGGAACATCCGCTCATGCTGTTGTATTGACAGTGACTCCAGTCTGTGCTATTTTTCTCTAGCAGTCTGAGAAGTTCAAGTTATGACATGGAAAAGGTAGATGTTTGGATTAACCTAGAGCTCTCCTAATTTTACAGTTGGAAGAACTGAAAAGCATTATTGCTGTCTTAATGGATAGGTTGAGAATCTCATATCTGAAATGCATGGGATAAGAAGTGTTTCAGATTTTACATCTTTTAAAGACTTTGGAATATTTGCTTAGATCCAAATTTACATGGGATTTCATTTGTTTCATATACATCATTGATACATACATGAAGATAATTATATATAATATGTTTGGTGACCTATTTCTGACTAAGACCTGTCACACGATATCAGGTGTAGAATTCTCCACTTGTGTGTCATGTTGGGATTCAAAAAGTTTTGGATTTGGGAGCACTTCCGTGTCATATTTATCAATTAAGGATATTCAACATGTATATTTATATTTACTATGACATATAAAACTATACATATTTATGGGATATTATGTGATGTTTAATTGCATACATACATCGTATAAACTGAGGACACTTAACATTTCTTTGTAGTGAAAACATCCAAAAATCCTATCTCCTAAGATTTTTTTAAAGACAGAATTAAGGCTGGCACCGTGGCTCAATAGGCTAATCCTCTGCCTGCAGCGCTGGCACCCCGGGTTCTAGTCCTGATCGGGGTGCCAGATCCTGTCCTGTTTGCTCCTCTTCCAGTCCAGCTCTCTGCTGTGGCCCGGGAGTGCAGTGGAGGATGGCCCAAGTGCTTGGGGCCCTGCACCAGCACGGGAGACCAGGAGAAAGCACCTGGCTTCTGGCTTTGGATCAGCGTGGTGCACCGGCCATATCACGCCAGCCGCAGCGGCCACTGGGGGGTGAACCAACAGAAAAGGAAGACCTTTTTCTCTCTCTCTCTCTTTCACTGTCCACTCTGCCTGTCAAAAAAAATAAATAAAGACAGAGTTAAATTAATATTATCTATTTTCAACCTACTGGCAGAAAAAACCCAAAACTTCTTTAATCTAGCTATAACCTGCTTTCCCAATCCTTCCTACCCAACTCCCCTCCCCAACCTCTGGTAACCATTTATATATTTAACTTCTAAAAGATCACCAATTTTTTGATCTCTGAATATGAGTGACATCATGTGATACTTGTCATTGCTGGCATATTTCATTTAACATAATGGCCTTCAGTTCCATCTGTATTATTGCAAATGGCGACATCTCAACTTTGTAATGGCTGAGTGGTATCCCATGTGTTTATGTATCACATTTTCTTTATCCAGTCACCAGCTGATGGACACTTGTGCTGTTTCCATTTCCTGGCCATTGTGAATAGTGCTGCAATAAACAGGGGAGTGCATGTGACTCTTCAACAGATGTATTTCCCTTAAATATTAATTTTTTTCTTTTATTAATTTTAGATTTGGATTGTTACTTTTCTAGTTCCTTGTGATGCAGTAGTAAGTTGTTTATCTGACACTTTCTGGTTTTCTGATGCAGGCTTTGACTGCTCTATGTTTCCCTCTGAGTATCGCTTTTGTTGTATCAAATAGGTTTTTGTATGTTTTGTTCCCATTCTCATTTATTTTCAGAATTTTTTTTGTATCCTCCTGGATTTCTTCCTTAGTCCATTAGTTGTTCAAGAGTGAGTGGCTTAATTTCCATGTATTTGTGTAGTTTACAATGTTTTCTTGTTGATTTCTAGTTTTATTGCATTGTCAGAAAAGTTACTTAATATGATTTATATTCTTTTAAATTTTTTGAGGATTGTTTTGTGACTTCCCAAATTATGCAGCTGTTGGATGGAAAGTTCTACAGATGTCTGTTAAGTCCAACTCATTTCTGTTGTTACTTTGTTGATTTTCTGTCTAGATATCTGTTCATTTCTGAAAGTAAAGTGTTAAAATCCCCTACTATTACTGCATTGGAGTCTATAGCTCTCATAGGCTCATTAATATTTGCTTTATGTGTTTGGGTGCTCTAATATTTGATATATATATATATATATATATATACTCTTTACAAGTGTTATTTTCTCTTGCTATATTTAATCTTTTATCATTATATGATGACCTTTCTGATCTCTTTTTTGCTGCTTTTGGTTTAAAATCTATTTTATCTGACATTAGTATGGCTAATCCTGCTTTATTTTGGGTTCTATTTACATAGAATATCTTTTCCCATTTTTTCACCTTCAATCTACGGGTTTCCTTAGAAGTAAAATGAGTTTCTCATAAGTAGTGTATAGTTCCATCTTATTTTTTAATCCATTTTTTCACTCTAGGTCTTTCAATTGAAGACTTTAGTTCATTGATATTTTAAGGTGATTGTTGATATGCAAGCTCTTACTACTGACATTTTGATACTTGTTTTATATATTTATGATAGCTCCTTTGTTATTAATTTATAATCTTCATTTGTGGCGAAATGATTTTCTCTAGTGGTGTACTTTGACTCTACTTATTGTTTTGGTGAACCTTGTGGTTGCCTTGAAGTTTACAGAAAACTTTTTTGGTCTCTATCAAGCTATCTTGAAGTGTTAACAACTTAATATTGATTATAAAAACAGGAAAAGAGACAAACACAAAACAAAGATATAAGAAATCCTAATAAAAAACTCACAATGTGTACTCCATTCCGTCACACATTTTGAATTTTTGATGTTACATTAGACCTCTTTCCTATTGCCTGTTTCATAAAGTTTCAGTTTAGTTAATTTTAGTTTTCATGGTAAAGATATAAATGATTTACATACCATGTTTATAATATTAGAGCATTCTGAATTTTTGTTGTAATAACTCTTATCTATGAATTGTCTGCACTCTGATATTTTCTTATTCACTGTTAACATCTCTTTCTTTCAGTTTGAAGAACTCCCTTTAGCATTTCCTACAAATCTGGTGGTGATGAATTCTCTCAGGTTTGGTTATCTAGGAATGTCCTTAGTTCTAACACACAAAGGACAGTTTAGCTGGATATACTATTCTCGGCTGACAATTTTCGTTGTCTTCAATACTGTAGAAGTCTCATCCCACTCACTGACCTGTAAGATTTCTATTGAGAAGCCCGAAGTCAAGGGAACTGGGACCTGTTTATTTGTTATTTGCTTACTTTAACTTGTAACTTTGATGGATCTTTCTGACATCATTAAACTTGAGTAGCTTGACTATCATGTGCTTGAGGTAGATTTGGTTGTGTTGAGTCTGCCTGGTTGAGTTTTGACCTTCCTGTATGTAGATAGTTGCATCTTCCTTTGGGTTTGGTAACCTTCCTGCCAATATCTCGTTGAATGTCTTTTCTACCCCTTTGGCATTCTCAAGTCCCTCTTGAACCCCAACAGCAAGAATGTGTGCTGTTTAATGCTATTTAATATTTCCTGTAAGCTTTCTTCATTTCTCTTGATTCTTTTTGCTTCTAAAATTGTGTATTTTCAAATAGCATTTTTAAGCTCAGTGATTCCTTTATTCTGTTTGATATATTCTTCTGTCTCATTTTTAATTTCTTTTACTGCATTTTTCAGTTAAATGATGTATGCTTGATTTTGTTTAATTACTTCCACTTCTATCAAATCTGTGAGAATACAGAAGTATTTTTCTGTATTCTATTGAATTTTGGTGAGTTCCTTTAAAGCATCTATTTTGAAATCTTCATCCAACTATTTGGAAATTTCAGTTCCTAGTCGGCTCGTTACTTTGCTCTTTAGGTGAGGTCATGATTCCCCAGATGTTCCTGATGCTTGTTGGGGTACAATGTCTTCTGGGCTTTGAAGGGATGTTTTTGTTGTCTGGTTCCATTTATGGCTGTCCTAGAGATTCTTAGGAGTCTGTTCTGCCACTAAGGTGGACTATGAACTGTCTGCTGCTGAGGTGAGCTCACCGTTCAATTTTGTACCTATCAGACATTGATGATGCTGGCTGAGGCATAGGCTACTCAACCAGGACCACGGAACCTCCGTCAACACTGAAGTAGGTCCAGAGGCTCTGTCTGCAGATACTGGCCTGAGATTAGGGCCCATTAGAATCTGCTCAAGTCTGGAACTGACTTCCAAAACAGTCCTCTGATTCCCTTTGTCTGTCTAGGGTTGTAGGAGGGGTGGAAGAGGCAGCTCCTCATTATTCAGGAAGATGTGACTCTGGTCAGTCACACCTGGGTCTCATGGTCGCCAGGCCTGTGAAATCTTGGAGCTGTACACTAGGCCTGTGAGAGACTGGTGGTGCTACAAAATAAATTTGTCTCTCCAGGTTGCAGGTCTTTGCTTGCTATTAGGGGAAGCCTGTTTACATGGCCCCAACCTGTCTTCTGTAGCTCTTGTGAAAATGACTTGGTGTATATACAGTTGTTCACACCAATGTCTCTTTTGGGAGGTAGTTGCAGGAGCTTCTTAGCTGTCATCGTGTCTCTGCCCCCCTCAACCTGTATTTAACTTGAATGCATTCAGAAAGAGACTTCACATAAGGAAATGTGGACGTTGAAAATTATCGCTAAAGCATATTGTTATACCCATTCCTATTTTCCCATTCCTAATTCCCCTGGATCTCTTACATTTATCCATTCATAAATACCAACTGTTACAGGAAGGTAGGAGTAAACAAAATTTAAAAGGTCACAGCTCCTAAAGAAGTATATGGTTTTGTGGGAGAAAGTGACATTTAACATATGTTTAAATACATAAGGCATCACAACTTTCTATAAAAGTGCTGAAGGTAAAAAAAAATTAGCATGTAAGAGGCATTCAAGTTTATATTTGGTAAATTAAGAAGGTCTTTCTGAGAAAATTATTGATTAGCTAAAACCTGAAGAATGAATAGGGGTAGTCCACTTAAGGAAAAGTATCATTTCATTTCAAACAGAAGGGTCATATGTGCAAAGATCCTCAAACAAGACAATATTATATCGGACCCTATACAGAAATAACACTTTGATAAAATAATCTAGAACATGCAATTTTGATATTTGAGGCCAAATCCCTGTGATACCCATACACATACGCAGTGCATTCACTTACACACATTGTGCTTTGCCTTCTTATGACTTCTAAAAGCTCTTCTGTGCCAGTGTATTTGGATAGCCAGATTTCTAAATTTATGTGGCAGGCTCAGCAATACTAGGAAACTTTAACCATATTACCAGTTGAGTGTCTGAAGGCTCTGGGACGCAAATGGAGTGGATCTTCCTTGACCAGACTTCTTGGATACGCTCTTCTCTGCACGTGGCCACCCGGTGGTTAAGCCTTCATGTTTCTGTAGCCCCCGTATGAATGGTTTGTGTCCTTTTTCACTTCATTTCAAATCTGTCTGGCCCTGGATTAACCTCCTTTCTTGAGCCCCAGGTTTTCTAAACGAGCAACGTTACCTCAAATGACTAAAAAAGATTAGAGAGCTTTCTAAACCTTGCTTAAGAAAGTACTTCCTGAATATACTTTAATCTGCAGCTATGAATTTGTCAGCAACAGTGAAAGAGCATTGGCTTTCCATGCATAAGCAAGAGAAATGAACACCCAATATGACAATGCAAAGAAAAAAAAATGAGAACTGCCAGACTCATTGTCAAATAAGCAGTGTCTATTCGAACAAAAAGAAAAAAAAGTTGGCTCGTGGAAGCTTCTGTAGAGTTATAATTGATGACAAGAGAAATAGAATTATGATCAAGTGGTATTTTCAAAGGAAGACTGGCATGAGGGGAGTGGTGGGTGTTGAAGAATAGAACTGAAAAAATGAACTGTGCTCCACTCAGAACAAGGTCGAGGTGAACTGCTTGCTTTATTTATGTGTTTGAAGAAAGGTAGTAGAAATGCTAATTTTGCCATTTTTAAATTTACTTAAAGCTGAAATCAATAGAGCAAAAGCAAAAGCCCAAAAGGCCAGCCAGCCTTATGGTTTGGATAATGCCCATTGTGTGGTTCATTAATTGTGTGTCTCATCCATCATCTGTCTTGTGCCTTGGGGCCTCCCGGGAGTAGGGCTGGAGGCATCCTGGGAAATGTGTTGAAGACTGGGAATATGCTTCTCTGGGAGTCCAGGGTGGGCAGAGATTTCAACCTCACACAACACAACGCTTCCTTTTTATCATAGATTCTTCACAAAGCCCCTTGATGATCTTGAAATGTCTCCATTCATAGGCACACACACATGCTTTGCCATCCTGTCAAGGGAGATGGGAGCCAAAGACTTTCCAGAGAGGGGAAAAATGAACACTCCTGCAAACCCTGAAAATAATGTAAGGCAGAACAAAAATAAGTTAACTAGTGATAATTTTCTATCTGCAATCCAAAGCAAAAAGCAATATTTTGCTCTAGAACAGTATTATTTTCCTGTATAAACACCCAAAGATGCAACATCCGGGGCCAACATGAGATATTTGCTTCTGTATTCTGAAGCGGTCTAAAAGCAATGGCTCCAAACACAAAAGAACACAGCCATATTGTGGGGAATTTAATTACTTCAAACAGCATTGCCGTCAGCAATGTAACTTTGTAAAATGGGAAATAATTCTTCTTGAAACTTCTGAACAAAACTTAAGAGTAATATTTCCTTGATTTACATAATAGTTGCATTCCAAGGAAATTCAGTATATATTGGAACTGCACAAAATGCATTTTTGTTTTTATGTAAAATTGAGTTACAGACTAATCACAGATAATTATAAGCTCTTTGTTCTCCTACACTCTGTAATTTTACATCTCCACGATGGAAATGTGAATACATAGGTGTGTGTGTATTTATAGCTCTGACCTGTACCCCTGCTGTCATCTTAGGACTGAGATATCCATACTTCCACTCCTGTATTTTTACTTAAAGATCGAACTGGGGTTTCAAACCTGCTAGGTGCAAAACCAAATGCCTGATCTACCAAGCATCCTCACCAAAATAAAATACAGTAATGAAAACAAAATCCATCCCTTTTGACCTTTGCTATACATCATCTCAGTAAATCACCTCTATAGTTTTACTTGCATAGTCCAAAATTTTGGGCACGTTGGTGATGCCACTCTTTGGATGTGCCCTGCATACACTTCACCAGGAAAGCCCAGAAGCTCTCTGCCCAAAATTATCCCAAATTCAGTAATTTCTCGATCACAGTTATCACCCGCATTCAGGATGCCAACCGCATTCACCTGCTCTGTAGCAGCATTCTCCTAAGTTTTCCTCTTCTTTCGTCCCTTTTCCTCAGTCTATGGCAACACGGCTGAAACTCAAGTCTGATCAGACCTTGGTCTCTTCACAAGCAGCACCCTCAGAGGCTCCCGTTTCTCTCAGAGCTGAAGTCGATGCTCTTCTCAGCTTTTCCCTGCCTCCTCCCTTGCCTCTCTCACCCAACCTTCCAATCTCTCTTTACCACAGCAGTGCCCCAGCCAGCTCCCGAAATGCACTGAGCTCACTCCAGCCTCTGGGCATTTGCACTTGACCCTCCTCCTTGCCTGAGCTTGACTTTCCTCACTCCTTCTTCAACTTCTCATTGTGCGTCCTGAAAGGTTGGGAAGGAAGTACATGGCCAGCATCAAAGCTGACCCAAAAACCTTGGAAATGGCAAAGAAACAGTGAAGCGTGTGGTTTCCCTGTGGTTGAGAGGGAAAAAGGAGAAGTAACTCTGAAAAAGTTACACGAGGGAGTTTTTGAAGGATGTTGAATCTTGGCTGAGGAGTTCGACTTTTCCTCCTGTAGTTAATGGGAAGTTGCCAAGACTGCTTAAGCAGGGAGAGAAATAAGTCAAAAAGGTTTGTCTGGATAGCGTGGGATGGGTCACTGGGGAGAGGGATGGATATTGAACAGCTAAGCCATAGTGCAATTTCAATCGTACAAGTACAAAGTAATAAGGCACTAATATAGAGAATTTATCATTGAATTGGAGAGATTATCTGCAGAAAGATTATCCATAAAATATATCAACTGGATTGATTTGGAAGGTAGGCAGCATTTGCTCAGATGATAACACTTTCTTGGTGAGGCTTTTTCTGAAGACTCCATCCATTCACCCAGGATATGATATGATACGATATTAGCAATCCCACACATCGCATCCCTTCTCTCTGCTTTATCTGATGTCACTGCATTCACTGCAAACTGAAATACTATATACCAGCGGTCAGCAAACTTGCTCACGAAGGGCTTGAGAGCAAATATTTAGTGCTGGCAGACCGTGCAGTCTGGTTTGCAACTCTTCAGGGCTGTCTTTGTCTAATGAAAGCAACCATAGATACCATAAAAACAAATAGATGTGGCTGTGCTCTAATAAGGCTTTGTTTGACAAAAAACAGGTAGCAGGCCCCTTTTGTTGTAGGTACCAAATCTGGCTCTAATGATAGTTTGCTTTGTTTTCTTTGTTTTCAGATTGTTTTACTCCCTTCTAGAATGTCGGGGCCACAAGGACACATACATTTTTATTTTGTTCCTTGCAATAGCCTCAGCCTTTAAAATAGCATGGGCACATAGTTCACATAAGGCATACTATCAAATGATTAGTCAGATGAAATTGGAGAGACAGAATGAAGACTAAGCATTCCCTCTGCTCTTCCTATCCATACTTGATAGTTCTAAATATTTACTAAGATAGAGATATGCAAATCCTTTTCTAAAAATAAGCATTGGCTCTCCATTGCTGACAAATTAAATTTAAAATTTCTAGCATGACATATCAAATATTGAGGAGAAGAACTGTGTGAGTGGATGTGGAGTGATCTGAGAATCAGTCATGTTTTTAAGGATCAGAAGCTCTGTGTGAATGGCCAGCATTGTGGTGTAGAAAGTTAAGTCTCCACCTGCAGTGTCACATTCAAATGGGCACTGGTTCGAGTTCCAGCTGTTCCATTTCCAATCCAACTCTCTGCTAATGTGCCTGGCAAATCAGCAGAAGATGGCTCAATTGCTTGGCGCTTGTACCCACGTGGGAGACTGAGAAGAAGATCCTGGCTCCTGGCTTCAGCCTGGCCCAGCCCCAGTCATTGCAGCTGTTTTGGGAGTGAACCTGCTGATAGAAGCTCTCTCTCTCTCTCTCTCTCTCTCTCTCTCTCTCTCTCTCTCTCTCTCCTTTCCCCTCTCTGACTTTCAAATAAATAAAATAAATAAAAGCAAATAAATCTTTTTTTAAAAAAAAAAGAAGTACAATATGAGAACACTAGAATTAGATGGAGTCAAGTTAACAAGACTCAAAAATGAACAAACCAGAAACCCAGTATATTAACTGACATGAGAAATATTTCTGTTAGATGGGCTATTTGTATTTAAGGTACAAGGGCATAGCCTGCCTGTTTTCTGCTCCCTGCCTGCCTCCCTGTAATCAAATCTCCGTAAGGAAAAAACTCATACTCAGAAAGTTTCTCAGTGAGCTCAGAACTGTCCCACACAGATGCCATTCATTTCAGAAGTCAATATACCATTGTTATCAATGTGAAGGAAACTCAGTTCCCTGGGAACTGGATCCTCCAAGCCTCCTACCTAACTGGGAGTGGTTGGCATTGTGGCCTAGCAGATAAAGCTGCCATCTGGAAAGCGGGCATCCCATACAGGCACCAGTTCCTGTCTAGGTGCTCCACGTCCATCCAGCTCCCTGATGGATGGCCTGAGAAAAACCCTTGCCACCCCTGTGGGAGGCCCTGGTGAAGCTTCTGGCTCCTGGCTTCAGCCTGGCTTCAACCATGGCTGTTGCAGCCATCTGGAGAGTGTACCAGAGAATGGAAGATTCTCTCTCTCTTTCTCTCTTTCTCTCACTCTCTCACTCTCTCTCTCTCTCTCAGTCTCTCCCTCTCTCTATGTAACTCTGACTTTCAAATAAATAAATAAAACTTTAAAATAATTCCCCTGGGAAACAAGATTTGCTATGAAAAATACATCCCCCACCGAGTTAGTTTGGTGATAGCCCTAGTGGTCTCATTATTTTGTGATATTCTCATGAATGTCTTGATGTCAAACATACTCTATACACTGGATTGTGTATCACACACTACAGCTGTTTGCTTCCTTCACCCTTCCTTCTGTGTAATTTTATTACTAGAAAAAATAGACTTTTAAAAATACTATTTTATATCTTTAATCAGGTCACAGTGAAGCCTTAACCTTGGCAAGAGTGAGTCTATTTAAAATGAATTGATATCTCAGTTATGATCCATTATATATTTATTTCATATTATAACTTTCAGAGGTTAATGCTATTTGCTATTTCCAAATCCTCATTGTTCCCCCAGTTATTATCCACCAAACTCTTCAGCTCACCTCTAACCTTTCTCTCAGTGTAACTTATATTTAAGCTGCCCTAAAATCCTCTCTTTTGTTCAAAACAGAAACCTCATAGACTCATCTCTTTGCATTCAGTTTCTCCTTCCTTGGTATGCATAGTGCCCCCTGTGTCCTTTTATTCTTCTAAATAGAATTTAAATTATGAGAACTGTCTAACTGAATGTAAAGCTCAACTTGGTTGAGTCCTAGCTGAATGACCAGAGGGAATTTAGTTAACCTTTCTTTTATTTATTTGAAAGGCAGAGAGAGAAAGAAAGACAGCAAGAGAGTTTCCATCTGCTGGTTGGCACCCCATATGCTTGCCAGGGCTGGCCAGGCTGACACCAAGAGCCTAGAATTCTATCCAAGTCTCCCATGTGGGTGGTGAGGACTCAGGTGCTGGGGCCATCACCTGCGGCCTGTAAGTGTGCATTAGCAGAAGCTAGAATCGGAAGCAAAGCTGAGCCCCAGAGCCAATCACTCTGCTATGGCATATAGGCATCCAAGCAGCATCTTCACCACTGTGCCAACTACCTTCCCCTTGACTTAACCTTTCTGTGACTCAGTTCTTCATTTATGAGATGCAGACTAATAAGATGAATTTGCAAGTTGCTAT
The DNA here is from genome assembly GCF_051225735.1 of Oryctolagus cuniculus. NCBI lineage: Eukaryota > Metazoa > Chordata > Mammalia > Lagomorpha > Leporidae > Oryctolagus > Oryctolagus cuniculus. Next base: position 121,365,995 of record NC_142867.1, read on the forward strand.
GGAGATTAAATGAGTTAATCATTTCTGGCATATAGCAGGTGCTCAATAAGGTATACTCATTTTTCTCATTATTTTGACTTGTCCTTCAAGTCCCACTTCAAATGTCACCTCCTGTGTAATGCCTTCTCCCAGGGCAGACAAGACAATGTTTTGATACTGTGCTGACAATACCCCTACCCCTACTGTGACACTGAGGCAAACAAGAGAGGTTAGGAAGTCCCAGGGCCGCCAGTGGGGAGCATTGAAGTAGACCAGAAGGGAAAGGTCAATTTGGAATTACTCGAGATTTTCTGGGGCTTCCGCAAGAATCATCCACCTCTGGATTTCTTTCATGCCTGTAGGCAGCCTTGCCATGATGAAATCAAAAGGCCAGGATAAGTTATTATTTTATTAAAGTTTTATGTTAATAAATTGGTTAAATAAGGATGCTGCTCCCTGAGGGATAAACCAGGAGTCATTTAGATGGAAGAAAGGAAATGTCTCATGGCCCAGGAATTTATGCAAAATGAACTGCAGCATTAAGCATTTGGAATGGAAAAAATAAATGATAGGGAAGGCAAAGCTATTCAGCCAAATATGACGAAATTTCACTGAAGCTGACTCTCCCAGTGCCAGGACTGCTGAAAGGTCTGGCATCTGTTGGACTTTGCATCTGTTCTCAGATGTGCCTTCTAGGGTTTGTAGTTGGGCATTAAGCTGCCGAGGGGCTAATAAAGAGGAATCAATTTAGTACATGTTTTTGCACATGCCCTGAACCTACGACCCTCTTCCAGCCTGCAGTGTGCCAGACAGATTTGGCCTTCCAGAGACAGCTAACTTTATATTAACCAGTCGGTGGATGCATATTTTAATTTTATATGAAGCCTAAGGTAAATAGAAAGGGAAGTCTGTTATAAAAGGGCAATAGCTCTCTGAGCTGCCTATGATAAAATAGTAACAGGAGTCAGTGATGCTGGGATTTAGCATAGACTATACTCCACGGACATCAGTCCACTGCACTTCCGTAACTAGTAAATGACAGACATCTTAAAGAAAATAAGAAATATAATCTTAAAAACAAATGGCTCCAGTTGGAAGGTATCCTCCAAATGTAAGTTTCCATTCTAAAACCTTTGTTCATGCCATTTCCCTACATTTGGGATTCTTTCCATTTTCCTTGTTGTCAGACCCAGAAGTCCAAATTGTTCCAGGAAGATTTCCTGTTTACATCAGTCTGAGAATATCTTGTAAACTTTAGCATTTCTATAATGCCTGTTGGTTATCCCAATAGAAATGGCAAAATGTAACAATAGCCCTTGAGAATATATTTCCATGTTTCACTTGAATTCTTTTCTATATTAAAATTAATTTTTGCTTTTCTATACTACTATAATAATTTCCTTGTTTTCAGTTATATTAATATTTTATGATAATGAAAGTGACAGGTTTATCCAAGACTATTTGGAAAATGCAAAAATACGGGCTGAGTTTTCAAGTATTTTTCATAACCTCATAATGTTGCTGTGATAGATGCACTTCACCTCCAAAGATATAAATAATTTGAACGTGTAAGAATGGGGGAAACATATTTTTGCAAATAGCAACAAAAGGATAGTTTGGGTGATTTTTCTATTTAATAGAAAAAGATAGAAATGTCAATTCTTCAAGAAGACACAATTTGCACCATGTGACAGAGCCCCAAAATACATGAAGCAAACATTGACAGAGCTAAAGACAGAAATATGTCTGACCCTTCCCCCCAAATTATCAGGACATAATAATGCACTGTTAAACAACAAATGTGTAAAAAATAAGGAAAATAAGAGATTGATTTGAGATGAATGAAAATGGGAACAGAAAATACAGACTAGAGTATGCAGAGCCTTGCAGCATTTGTCACAGTAGCCGGCATGTGGGAACTCCCCGAGTGCCCATCAGCAGATGAACACGTGCTTTACCCACAAGAAGGTCATGTTTTTCAGGACTGCTGTTTTATTTAGTGAGTCCTCCAGCCAATAATCTAAGCATGTAGCCAGAGGTGAGTTCATTCCTTTTTAACATTAATTAACAAATAAAAATTGCACTGTTTGGAGGTGCAAGTGTTCTATTACCATGCATGTTTACAATGTGTATTGCTCAAACCAAAGGAGTTGGCACTTCCATCTCATCATTTCTTTATACACAGAGCCCTCATATTCCTTTTTTCTATTTGTTCCAAAAATATTAGTCTATTTTGAACTACAGTCACCCCACTGTGCTGTAGGACTCTAGAACTTTCTCCTCTTGTTGGTGTTTTGGTCCCTGTTACTGAGTCACCCTCTGTTCCTATCACCACTATACTTCCTGGTCTAGTACTTACTGTTTTCCTCTGTTACATTGAAGTTAATTGTTTTAACTTTCACATATGACTTGCTTCCCTTCAGGTAGTGTTTCAGTTTCATCTCTTTTGACACAAGTACCAGGATTTCATTCTTTTTATTGCTGAATAATATTCCATGTATGTATGTATAAACACAATTTCTTTATCCAGTTATCCATGGATGTCATCTAGGCTGATTCTATACCTTGGCTATTTTAAATAGTAGTATAATGAACGTGGGAGGTTAAGTACCTCACATACTGATATCATTTTCTTGGGATATACACTCAGCAATGGGATAGCCAGTTCATATTTATTTATTTTCATTTTAATTTGTCATTTATAACTACCAAATACTTTTTTTAAAAAAGATTTATTTATTTTTATTTGAAAGACAGAGAGTTACAGAGAGAGGTAGAGAGAGAGAGAGAGAGAGAGAGAGAGAGGTCTTCCATCCGATGGTTCACTCCCCAATTGGCCAAAACGGCTGGAGCTGCACTGATCCGAAGCCAGGAGCCAGGAGCTTCCTCCAGGTCTCCCACGTGAATGCAGGGGCCCAAGGACTTGGGCCATCTTCTAATGCTTTCTCAGGCCATAGCAGAGAGCTGGATCAGAAGAGGAGCAGCCAGGACTAGAACCAGTGCCCATATGGGATGACATCACTGCAGGCGACGGCATTAACCCCCTGCGCCACAGTGCCAGCCCCACCAGACTTTTTAAAAATGAATTTATTAATATATTAGATTCTCAGAGTTATAGCAAATGCATGATAATTACTATGGCACAATTCTCATCAATTATCATGTTAATGTGCTATTTAATACAAAGAGAACAAATTCACAATAGTTCATAGATATAATTATAATATGATGGTACATATGTTAACCCTTCTCTCCCTATTTCCCCTTTCTTCCCTCCTTCCTCTCTTCCTTTCCTTTTTTAATATTTTAGATGACATATTTATAACTTAGAGTTAAAAGCTGAATGCTCCACTAAATAGTTTAACAAGTAAAAAGCAATAATGACTCATAGTTCACCAGGAATATAGGCAAGGGCTAGAAATAATAATCAAATGAAAAGACGTCCATTTCACTCATATACAGTAAATTTTAAAATGATATAGATCAATAAAAGTATTATCTATAATAGTTTATATATATAATTATACTATCACAAATAAGAGCAAATGTGATATTTTTCTTTTTAGGTCTGACTATTTCACTCCAGTTCTGTCCACTTTGTTACAAATGTCAGGATTTCATTCTTTTTTTATGGCTAATATTCCATCATATACATATATATATATGTTACATTTTCTTTACTCTGCCATGTTAAATTTGAATTTCTTTACTTTTATCTTCTTACTGGTTTTTATTTATATTATATGTTCTTGTGTGTGTGTGTGTGTGTGTGTGTATATACACAGATATATATTTATTTGCTCTTATAGTACCAAACCATCTACTTGACTTGTATTATTATTTGTAATAGTTTTTTAGTTGTTACATGTGAGGAAACTTCATAAAGTACATGTAAAATGATATGATTAAAAAATGTGTAGATTTCAAAATTGTGTGTCCAAATAAAGTTTTCTTTTAATTCCATTTTTCATGAACTTTTCAAAGTCCCATCATATGCTAAGTAAATAGTTTTACCTAACTAAAAGAAAAAGATACATGCTGCAACATGTATAAACCTCAAGTACCATGCTGAGTGAAAGAAGGCAAACACAGAGGTTATCCACATCCAAAATAGATACATCCACAGAGACAAGATGAGAACAGTGTTTGCCAGGAGCTAGGGTTAGGGGAGAGTGAGAATGGAGAGAAGCCACTCTACATATGAAGGGCTTTACTTTGTGCTAATGGAAATACATTGAAAGAAGATAGAGGTGGTGGCCGGCGCCTTGGCTCAATAGGCTAATCCTCTGCCTGCGGTGCCGGCACCCTGGGTTCTAGTCCCAGTCGGGGCACCGGATTCTGCCCTGGTTGTTCCTCTTCCAGTCCAGCTCTCTGCTGTGGCCCAGGAAGGCAGTGGAGGATGGCCCAGGTCCTTGGGCCCAGCACCCACATGGGAGACCAGGAGGAAGCACCTGGTTCCTGGCTTCAGATGGGTGCAGCGCCCTGGCTGCAACGCGCTGGTGGTAGCGGCCACTTGGGGGATGAACCAACAGAAAAAGGAAGGCCTTTCTCTCTGTCAGTCTCTCTGTCTCTCTCTCTCTTACTGTTTAACTCTGCCTGCCAAATAATAATAATAATAATAAATCAATTTAAAAAAGAAGATAGAGGTGGTAATTGCACAATACTGTGAATATACTAAAGGCTGTTGAATTGTTCACTTAAAAATAATCTTATGGGCTGGTGCTATGGCGCAGCAGGTTAAGCCGTGGCCTGCAATGCTGACATGCATACGCATGCTGGTTGAAGTCCCGGCTGCTCTACTTCCCATCCAGCTCCCTGCTAATGTGGCTGGTAAAGCAGCGGAGGATGGACCAAGTCCCAGGGCACCTGACACCCATGTGAGAGACACAGAAGAAGTTCTTTGCTCCTGGCTTCATTCTAGCCCAGCCCAGGTCATGGTGGCCATTTGGGGAGTAAATCTGCAGATGGAAGATCTCTCAGTTTCTCCTTCTCTCTGTAACTCTGCCTTCAAATAAATAAATCAATCTTTTTTTTTTTTTTTTGACAGGCAGAGTGGACAGTGAGAGAGAGACAGAGAGAAAGGTCTTCCTTTTTGCCGTTGGTTCACCCTCCAATGGCCGCCGCGGCTGGCGCGCTGCGGCCGGCGCACCGTGCTGATCCAATGGCAGGAGCCAGGTACTTCTCCTGGTCTCCCATGCGGGTGCAGGGGCCAAGCACTTGGGCCATCCTCCACTGCACTCCCTGGCCACAGCAGAGAGCTGGCCTGGAAGAGGGGCAACCGGGACAGAATCCGGCGCCCTGACCGGGACTAGAACCTGGTGTGCCGGCACCGCAGGCAGAGGATTAGCCTAGTGAGCCGCGGCACCGGCCCTAAATCAATCTTTTTAAAATCTTACATTATCTAAATTGTGCCTTAAATTATTGTTTTAAAATATCAAGTCAAAAGGGTATTTTTAAAGGTAAAATGAAAAGTGAAAAATGTTTTAAAAAGTCACTTGCCATATTTATGTGGATTTTAGCTGGACTCCCTATTTTGTCTTATTGTTCCAGTCTATAACCAAGCATACATTTTGATTATTGGGGTTCTATGGTGACTCTTGAAGTTCAATAGTATAAATCCTCTTTACTTAATTTTAAAATTAAGTTAGAGGATAGCTGTTTGGCATAAGAGTTAAGATGTCATTTTGGGGTAGACACTTCCCATATCAGAGTGTCTGGGTTCCTGTTCTGGCTCCAGTCCTGATTCTAGCTTCCTGCTAATATGTACACAGGGAGGCAAAAAGTAATGGTCTGAATACTTGAGTCCCTGCCTCTCATGTGGGAGACCCAGCCTGAGCTCAGGCTCCAGCCTGGCCCAACTTTGGCTCTGGCAAGTATTTGGAGGGTAAAGCAGCAAATGAGAGATCTCTCCTTGTCTATTCTTCCTCATCCCCACCCCTTTCAAATAAATTAAATAAGAAAATATTTTTCAAATAAAAATAATTTTGCTGATAGTCATATAAATTTTAAAGTGGACTGGTCTGTATCTATCAAAAATAAATATAATTGATATTTCAACTGGGATTGCATTAAAAGCAGATTATTTTGGGAGAGTTGGTATCTCTCTAGCTGGAATCCTCTTACCCATGAACTCAGTGTATTTGCCATATATTAAGATCTTTTTAAAATCTCTTTGTCACTAGTATGTAGTTTTCAGTTTACAGATCTTGTACTTGTGTTATAAGATTTTTTTCTTTCACATTTGCAAGTGCACAGAGAGAGGAGAAGCAGAGAGAGAGAGAGAGAGAGAGAGAGAGAGAGAGAGGTCTTCCATCAGCTGGTTCACTCCCCAAATGGCCGCAACAGCCAGAGTTGCGCTGATCCGCAGCCAGGAGCCAGGAGCTTCTTCTGGGTCTCCCATGTGGGTGCAGGGGCCCAAAGACTTGGGCCATCCTCCACTGCCTTCCCAGGCCGTAGCAGAGAGCTGGATTGGAAGAGGAGCAGCCGGGACTAGAACCGGTGCCCATATGGAATGCCGGCGCTTCAGGCCAAGGCGTTAAGCCGCTGCGCCACAGCACCAGCCCCATGATATAAGATTTTTACTCAAGTAATTCATTTTATTTGGAGAAATGAAAATAGTACCACTTAAAATTTTTTCTTTTCTAATTGTTGATCACCCAAATGTAGAAACAGGATTATCTTTTGTATGTTGACCTTGTATTCTATACCCTTTCTAAATTTTATATTAGCTACAGGAGCTTTGTAATTTTTATATATTTTACAGGGTTTTTTAATATTTCTTTAGATAGACCATTATATCATCTATGGATAATGACTTACTTCTCTCTTTGCAATCTGTGTACTTTTTATGAATTTTTTCACCCTACTCCATTTGCTAAGAGTTCTAGTACAATCTAGAATATGATAAGTGAGAGAAAAAAGCCTTGTTTACTCTTGATAATTAGATTTTATCATTAAAGATTATGTTATTTGTATGTTAAATGCAATGTTAGCCCTTAATTAGGTTGAGAAAATTCAATTTCTCTTTTGTTGAGTGTTCTTACCATAGATGTTAAGGTTTTTCAGGTTTTCTGCCATATTTATTGACATAATCATAGTTGTTTCTTGTTTGATGTGTTAGTGTAGTGAATTACAATGATTGACAGTCTAATGCTGGGCCAGCTTTGCAATCTTGTGCTATACTCTGCTTGGTTGTCACATATTGTTCTCTTCATGTGTTGCTGAATTCAATTTGCTAATACATTTCTTCAACTCTTCCTTTGAAAGAGCTTGAGAATCATATAGGAGATTCAAAAATAATAGTGACAGTTCCTGTGTACCCTACAACCAGCTTCCTCCCTAACATATCATATAAGCATGGTGTGATCATCAAAACTAGGGAAGTTATTAGATAAATATTATTGTATAAGCTATGGGTTTAATTTGGATTTAATCATTTTTGCATGCAGTTATATGTGTATACACTTCTATGAAATGTTATCACAGATATAGATTCATGTAACTATCACCACAGTCAAGATAGCAATTGTTTTATCAGTGTTTAAACTATAGTGCTTCTTTCCTTATCCCTGGGCAATGTTTTCCAAGAACCCGCCCATGCCCCAGGGGACTCCTGAAATCACAGATTGTACTGAACTCCATAATTTGATGGCTTTTCCATCTTAACCAAGAACTTCCTGTGCACTGTTGCAGCTGGAGGTGAGATGTCAAAGCTAGCTTGAATTTCCTTTTCCTTCTTCACAAATCCCCGGATGGAAGATTCATTGTTACCATAGATGTTAGTAACCTCAGCAAACGTTTTTTTCTTTCCGTGTGAAAGGAATGCACTCTCTGATTTCTTTCTGGCTTATTAGAATTGCATGTATCACTAAGTAAGTGAGGGTGAGTTAGACATAAGTTTTGAGTGACAGTAGATCTGCTAACTGAAACGGATAGCAAGCAACTAATGGGTTAGCAACATATATAACAAGGATACACTGGACGAAAGAAGGATCCATATAATGTAAGATTTCATCATGCTACTCAGAAATGCTACCCTCAATCTCCTGGAACAAAACTTGACACTTTTATTCTAGTGTCCCAGAAAAGGCCGACTCCAGTTCTTTTCTCATAGTTCACCTCCTGTCTTGGTTTTTACTTTTAGCAATTATTGGACATTTATTAGAGCAGCAATCTTGAATTATTCACTCTGATTCTGTGAGATGCTATATAAGGGTCCAGTTGGCCACTTCACCTCTTGGATCTCTGTGTCAGCCACTCAGGACTGTGGCACCAAGCAAAACCTCCCATACTAACACGACAGCACCACCCTTCCCCAAGAGCAAGCAAGCCCTGGATGAGCTGCCAATGCCAAAAGGTTTGCCTCAGGCTTGAAACCACACTAGTTCTAGGTTAGGGACAGTCCCGTTCGGGGCATCACCAAATAATCAACCTTAAGCCAGAGTTGCTCATAGGAAATCTCTATTTACTTGTGACCATAAAATCCAGTGGAAAGGTGTAGTTTCTTCAGGAAGTGATGTCCTTGAGAAGCAACTTGGCAATTTCTTAGAGATTCTATAGCAAAGGTTAGGTGAGCATCCAGGATGGAGAAAAATGGGAGACAGGAGGCCCTTCTGACTTGCAGAGTGCATCTTGATGTATCACACGTTCGAAACTCTGGCTCAGACTGATTCTTTGTGTTTTTCTTGTTCTTGGTGATCTACCCTCCTCTGAGGACAATGTGCAAGATGAGCCTTCCAGGAATGTCCTCTGAAATATAAGCGTGAGTCAGTAAACTTGTGAGGATTCCCTGCCTGTGTTCCATTGCCTTCTTTGCCCAAATCCTACTGCCTTTGTTATACCTTGACCAGACACCAAATCTGTGAATGCCTTGATATTAGATTTCTCAGTCTGCAGAGCTGTGAGAGAAAATTCTGTTGTTTATAAGTTACTCATCCAAGATATTTTGTTCTAGTAGGCTCCCTCTATCATTATAATTATTTTTTAAAGATTTATTCATTTATTTATTAGAGACAGAGTTGCAGAGTGGCAGACACATAAAGAGAGAAAGGGAGGGAGAGAGAAAGAGAGGGAGGGCAGGAGAGAGAGATAGAGAGAGAAAAGTATTCCATCCACTGGTTCACTCCCAAAATGGCCGCAATGGCTGGAGCCAGGCCGATCCAAAGTGAGGAGCCAGGAGCTCCTTCCCAGTCTCCCACGTGGGTACAGGGGCCTAAGGACTTGAACCATCTTCAACCGCTATCCCAGGCCACAGCAAAGAGCTGGATTGGAAGTGGAGCAGCCAGGACTTGAAACAGTGCCCATATTTGGATGCTGGCGCTGTGGGCAGCGGTTTTACCTGCTATGCCAGAGCACCAGCCCATCTATCATTATATTTAAAATAAGACTTTAGTGGACACCATATAGTTGGCTCTGTTTTCTCTTAAATATAAAATTATACATCTTTAAATTAGTGTGCATAGACTGTTTGCAGTTAACATAAGTATTCATAATGCTTGGATTAGTCCTATCTTTTAAGTATTAATTTTCTCTTTGCCTTTTCTTGTTTTCTATTTTTTCTGCCTTGATTTTTTTTCTGTTTGAATATTTTTTAGTATTCTACTTTAATTATCTGTTGTGTTGTGCTTTCTATGAATCTATTCATTCATCCATCATCCATTTATCTGTGATTGCACTGGAGACATTCAAACTTTACATACAGTTAATGTTCTACCACTTCACATAAAAAATACACATCTTAAAATAAAGGTCCCATTGCCTTTCTATGTTTGTGTATAGTTATATAATTTCATCTACATACATTGAAATATCTCTCTGATAGCATTGTGAGTTTTACTTTTGACAGCCTTATGTATCTGAAAAAACTGCAGAGGAAATTTTATATTTATTTATAATAATAATTAATTTTATAATATTATTTATTGCTAGTATATTTCTTTCATTCCTAAATTTTTTATTTTTTTGCTATTATTGCTGTCCTTTTCCAAGGAAAACTACTTTTAGCCTTTATTTTAAAAGAAATTTACTAGCAACAAATGCTTTCTTTCTTGAAAATGTCTTTATCTCACCTTCATTCATGAAGAATCTAATATTCAGGATTGATATTTCCTTTTCATAGAGCTATTTTCTGACTTCTGGTGTGAAATCTACAGCCCTTACAGTCATTGTTTATATGTAGTGTGTTTTTATTTCTGAATTTTCTTTTGTGATTTTGCCTTCATCTTTTGTTTTTGATTATAATGTGTCTGAACTTTTCACATTTCTTTCCTTTTTGAGAAAGATCTTTTTGGATTTGTAAATGTATGTCTTTCACCAAATTTGGGAGTTCTCAGCCATTGTATTTCTTGTTAATTTTTTCCTATACTAATCTCTTTTCTTTTTCCTTCTGGAGGTTCACTAATATGTATACCAAACCTTTTGTTATTGTTCTGTAGATCTCTGAGTCTCCATTTATTTGGTTTCAATTTCCTTTATCCATATTGTTTTGATGAATTTCTGTTGACCAATCTTCAGCTTACCAACTTGAAATTCCTGTGTTCCTGGGTCATTTCCATTCTACTGAGCTCCTTAAATGAATTATTTTTATTTTAGCAGTCGCAATTTTTAGTTTTCTAATTTGTTCTTTATTTGATTCAGTTCCGAGATGAAAACTCTTAGTTTGGGGCCAGCACCCTGGCCTGAAGTGCCGGCATCCCACATGGGCGCCGGTTCTAGTCCCAGCTGCTCCACTTCCCATCCAGCTCTCTGCTATGGCCTGGGAAGGCAGTGGAGGATGGCCCAAGTCCTTGGGCCCCTGCACCTGCGTGGGAGACCCGGAAGAAGTTCCTGGCTCCTGGCTTCGGATTGGCACAGCTCTGGCTGTTGCGGCCATCTGGGGAGTGAACCATCAGATGGAAGACCTCTCTCTCTCTACTTCTCTCTGTGTAACTCTGACTTTCAAATAAATAAATAAACCCTTAAAAAAAAGGAAACTCTTAGTTTATTATTCATTTAATGAATCTTATCTTTCGCATCACAGACCCGAGTGGTAGAACCTGTTGTAATGTCTTTGTCTAAGAGTTCCAACTCCTGAGGTATCTGTTGATTCTATCTTCTGCTGATGATCGGCCACATTTTTCTGGTCATGTGAATGCTATGTCGCATGAACTTGGGCCCCATTACCTGCTGGAGGAGGGTTGGAGGACATGCTTTTCAGGACCAGTTAGTAAACATTGTAGATTTTGTGGGACATGCAGTCTCTGGTTAACACTTCAACTCTGCTGCTGTAGAGCAAAACCATTCATAGAATGCATGTAGATGGATGGGAACAGCTGCATATCACCAAAAAAAAAGTTTATTTACAAAACGGTGGTGGGTCAAATTTGCCCTAGCATCTGCAGTTTATCAGTTCCTATTCCAAAGAATTTTGGTGTTTTTAGAAGCGTTTGCTCCTCTCAGCAGTTGACTTAGTTATGCCTGACTGTGAGGGCTGAGTCACTGTCTGTGGGCAGTAGCTCAAATCTCAGTCAAGGTCCCTAAGCATCTGCCAGGTAGTTGGCAGTGGGGTGCACTCACACTGAGAACTGTGGAGGTACTTTCCCCAGCACACACCACTCCAGGATTCTCTTCTACCCTTCAGCCTCTAGCACTCTTCATAGTCCTCATTCCCTCTGGCCCATACGACAGTTCTTCACTGAAGTTTTGCTCAAGCACACAACTCCTCTTGACTCCAAGACTGCAGCCCACTCATGAAGGAAAAAAAAAAAAAGATCAAAAACCATGAGACACTGCTCTTTTCTGTTGAATTCTGACTTGACTCCAAAAGTCACCTGTATTTTAAGAGCCTCCAAGTACTTTTTTTTTTTTTTGTCTACTTTCTTTGTTACATTTTCTTCACAGTTTCTGGTCATGAGATTAAGCTGCTAAAGAAGAACCAGACCCAGCCAAACTACTTTTCACGTATAGCCTCACTTCTCTACCTGAATCATAAGCACTGAGAGACAAGGACAGCTCCCATTCCTCAAAGCATTTCTCTCACCCTTGAAATATCAGCCTCTGCAAACAGAGCAGACCTCCAAGTGTGGAGAGTCAAAATGAGTGCAGGAGGATCAGAGCATCTGGTGAAGACTGTGTCTGCACACACCTGCAGAGAAAGACTTCCAGGAGGATGGGTAGAGACGTGTTAGCAACTTCCTGCTCCTTTAGCCCAATCCTGGCTAGCGTGCGTTTGGTTTACTTCTTGTTGAATGGGGAAATAAAGACAACAACACTGCCATAAGATCATAATATATAAAGACATTAGTTCTGAAAATATGAAATACCTAGCTAATCTGGATGCTCCTGTCACTGGGGCCATCCTTATGGGTAAGTCACTTAGTTACATCTTACAAAAATATCTACACATATCATGGAAAACTGTTACCATGGCCAAAGACACTAGAGTGCTAGATGTGTTCATGTCTGTTATGGTGTTGTTTAATGGTATTTGAGTGGGGTGAGGGTGGGAAGTGTAATAGGGAGATTTCCCAGGAGAAATTACATACAGAAATTTGAAATTTGGGCCAAACAAAAGAAGGCATTGCATTCCCCAGTGGGCAAAATAATGATAAAATCAATTTAACTTGAAATTATACTTAATATTCTCTTTTTTTTTATTTTTTGACAGGCAGAGTGGACAGTGAGAGAGAGAGAGAGAGAGAGAGAGAGAGAGAAAGGTCTTCCTTTTGCTGTTGGTTCACCCTCCAATGGCCGCCACGGCTGGCACATCGCGCTAATCCGAAGGCAGGAGCCAGGTGCTTTTCCTGGTCTCCCATGGGGTGCAGGGCCCAAGCACTTGGGCCATCCTCCACTGCACTCCTGGGCCATAGCAGAGAGCTGGCCTGGAAGAGGGGCAACCGGGACAGAATCCGGCGCCCCGACAAGGACTAGAACCCGGTGTGCCGGCGCTACAAGGCGGAGGATTAGCCTAGTGAGCCACGCGCTGGCCTAACGTAATACTCTCTTAACCTATCCATGTTAAGCACAATTCCAAGTACTTTTGTGTTCCTTATTTCTTTTCTTGTGGTTCTATGAGATAATTCCTGTTTTCAGTCCCATTTTAAACATAAAGAAACTGAGACAGGAAGGAGAAGTTTATCCAAGGTCTTCCAACTGATTCATAATCAAACCAAGATATGTTAGCCACTATGTTTTCTATCATGGTCAAGCATGTATGAACTCATGAGTGTGCATGTTTGCTTCTTTACAGCTCTTCCAGGGGGACTTCAATTAGTAGCCAAGGTTGAGAAATACCACTTCACTCTCTCTTGTTAGGTGTGATACACTGGAAAGATATGCACTGCTTTATGTGGAAAGGCACGGCTGTTTAACCAAATTCAATTTCTTAGAGTTGGAATTAGGATAGGCAACAAATTGCACTCATCTATTTGTTAGTTAAAAATCACTTGGACGTTAGAGAAATGGGCAACAGACATGGACAGAGGATGGTATCTAAATGTAGCTGGAACTAATCCAGGTTCCGGACAAGGTGCCTCCACTGTTAGCATGCTTGGTTAGCTGTGTCCTCTCGTTGAGCCACTATTTCTAGACCTGAACAATGACGTTTTGCAAACATTATGTCTCATCAACCTGTTGTACCACTGTTTTAAGGATGGATGATCATTAGTGAGACCCAGCATAGCATTGTATTCTTATTCTGAGTGAAGGACAACCTCATGAAACTAAGAAATGTGTCTGCTTTTGATTTTATTTCTGGAATAGAGCTCTCTTCTTAGAGCATGCATGCAAGAGAGAATGAACTTGAGTACCTTCAAAAGAGCAGCTATGCTTTCTACACCTGTTCCCCTCACAACGCCTAACTTAGTGTCTGGTTGACACAACTAAATGTTCATTAGTTTTCTTCTGCATGTTCTAAATATGAGAAAATCACATTTAAATTTTATTGTTGCTTTGTTTTATCAACTCTCACATATCTGGCTCACTGGCTCTTTTGTTTGCATGGATAATTGAGAACGGACTTGTAAGAAAAGCTTTCCAGCAACTCAACCCTATTCAAAAGTTCTTATAGCACATAATGTGTACAAGCACCATTCTTTACCTTGTCCTGAGAAGTCACTAGCACATCTCCTCAACCTGGTTGAACCTCACAGTCTTTGGCCGCACTTCAGATCAATTAAATAAAATCATCTAGGGGTAAAGATGGGGCACAGATATGTTCAAGAGGATCCTCAGGTTATGAGAGCGATAAGCCCACATTAAAAATAGCTGCAGGTGTGTTACAGCCACGATATTGCTTTCCTGTTTTTTTGCCTTCTCTTTGGCTAGGGCTTGGGCTATCTAATCCTTGTGTTCACAACTGAATTGATTCTCCAGCAAGTTCAGGAGCCTGCTTCATTAGTAAATAACAAAGGGCACCCTTGATGTGTGTTTGTAGCTTCCAACCAGTTATGCCAAGATCCAGCTGTTTGTTCTGAGCATTTGCTCAGACTCATTTAAGTGGTTAAGATCTGTGATCAGGGCTGGTACTGTGATGCAACAGCTAAAGCTGCTGCCTGAAGTTCTAGCATCACCAGCATCGCATCTGGACACCAGTTCCTGCCCCGGCTGCTCCACTTCTGATCCACCTCCTTGCTAATGTGCCTGGAAAAGCAGCAAGAGTATGGCCCAAGTCCTTTGGTCACTGCACTCATGTGGGAGACCCAAATGAAGCTCCTGGCTCCTGTCTGCAGTCTGGCCCAGCCCTGGCCATTGAGGTTATTTGTGGAGTGAACCAGCAGATAGAAGATCTCTCTATATATATAACTCTGACTTTCAAATAAATAAATGAATAATTTTTTTAAAAAAAGATCTATGATCAAAGACCTGCAGCAAAGGGAGCCTTGCAGAACAGAGGAGGACATTGGAGCAGGAGTCAAGGCAGAGTCTCTTCAATAGAATGAAAGTGTTGGTAATACATAGAAGTTTTGCTCTAGGGCCAGCATTGTCATGCCTTAAATTAAACTGTTGCTTGTGACGCCAACATCCCATATAGGAACATTGCTTTGAGTTCCAGCTGCTCCACTTTCGATTCAGCTCCCTACTATGCACCTAGGAGAGCAGCCAATGATGGCTTGAATACCCAAGTGGGAGACCTGGGTAGAGTTTGTGGTTCTTGACTGTGGCCTGGCCCTACCCCAGCTATTGCAGCCATTTGGGAAGTGAACCAGTGGGTGGAAAATATTCTCCTCCTGCCCTGTCTATTTTTCTATCTCCCTCTTCTCTCTCTGTCATGTTGCCTCTCAAATACATAAATAAATATATTTTTAAAAATTGTTCCATCCTATTTACAGAAAGGAGAACAAAGCCCCCTCGCTGCTAGTAACAGGTAAAACAAACAGTTCCCCATGTACTCCACTTGGTTCCGGATATCCTGGGCTGGGCTGGGCATGGGAGCCCAATAGCCTGAGCAGATTCCTAAAAGGTCCCTAGGAGCCTTCCCAACTGAGAATAGCACAAAGTAATGTGCAGATGTCAAGGTCATCAAATCAGCCATTCTGGAATGTGGGCTGATTACTTGTACCATCTCTGAACAACTCCCCATGCACCCTTAGTCCCAGCAGTCTGTGTGAGATGAGCCTCATGGCCTTGCTGGGAGGAGCTGAAGCAGCTGGGAGCAATGTCTTCTCCTCTCAGTGTAGCGGGTGTGAAAATCCAATTCCCTGAACACAGGGAGGGAAATCTTCCTCTCGCCTCTTCAGAACCATGTCCCCATCGGATCTGCAGAGGCAGAGGAGGGAGCTGGCAGGTGGCTTTCACAGTGGGGAGCCCAAGGGGAAGGAGTGAGAGCTGGGGCTGCTCCTCTGGGGGCGAAGCTGAGCATCCTACTTCTCTTTAATGTCGCTGTTCGGGGAATGTGGGCATCCATTTGTGTCAAGAGCATCTTGCTTCTGCCCCCTCCTTCCTTCCTCCTGCCCAGATACAAGCAGAAGAAGTCGCTTCAAGAGTCTTTCTGAGAATCTGTGTCTAGGAAAGTCCTTGACCTGCCACTAATGGTTTTTCAGAATTTGAGGAAGAACCCTAGCCTCTGTTTTCATTTTAGGAAAGCCAGACAGTCTGTAACCCCAGCCCCTTCCCACTGGCTTCCTTGGCCCTCCACGTTCCCCCTGCAGCTCCCCCAGGCTCCCACTGTTCTCTCTCAGCTTGCACTGAGTGACCTTGTTACTTCCTCTAGCAGGAGCCTTGCCTGATGGTAGAACAGGAAACTGTAAGGAGATCAATGTGTCCAGATTAGAACTGCCAGGCTAGAGATTGCCCCTGCAGACATTGAAGTCTGATCTTGATTCCCATTTTGTGTAAAACTTCTCGGTTGCAGTGTTGCACTCAGCCCACAGCTGCCTCTGCCCACTCTGCACCACACACGTATAAGCAGATGCTTGGATAAGCAACCAGATAGAAATTTCTGTACACATCCGCTAAGATCCCACTGTAGATAAATGTGTATTCTGTTGATAGTATAGTGGAATAGCTTGTTTGTTTTGTTTGTCTTTATATTTATGTTCAAGTGTCACTTATTGCATGCAGGCATATCTTGCCAGCTTTGTAGCACCAACATCTTTTTTTGTTTTTTTAAATATTTATTTAATTACTTTGAAAGTCAGAATTACAGAGAGAGATGGAGAAATCTTCCTTTGCAGGTTCACTCTGCAGATAGTCACATAGCCAGCGCTGGGCCAGGCCAAAGCCAGGAGTCAGGAGCTTTATCTGCGTCATCCACGTGGGTGCCAAGGCAAAGGCACTTGGGCCATTGACTACTGCTTTTCCCAGGCTGTTAGGAGAGCTGGACTGGAAGCAAAACAGCTGGGACATGAACCAGCACCCTTATTGGGATGCTGTGTTGCAGGTAGCTTTACCTGTTAGACCACAATGCTGGCCCTGGCAACTAACTTCTTAAAGTTTACCTGTAGCGTTCACGCCTCAGTCACGCCAAAATACTGGTAAGCCTGAGGAATATTAAAGATTTAAAAAAAAAAAAACTCAACAACAAAATTTCCAAGAGTCTCTTGTTTTCTAAGTTCTAGGTTTAATGGTTCAGCATTTTCTAATCCACTGTTAAGGAATTTGAGACAGACGCCGGCTTGCCTCTTTCCCACCTGCAATTTCTCCCTTCCTTCTCCCTATACATCGTGTTGTACTTATGTTATGGAAGACACTCGGATAGATTCTGGAGAAGAAAAGAACCCAAACCAGCCTCAGATTCTATGGTCTTTCATGTCTTGACTCTCCTGAATTAACTTTTGTAAAGGAATAAAACTTTCTCTGTGTATGTATAGTGTGATATATATATATATATATATATATATATACATACATATATATATAAAATACGTTTGTATTAATAGACAAGTCAAAGTAAAATTAAAAATCACCCAGGGCTCCACCACACAGAGAAAAATGTTGTTTTATTTTCTTCTGCCATGCAATTTTTCTATGTCTTTCATTTTCCTTATTGTTATATAGTTTAATCAAAATGGTTCTTTTCAGCCAGGTGTCCTGTGGTAGACAAAAAGCTGGAAAACGCAGCTGGAATCTCACTCTGTGGCCCCAGCTGGGACCTAGACCTCTCAGAGAGTCAGAGTCAGGGAGGCCTCTGTAGGACAGTCCCCTTCAGAAGAGCTGGCCTCCTGCTTTTAATGATGGGCCCTATAAATATTCAACTGCACAGGCTCGCATTTGTATCTCTCAAGTACTTTTCGGTGTAGCAAGTGTGTAAGGGCACATCATTAAGAACTCAGGGGGGACATTTCAGAGCGTGCCATGCCCAGCAGATTAAAACTAAAGCTTTGAAAATCACCCTGCTCCCTAGGATGTGACTAATCTCTCTCTTACAGATGCACTGCACAGCCTGCACAGGAGGAATTACTGTATGTTGGTGTGCCCGATACTAAATAGCATTGAACGTTTTTAAGATTTGGCAGAATACGGAGAGCACATTAATAATTCCCTTTGAATAAGAAGTTCTCTTTCTCCTTATGAGTTGGCAATCATTATTCCTCCTTTTGCCCCATATTGGCTCCATAGCAAAATCGATTTTTTTTTTTAAACCTGGAATGTATTAGGTCACAACAGAGAGGAAATGCAAAGCTCTCCTGGTCTGCAGTGAATTTCTCGGGCCCGCTAGCTGCTCTACCTCCTCCCATAACCATAACCGGTATTACCTGCGTTACCCCCTGTAACTCTCAGTCAGCCACTCTTCTCTCTGCCCTTTGCTGGTGGGGAGGGTGCACTAAAACCCATGTCCCAGCTTCCAGGGTCCCGCAGCTCTCATTGTCTTCTCAAAGACTTCCCTTTCTGGCTGGCTTCTGAGGTTTTCCCACGTGCTTCTGAAGCCCCCATCCCCGGGCCCTTGCTCTACGCCCTGCAATCATGGCCAGGCAATCAGTGCAGTTGAAGAGGACCCTGCTCAGAGGGGATTCCTGTTTATGTTTAGCATCACAGTCATCATCTTGAAATTCTTTTTTTTTTTTCTAAATGGAAATAGGACCATTTCACTCATGTACAGTAAATTTTTAAATAATCACAGTACCGTATCATTCTTAAGCATTGTTTTGACAAAAATAGAAAACACAGGTTGATGAAACTGTATGTGCAGCAATCTTTGATTCTGCAACTATCTGTCTTGGATTCTACAACTCATACACCAAGTACAGGTGCTCCTCGACTTATCAGAGGGTTATGCCCTGATCCACCCAGTGTGAGTTGAAAACACTGTAGGTTGGCATGTGGAGTTGTTATCCCTAACTCCTGAACAACCTCGTTCAGCAGCACAGCGCACTACACAGCATCAGCCGCTTTCCTTTGTGATCATGGGGCTGGCTAGGAGCTGTACTCACTGCTGCTGATCAGTACTGCAAGAGGATCAGATTGCACAGCATTGGCCTTGGAAAAAGATCAAAATGCAAAATTTGAAGTATGTTTTCTAATGCCTCTTGTAAGATTGCAAAGCCAAAAAATCCTAAGTCGAACTATGATGAGGCGGGACCCTCTGCACAGGGGACGGTGGAGCATATCCTTGGTGTGGATCTTCAGCTTGTATGTTCCTGCCTCCAGCTGCCTCTCAGCCTCTCTGAGTCCGTGCTCAGTTGTCTGCTACCCTTTGTGTATTTGTAGTTGACTTTGGCCTTCCCTCCTTACCCAAGCTTGGTGACCACTGTCACTGTCAGCCTTCCCTCTGCCCCAGCACAGCCTGGGTACAGGTCTGGCAAGATCCTGTTGGGACTTGTATCCTCTGTGCTTTTGGGGTGAAGCAAGGTGGGGGCCATCCCTGCCAAGGCTGGCAGTGCTGTAGTGCTTTGGCAACTGACTGGATACAGAAATGTCAGTCATCTAAAGCTGCTGTCACTCAAGCTGATTCCAGCGCAAGTGACAATCCCATGGAGTTGTGCAACTGCTATGGGAAGGCAAGACTGCATTTTTTTTTTTTTTTGCATTGGCTCTGCAAATTAGTTGTCCTTGACTACCTGGCATCCATCCCCTCCTTCTTCCTTGAGAGAACTCTGCTTTCCAGAGCCCATGCAACCATGTGCCTGGGGAGGAGTGGACTCAAACCTTAGCAACAAGAATGCACCTGATGTGTCCCATGGACAAATGAATCTGTCCTTTCCTCTAATGAAGATTATGAGTCCAAGAATGCATTTGTAACAAAATTCCAACCACAGAGATTTGAGGGATTGCTGAGAAATTTCAGAGGAATTTCTATGGAAGCCATAGCCACAGGAAAAGAGACGTCACTCTCTCCACTTCAATTGAATGCGTTAAGGCAAATCTTATGCCTGGACCTGAGCAGCCACATGGTAGCCAGAGAATGAAGCCACACCTGGAGAAGGCAGGGCTGAGATGGCAAAGAACCTGGCTCTAAATACAAGGTGTACACACTGAACTTATCCCTTCACCTGGACCATTTTCAACTAAGACACAGTGATTTGGGGTTGCCTTTAATTGCAGCAAAATTTGGAAAAATTTATAGCTCCTTTTCTTCCTCTTTACCTTTGGTTTCTAATTTCAGTAAGTCAGTACCATTTTTTCTGTTGTCAGCAATCCTTTAAACAAGCGTATAAAAAGCTATGAAAGACACATACAACGCCTATTTTTGTTTCTGTTTTCTTACATTTTGAATAGTTAGCAGTCTCACCATAGAAGTCACAGAAAACACACCTGGAGTAGACAAAAATATGTACTCCTACAGTACGTATGTCTGTCAACTTAAACTTCCTCCCTGCTTGTTTATGGAAGCCAATGTAAATGGAAACCAAAATGCTTGGTGTTTCTGACATGACACCTCTACCACCTAAGAGGAAACTCAGAGCAGAAGAACGCAGTCACTTCTCGGTCTGTAAGTTCTCTCTTCCTGAATGCACTGCATATGGAGAAGGAACTCATTACCTGTGAACAGATTATCTCACCTGCAAGAACTTCCATATTTACTTCTCACATTTTTACAGGCGAGTCTCCGGTGTGTTTCACTCCCGACTATGTTATCAACAAAGGCAGAAACAGTATCTACCTTTGAGACTCCAGGAGATTTTAACATGTAGAAAGTGCCCAGTAAGGACTTCTGGGCTAATAGGTACATTTATGAATATATAAAAGAGTTAACGATATCATAATAAGTGAATGAACACATGTGAGTATGCTTTGAAAAATTTGTGGAAAATGAGACTAAAAGATAAGCTTATTTTGGTGTAAAAAGTTTCTGAAACCTAGGCCTATTTTTTCAATAATATATTTTTTCATGAATATTTGGAAGAACTCTCATATGCATAGATTTCAAAATGTTTTTCAACAAAATAAACTTATCTTTAAATTTCATTTCCCACAAACTTTTTGAAGTACCTTATATTGTACCTGCTATTTGTAAATTGCTATTTCACTTGTTTTTAATGACCTTTTTTCCATTGTTTTCTATGCTTTAATTGAGGTTCTCCATGAAACAAAAGTTTGAAGGTTGGGAGCATTTTATACTTTATCACTCACTCAGAAAAATTATCAGGTTCTTCTATGTATTAAAATGTTGGGGCATGTTGTTCTTATTGACTGGAAGTTATAAGAGAATGGATAATTCTGTATTTATTGGCTTCACAATTCTAGGATCCAGAATATTACCAGACCTCTCTGCCCAACAGGTACTTTTTGAGCACTTGCTTTATGAAATATACTGATCTAGATTCTTGAGACTAAAATAATAAGCTAAATCAGGTCCCCCTTATCAAAAAATTATAATCTAGTGGCCAGTGTTGTAACACAATGTGTTATCCTGCCATCTACAATGCCAGCATCCTACCTGGTCACTGCTTCATGTCCCAGATGCTCCACTTCTGACCCAGCTCCCTGCTAATGGTCTGTGGAAAACAGCAGAGAATGGTTCAAGTGCTTCAGCCCCTGCATCCATCATGGGAGACCAGGATGAAGCTCCTGGCTCCTAGCTTTGGTATGGCCCTATGGCCATTTTTGGGAGTGAACTGGCAGATGGAAGATCTCTGTTTCTTTGCTTTCTTTCTGTAACTCTGCCTTTTTTTTTTTTTTTTTTTTTTTTTTTTTTGACAGAGTGGATAGTGAGAGAGAGAGAGGGACAGAGAGAAAGGTCTTCCTTTTGCCGTTGGTTCACCCTCCAATGGCTGCCACAGCTGGCGCGCTGTGGCCGGCACACCGCACTGATCCGAAGGCAGGAGCCAGTGCTTCTCCTGGTCTCCCACCGGGTGCAGGGCCCAAGCACTTGGGCCATTCTCCACTGCCTTCCCGGGCCACAGCAGAGAGCTGGCCTGGAAGAGGGGCAACCGGGACAGAATCTGGTGCCCCGACCTGGACTAGAACCCGGTGTGCTGGTGCCGCTAGGTGGAGGATTAGCCTATTGAGCCATGGCGCCAGCAACTCTGCCTTTTAAGTAAATAAACATCAACTTTAAAAAAAAAGAAAATTATAATCTAGTGTGTATTAACAGAAAATAGATAAAT
Organism: Oryctolagus cuniculus; assembly: GCF_051225735.1. Classification (NCBI taxonomy): domain Eukaryota; kingdom Metazoa; phylum Chordata; class Mammalia; order Lagomorpha; family Leporidae; genus Oryctolagus; species Oryctolagus cuniculus. The sequence goes on from NC_142867.1 coordinate 121,387,936, forward strand.
AACCAAATAAATGAAGAAGATAATTCTAGTCCCTGTCAGATGTAATAAAAAAGTCAAGAAAATTAACAAGACCAGTGAGTGGCTAGGGGGAAGGGAGAAATACAGTTTTGGAAATAGAGGTGGAAGTTTAGCCTAACCATTAAACAATAGTTAAAAGGCCCACAACCCTTGTCTAAGTACCTGGGTATCAACCTGGCTCTGGTTTCTGACTACAGCTTCTGGCTAATACAGACCCTGGAAGGCAATACTGATGGCTCAATAAAATGGGTTTCTGCTACCCACCTGAATTGAGTTCCTCATCCTGTCATTGGCCTGGCCTAGTTCCAAATCATTGTGAGCATTTGGGGAGTAAAGCAATGGATGGGCATCTCCATCTTTCAAAACAATAAATACAAATTTAAGGAAAACAAAACAAAACCTTTGGAAGTAATAGAACTGGAAACTAGTGAGTAGGCTGGGTGAATAGTATGGATACTGAAGTCATCAACAATGATGACAAGACAGAAGAACTTCAACAGAAGAAGCGAGAGATGGACAGTTGGTAGGTGACAGACACAGAGTAAGTAAGAAGTTGTGGAGACCAGTGACATAAAGTCCAAAGGGTATAGAATGTTGGAGGAAAAACTGAATGAATTGATTGGAAGTAGAAATGAGGAATAAGCCAAACGCTGTAATCATCTGATTTGGTGGTTTGAGTCCTTTGAAAGGTAGTGACATCCTTAGGTGAAAAACCTTCATGTGGGACCGTAGGTAAAGAGAGATTTCAGTACAGATTGATTAAAGACATTGCAGAGTTTGCAAAGAAAAACTAGGACTATTAAAAGTCAATGGAAGGATCTGAGAGTCAAGAAAGTTGAACACCTGGGTCGCTCTCACAAATAGTCAGCATGGAGATGAACGCCCCAGCGGTAGTGGGCTTCTGATGGTGACTTAGGACAATAGGTAATGAGGCATGAGTTCTGATGGTGACTTAGGACAATAGGGATATGAGGCATGAGTTCTGATGGTGACTTAGGACAATAGGGATATGAGGCATGATGGCTTACTTCTATGAGCTTCTGTGGGTGGGATGGCAATCAGTACCTGTGGAGGAACTGGGGAGACCAAACAACTAATAATTTAATAGTCATGACTAAAATTCTTCATGCAATTTGAATTTGTCTCTGGTTCACTGAGGAGCAGTCTCTCTATAATGATGGAACTGCTAATGGACAGGATATTGAATTTGTATGCCAGTTCCAGTTCTTCTAACCACCTGTCTGTATTCTGTCCCATTTCCTAACTCCCTCACCTGTGAAGTGAACAAGTGGGACTGAACAGCCTGGGTCTTACCTCTGAGAGGAAATTGGTGAAAATGGGTTTCTGTGGATTCTAAAGTAGTTCTCCTTGAACATACTCATTTTTCTGAAAAGTATACACTCGGTAAGAGCTCTGGCTCAACAGTTAACCAAAACTGGATTTTCACCCTAAATCTACAAGTACTAGCTCTGCTACCCAAATCTCTAAAATTTCCCATAACTCTAATCTTCTCCTTTGAAAAGCAAAGTGACAATAATAATATAAAATATTTATTATGAAAATGAAATAATATGGTGTCTGGAAATAGTGGACAATACATCTTAGTCATTTGGTTTTAAACAGAAGAAATGAGTCTTGATTTCATTCACTTAAGTATTGAAAATATATGACATTTCCTTTATTCTTTAATATTTTAAGATGCTAAAACTTCAGTATAATGGTGATTGAGTATACAGCCTCTGTTGCATATGATTTTTTTCAGATAAAGAACAGAATCACATCTAAATTAGGATGAAAAACTCAGCAATAAGCAACCCTACCAGCTGAAACTAAGCCTTATTTTTTCCATTTAGTCTTCACTTTATCAAGCCAATGGCATTAGAAATGCGAAAATAACCAGTTGTCCTCTAAACTGATTATTTTCTCATATTTCATCAATACAGTTTAGTATGCATCTTCCTTGAGTTATTTATCTGTGGTTCAAAATACAGTACATTTTTCAACTTTTTTTTAAAGTATGGCTTCTGTTTTTTTTTATTTTTTATTTTTTTATTTTATTTATTTATTTTTTATTTGAAAGGCAGAGTTACACAGAGAGAGGAAGACGAAGAGAGAGATCTTCCATCTGCTGATTCCCCTCCCAAATGGCCACAGTAATCAGTTCTGGGTCAGGCCAAAGCCAGGAAACTAGAACTCCATTCAGGTCACCCATGTGGGTGTCAGGGGCCCAAGTACCTGAGTCATCTTCTGTTACTTTCTCAAGTGCATTAGCAGAGACCTGGGTTGGAACCAGAGTGGACTATAACCAACACTCTGGTATAGGGTGTGGGTGTTCCAAATGGTGGCTTAACTCTGTTATGACACTTGCCCCAAAGTTGAGAAAGTTTTGAGAAAAAAACAAAACATGAACAAACAAGTACTACCAAGCTGTGTATATTAATCAAGGAACACAGATGGGTCACGAGATGAGATCAAGTCAATCTCTCTCTTTTTATATATATATATAATTTTAAATATATTAATATATAGCATATTAATATATCAACAATACATTAATGTATATTAATGTGTATATTATACATAAATATATAACATGCATTAATAGTAATTAATATTTAATTAATTAATTTAATGTTAATATAGTAAACAATTATAAATTATATATAACTTTAAGTATATATATATTCAAGTATATAAGTATAGTTAATACAGTTTTTTTTCTTTTCTCACCAGCATTTTGTGCTTTAACTAAGTAACAAGTAGAAAATTGTGGAGATAAAAGACTTGACTCACTGTTAGTTGGAGGAACCATGCCCATTATCTGTCTCCTCTGTTCCCTGCTTCTGCATAATCCACCCACATTCACCCAGAAAACCTTGTCTTCCCTACCACAGCCAGAACCTTCAATGTTGATGTCTAGCTCAAAGTCTTTAGCTGCTTTGGGATCAGAAAAAGTGCCCTCACTCCTGCAGTAAATCTGACTGAGCACACGTGCTCTGACGAGGACTGCAGGAGACGGCTATATGCATACAGGACTGGGATGCATTATTAGACCAGGGCAGAGTCAGACTGCTTATTAATTTATCTATGCTTGTGTATGAACAGTAAATTCAAGAAAAACCTGCTCATCGGTTCAATAATTATGCATTGGTGCTCTCTGCGGCTATGCCTAAGGAATATGGTAATGTGTAGAACAGACATGATCTCTGACCTTTCTTGATATATGTGAACTTGTGGGGATGTGATTTACCCTTAGAAGATGGATTTTGTGTGTGTGTGCATGGAAAAAGCAATTGGGTTGGAAATTGGGAGATCTAGGTTCCTGGCCCCAGCCCTGATACTAAATAGCGGTATAAGCAGGGGTCATATATCCTCTCTCCCCGATCAGTTTTCTAATCAGAATAATGAAGGGGTTGCCCTGGATGATCTGTAAGTGTCTTCAGAGATTACAAAAAAAAAAAAAAATTCTATGAAGCTCTGATTATTTCTGTTTCCTGAGTGGGCCCAATGAATAGATTATGAGAGTCAGTATTGCATGTGTGCCTTCCTTCTCCCACTTCTTGGGAGCAGTGAGCTCTTCTAAGGACACACAAGGGGAGGGCAGGGAACTGGAGTTTGGGAAACAAGGGGTAGGCAAGAGCAAGCCTACAAGAACTAGCTTCCAGGGCCTGCCCTTACAAGTCACTTTTAAGCCAAACAGCCAGGAAACACAGCAGTTCCCCTTTGATGCATAGAGTTGACATGTGGTCCAGGAACAAAAAGCAAAATCCTTGTCAATACGCTGTAAAATATTAATGAAAGTAATTTTGGTTAAATAAGATTTTTAAATGGCTTTACAAACAACAAGATTTTTTGTCAATACCTAATCAACAGCTAAATCATTCAAAATAAAAGTTAAAGAGAAGAAAGGAAAGCAGAGAAGCCAACAAACAATATTAGGATAAAATGATTTTATTACATAAATCGATATTGTGATTTTTATTTTCATTTCAGAACACTTTCCAACCATGTGGATTTATACGTGTGTGCATTCGTGCTTTAATGTACATACCTTATGTCCAAAACCAAAAAAGCTTCAAAATTTAAAATACAGACACACAGGCCAGCGTTGTGGCAGTGGTTAAGCAGCTGCTTGTGATGTTGGCTTCCCATACTCGAGTACCAGTCTGATTCCCAGTTGCTCCATTTCTGATCCAGTTCCATGTTAATATGCCCGGGAAAGCAACAGATGTCTCAAGTGCCTGGATCCCTGCCACCTACTAAGGATATCTGGAGAGTTCCAAGTTTTGGCCTTTAAGGCCATTTGGCAAGTAATTAGTAGAAAGCAAACCTCTCTCTCTGTCTCTCATTCACTCTGCCTTTCAAATAAATAAAATTAAAATATTGACATAGAAATGCCAATGCACGAATGTGGTCAAGGTCATAATCCCAGACTTGCCTTGCTGCTCAAGTTCATTGGTACTCCTGAAGACGCACACAGGCAGCTGTGAGCACTGACTGATGAGGGACTCAGAAAGGCAGCAGGAAGCAGCAGAACTTCTCTAGTTTTACAGGCTAGGCAGTTGATGTCTTTTACAAAACCGAATCATATTCCCCGTGAATGCTGCTAAACCAGAGACATTCTCTGATCCACCTTAGACCGGATGCTTCATGTGTAAGTGGATCTTTTTTAAAAATGTGTGTTCTGATTTGCTAGACCTGAGTTAGAAACCAAGATTTGCATTTCAACCAGATGCCATATATGCCCATCACATTTTAACAAAAATCCCAAGGTGCCAGTGCCGTGGCACAGTAGGTTAATCCTCTGCCTGCAGCGCCAGCATCCCTTATGGGCTCCTCTTCCAATCCAACTCTCTGTTGTGGCCTGGGAAAGCAGTTCAAGATGGCCCAGGTGCTTGGGCCCCTGCACCCATGTGGGAGACCAGGAAGAAGCACCTGGCTCCTGGCCTCGAATCGGCACAGCTCCGAATGTTGCAGCCATTTGGGAAGTGAACCAACAGAGGGAAGACCTTTCTCTGTCTCTCCCTCTCACTGTCTGTAACTCTGCTTCTCAAATAAATAAATAAAAAATCTTTAAAAACAAACCAAAAATCCCGTATATCTTATTTGTGGACAGAATTACCTGAAGTCATTTCCCTCATGCTTTAGAATTAATATATATGCATATATATGTATATTTTGTGCACTTCTTTCATAATCTCACAAACTTCACAAAAAAGAACATTGTTTTAAATATGTATTTTGTTTATTTGAAAGGCAGAATGATAGAGGGAGAGACAGAGACAGAGAGAGATCTTCCATTCTCTGGTTCACTCCTCAAATGGCCACAATGCTCAGGTCTGGGACAAGCTGAAGTCAGTACCTGAAGCACCATCTAGGTCTCCCATAGGTGGGAGGGGCAGAGGCCTAAGCACTAGGCCCGTCTTCTGCTGCTGTCTCTGGTGCATTAGCAGGGAGCTGGATTGGAAATGGAGCAGCCAGGACTTGAATGGGTGCTCCAATCGGGGAAGCTGGTGTTGCAGGCGGCCGCTTAACCCACCGAGCCACAGTGCCAGCCAGGAAAGAGGTTGTCATACCATAGTCGGTCCCATTTCTCCCCATTTCTTCCTCAGGGAAAAAGATCTAGTTCTTCTCAGTTTCAGTGAGAGGATTAGGTCACAACACTATCCAACACTTTGCCTGGTTTATAAATCCCAAGCTGGCTTTCTTTTTTTTTTTTTTTATTTCAGTACATTTCCAAATTGATTTGGAGATAATTCTTAAATGTTTTTCCTTGAATTTTCCCAAGTTGGTTGTTCTTCACTGTTTATCTCTTGCCTATCTTGGGTACAGGATATCCCGCCACAGCCTGGAGTCCCTGATGCACGATAACACAGATATGCCCCCTACATAGCTACCATTTAGGGACATAAACACGAGAATATACAGTGTTTCCATTATTTATTTATCGCACTGAGAAAATGCCAGCACAGAAATGCACTGGGGTGGCGTTCTCCAGATGTTGAAGAGTCTGGCTTGGTTTTCAGGCCACTGGTGACTGTTTTCTATCCTAATGTAGTCGTAGCACCTGGCGGGAATCTTGGGTCCCTGAGCATGAAAGATGCAGAGAGATGGTGACTAGAAAGGCCCCTGTGGGTACAAGTGTGAGCTGACTGACTGTGACTGCAATGGTGACATTCATTTCCTGCCTGCTGTCAGTGCCACAGCCGTGGTTAGACAGAAGAGCAGAAGTTAATTGCCTCAGGGATAAGGTCCCTGCGTTAATTGTCACGTTAAAGTTCACATTGCAGTAAAGCTTCCAGCTCAGGTTCATCCCAGCAGCTGGGCTCAGAGGAGCCATGGAATCTCATGTCTGTACATAATGACTCTTCTCCAGAGAAATTTTCCACTTCCTTTGAGAATGAAACGGGAAAACATTTACTTGAACTATAGATTGAAAACCTCAGCAGGAGAGATTGGAAGACTGGATTTTGTCAAAGGAGGGGAGTTTTGGGTCGGGTCAGAAGAGGAGGGCTAGCGCATAGGAGACGGTGATTCAGGGGGGCTAACACGATGATAGTAGATCTGAGAAAATGGCTCCGGAACATGAGATCAACTCACCACAGTGACACTGATGGCAGAGACACGCAGCTTAACAAGGACACCACGGGAGCTGTCAACGTGTGATTGGTGGACTAGGGCGCTAGAGGAAGCTTCTGACAGCAGTAATAGCTGGGGGTCGTAGACCAACGTCATCATTTTTAATTTACTTATTGATTTATTTTCAATTTATTTGAAATGCAGAAAGACAGAGAGATCTGCTGACTCACTTCCCAAATGTTTGCAAGTGAGGGATGGGCCAGGCCAAAGCCAGGAACTGAGCATTCAATCTGGGTCTCCCACATGGGTGACAGGAAATCGAGTCCCTGAACCATCACCTGCTGCCTGCCAGGGTGTCCACTGGCAGGAATCTGGAAAGGGGAGGGGTAAAATCAGAATTTAAACCAGGAACTTTGATATGGGATGTGGGATCCAAGCAGCAACTTAATTGCTGTATCAATTACCCCCCCCAAAGTCATAATTTTTATGAATACATAGCATGTCATTCTTGCTTTCCTTGTAAACTACACCCTCCTTCCTCCTTTTCCTTCCTTCCCTCCCTCATTTCCTATTTTGTTTACCTCATTCCCCTCTCCCTTCTTTTCTTCTTCTCTTCCTTACCACTATATTTACAGGGCAAATCTGCAGAGTGTAGAAGCACTTGGCCAATGCTGCCAAGGTAACTTGGACTCCATTTATGAGCACAAGGGAATTATTCCATAGAATTATGTGAATATAGGCAAAATATGCAGTCTCTTTGACCCTCATTTTTCCCATCCTTGAAGTAGAAACAATAACATATTGCAATTTAGAAATATATTAAAAATTCTGTATTAAGGGGCTGGTGCTGTATCATAGTAGGTTAAGCGTCCCCCTGCAGTGCCAGCATCCTACATGGATGCCAGTTCAAGTCCTGGCTGCTCTACTTCTGATCCAGCTCCTTGCTAATGGTGTGGGAAAGCAGTGGAAGATGGTCCAAGTGCTTGGAACCCTACACCCATGTGGGAGACCCAGAAGAAGCTCCTGGCTCCTGGCTCCTTGATTATGCTCCATGACAGCCATTTGGAGAGTGAGCCAGCAGATGAAAGACTTCTCTCTCTTCTCTCTGTCTCTCTCTCTCTCTCTCTCTCTCTCTGCGTGTGTGTATGTGTGTGTGCGTGTGTGTGTGTGTTATGTCTGCCTCTCAAATAAAAAAAAATTGTGAAAAACTTTTGCATTGAACAAAATGTTGTATGAGAAATAATGTTTAACACTATGTGGAACATACCCACTTGACAATTTTGGGAATCTTATTTAAATCTCAACTTTCCTGATCCATGTCTTCCCAAGGATCCTAATATGAAGTTGTTGAATTGTGTCTTGGTGAGGTTTTGGCATTTTGTTCAATGTGTAGATGAGGTTTGTTTATTAAATGTAGAAGTCAGGTCCCCAGTGATGATATTACATCATCCACTGCTTTGAATTTCCCTGAGAGACCCAGATATTTCTGTTCATTTCAGTTCATTTATTTGGCCTCTGCTTATGCCAGGCATCCTGCTGGGCATGGTGAATTGTACAACAGTGAACAGGACATGGCAACCGTCATGAGGAAATACGGTATTTATTAGAGCTCTGCTGGTTATATCATAAAGAATATTCTGATAAACAGCATAAAAAGGTAGTATTAATAGGGAGAGAAAAATTAATTATCCAGTGAAAGTAATGAGGAGGGAGAAATTAACTATGCGCTGGAAGTAATGAGAAGGGAGAAATTAATTTCTTCTGAAGAAGTGGGGGAAGACATTTAGAAGAAGTGGTATTTACGCTAGACCTTAAAAAAAGAGTTGGTTTGAGACCTCTGCCTCATCCTCCTGTCCTTGCATAACTTAAAAGGCAGGAGTTCTTTGACTCTTACTAAATGGTTGGTAGTCAAATGTGAAACCAGCTCATAGCACTGGCTTCTGAGTTTCTGGATCATCACATGGACAAAAAAACATAGGATACTTGTTTAGAGCACAGCTCAGTTTTCAGGAAAGGCATTTAACTTTTCAATACAGGTCATTGTCTTTTGGTTTTATATTTTGTTGTGGTTTGAATGCTGTCCCCTGCAAACTCACTGAAATTCAATGCCATTGTAACAATAGTGATAGATGGGACCTTTAAGAGTTTGTTTGGTCAAGGGGCTCTACTCTTATGAGTGGGATTGATGCTACCCCTTACAGAAGAATGAATTTGGCTTCCACTTGCCATTCTGCAGTTTGATGATGCAGCCAGGAAAACTCTGCCAGATGCTTGAACCTTGATATTTGACTTCCTAGACTTTGGAACTATGAGCTAATAGATTACTGTTTGCTGTACATTAGCCAGTGCTGAGGATTCAGTTACAGCAGCACAGATGGACTAAGGCACACTTCTTCACAACGTCTTACCTTGGTACAATATAAGACCAATGTTCCTCTTTTTTTTTTTAAGATTTATTTATTTATTTATTTGAAATAAGAGAGAGAAGAGAGAGGGGGGAGAGAGAGAGAGAGAGAGATCTTCCATCCATTGGTTTACTCACTATATTGGCCACAATGGCCAGAGCTGGGCCAATTCAAAGCCAGGATCCAGGAGCTTCTTCTGGGTGACCCATATGGGTGCAGGGTCTCAAGCACTTGGGCCATCTTCTACTGCTTTTCCAGGTCATAGCAGAGAACTGGATTGGAAGTGGAGCAGCCAGGACTCGAACCGTACCCATATGGGATACTGGCACTGCAGGCAGTGGCTTTACCTGCTACACCACAAAACCAGCCCCACAATGTTCCTCTTACTCAGTACAATGCTCCTCCTTGACATGTCTTCATATTCCAGAAGAAAATCAGCTTTTCTTTTCACATAATCATAATTGTCTCTTATCTGTTCTCTTGCTGGAAAAGCATACTATTTTGTACTCATTATTCATTCTGGAATCTCTTCCCTAAACCCTCTCACCTCTCCAGATCTCCTATACAAAAAGATACACAGGGGTCAGCGCTGTGGCTCACTAGGCTAATCCTCTGCCTTGCGGCGCCGGCACACGGGGTTCTAGTCCCGGTCGGGGCGCCGGATTCTATTCCGGTTGCTCCTCTTCCAGGCCAGCTCTTTGCTGTGGCCCGGGAGTGCAGTGGAGGATGGCCCAAGTGCTTGGGCCCCTGCACCCACATGGGAGACCAGGGGAAGCACCTGACTCCTGGCTTTGGATCAGCGCAGTGCGCCGGCCACAGCGATCATTGGAGGGTGAACCAATGGAAAAGGAAGACCTTTCTCTCTGTCTCTGTCTCTCTCTCACTGTCCACTCTGCCTGTCAAAAAAAAAAAAAAAAAAAAAAGATACACAGAATTAGGTGAGGGTGCTGGAAGGCTGCAACCAGGAATTAGAACCACACAACTGATTGCCCTCAGCTCCCCTTTTTGCAGGCCCAGCCACTGGTCCACACCTACAGTAAAAGTGAAGCCCTACAGGCTCTCAATCAGTTGGCCTAAATTCTCAGTGTTATCGCTGAGAAAATTAGAGTGTGAATCCGCATCCAAGACTATAATAAATGAAGAAGTGATATGACATTTTAAGTGTTTCTCTAGGTCCCCAGGTTGTGTCTGAATGGGTCATCCAACCTTGTGGGTGCTTGCCCCTTTACTGGGTAGTTTGTCTTTGGACACTCTGCATCAGAGACAGCTGAGATGCAACCCCCGCTCTGCTTACTTTCTGCAGAATTTCCCCTCCTGTGTTAAATGTGCTTAACCTTTGGAAAAAAGCTATATGATATTCAAACATCTTCTAATGAGGCTCTTCAACTGAGGTCTTTGAGGTTTTATTCACCTGAGTGGTTTCTCTGCAGTCTGTAAAAATGACATTGCTAAGTTTAGTACCATTTCTCTTCTTGTTAGGAAACCAGGAACCAAAACTGTCAGTCCACTTAAGACACTGTGATTGTGTTAGTGATTCAGCCACATGAAAGCACAGACACATTGCTGCTCAGACTCAACTGAGGTGTGGCCTGGGTTAACACCACTGACAGTATCAACAGCTTCTCATGGTCTGTGAGAAGAACTATTTCCTGAATGTGCAGAGGTAAGTGGGAGGCTATTATCTCTGTTCATGGGTGATATGTACCATATTTATTATATTGTTACAGGAGCAGAAGAATCAAGCACCAAAAACGAATCTACTTCTACATAACTATGTAGGAGCATGGCTATATTTTACTGTACAAAGCTAAGGGAAAGAAGCATCCTAGGTTGGCATGGGGTTCAGAAGACCCACTACTGAATAGCCCTGTCAAGTCTAAGTAGATTATGACATCCGTTTGGACTTCAGTTTATCTCTATGAGAGAGATGTTAATCATCCCCCCCCCCCCCAGCAGTAAAGGATCTTGGGTACCTCCCATGATGCCAAAGATGTGAACAGTGTTCGAATGTAAGGGAAAACTGTGTTTCCTTTTTAGTTCAGCTTCCTAATTACTCTGAAAGAGTGAATCTGACTCATTTCCATCACCTTCTATTTGCTCATACAAAGAGGCTTCAGGGTTGAGGCTGTCAATAGTTTTTGGAAGTTCCCTAGTTTGGAAGCAAAGTAAAGCTTGGAAAATTATTGGGTTGATGATTCTAGATGAGGAATCGTCTGAGCCTGGGGCAAGGGCAGTGGAGGTTCTCTGGCTAAACACCCACTTCTCAGGGTTATCATTGGGATTTAAGGGATGGGAAGATACAATCATTTCCCATCCTTCAGAGAAATGAGACTTTTATAAATGAAAGTCTCTAGACTAAATCACATGGTTCCCAAAATAAGCAGGAGGTTTCTGTCTGAAAACTGAGACAAGTATGTTGGCTGGAGAGTGATGTCGGAACTGAAGCTCAGTGTTTTTAGTAGAAGACATACAGAGCTCCTTACCAGTTCCCATCCAGTTCCAGGATAATGTTCCTGGGAAGGCAGCAGAAGGTTCCCCCAAGAACCTGAGTTCCTGTCATGCACAAAGGAGACCAGGATGGAATTCCAGGCTCTGGCTTCTGTCTGTCTCAGACCTGGCTGTCGTAGCCATTTGGGGAGTAAACCAGCGAAAGGGAAAGAAGATTCTCTCTCTCTCCTCCTCCTCTCCTTTGTTCTCCCCTTCCCCTTCAACCTCCCCACCCCGTGTATAACTCTTCATTTCAAATTAATAAATGAAATAAAGAATCGAGCACAGTCCCCAGTCTTCAGCAGAAGCAGAAAAGTGATTTAACTGGTGTCTCCTCAGGAATGGGGAATTCAAGGGCAGGGCTTCAGGAGTCCCTGGTCGTGATTTGGATTGATGAACAGGCTTGTTCAATTCTACCAAGGCACAGTCAGACCATGCACAACCAACCAGTTCAGTGCTACCTTGGAGGCAAGGCTCTGTATGTAACTTCGTTCTAGTTGCATCAGATTGGCCACACAATCCACAGAAGGTTGTGCTGGACATGGCTCTTGTCACCGTATATGATTCAGAGAAATGGAGTGTGGACTTGAAAGAGAATGGAGAGCAAAATATTAGCTTCTGGGCCAGACCAACACAGAGTCAAATCACAGCTCGAGCAACCATCCAGCAAACCGTTTGTTCTCCCTGTGTCTCAATGTCTTCATCTGTCAATTGGCAACAATCATGCCTCCCCTCTGTGGCTGTTACGAGGATTACCATGCAACCAGCATTCATCCTGGCACAGCCGGAAGTTCTGAGTGATGGTTCACATCTCCCTCCTGCAATCTTTATGTGTGGTGCACAGCAAGTACCTTGCTGAATCTGTACAGGTTTAGGAGAAAATGTAGTTTGTGCTTAATGAGATGATCATTTACAATATTCCTAAAGGTATAAAATCCCAACTTCTCTAAATATGGGTAGTATGTCATTAGGCAATTTTTGAGAAATCAGAGTTTGGTTTTATTGTCTGTTGGCTATCTTGCTGATTTTCCTGGCTGCTGAAATAAAGATAGTATCAGCATTACTACTTGGGAAACTTTATTCACAGCTTGGGAACTATTTCCCAATCATCTAAGTGGCCCAAGGTCTTCCATGAAGTGTTTGTTTAATCAGCCCCAAATTGTTTTACGTTCAGTAACTGCTAAACCTGGGAAATGTTTCCTATCTTTCTGGAGTAAATTCCCCCTTTCTGTAATATCAGGAAATTAGAGTAATGAACAACATTGCAATCTTTGTGCTTCCTGGTACGAGGTACAGAGCCAAGCACGAGTACACCCCAGAACATGTCTTTCTGGTAACAGGTCACTTTCACCGTTCACTTCCTGGTGATTCCCCCTCAGCACGACCAGGAATGAAGGAGGTGCATTCTTTCCTGCTTTGTGGATGAGCAAACTCTCAAGGGCTAAACGCCTGCTCACAGAAAGGTTGGAGTCTCTGTCAACACGTGGATGATGAACTGTAGTACAAATATGAGAAACCAGCCCTGGGAACAGGTATCCCTCATGCCCAGTGGGTTCTGGCTCAGATCAGATTTGGGTTTGAATTTTCTTTCTGCAACTTATTGGTTGTGCAGCTCTGGTTAAGTCACTAGAGTCTCTGGAACTCAGTTTATTTCCTTTCTAGTGTGGATATCAAAACAGTAGCATGATTTTTAAAAGGTGCACATACAACCCTGATATGCAATCATTCAATTTAAGATTCTTCAAGTTTACAATAGTGTGAAAGCTATGCTTTTTTAAAAAAGATTTATTAAATTTATTTGAAAGTTGGAGTTACGCAGAGAGAAGGGGAGGCAGAGAGAGGGAGACAGAGAGAAGTCCTCCATCTGCTAGTTCTCTCCCCAAATGGCTGCAATGGCTGGAGCTGCGTCAATCCAAAGCCAGGAGCCAGGAGCTTCTTCTGGGTGTCCTATGCGGGTGCAGGGACCCAAGGACTTGGGCCATCTTCCACTGCTTTCCCACGCCATAGCAGAGAGCTGAATCAGAAATGGAGCAGCCGGGACTCGAACTGGCGCTCACATGGGATGTAGGCGGCAGCTTTACCTGCTACACCACAGCGCCAGCCCCAAAAGTTATATGCTTTCAGTAGAAACAACACTAAGTTTTTTTTCCTTTTTCCAGGCTGGCGGTGTGTGGCACAATCCTGTCTTATGACACTGGAAGGCAGAAGTGTATGCTGCTCCCAGTCAGCTCCAATTAGAGAAAATGACACACTGTACAGTGTACTAAGAGTTAAGGATACACAATGCATTTTTTGACTTAAAAGGGGGCTAGTTAAACTTATTGTAAGTTGACTAGTACCATTGTAGTGCCCTGACAGCAAGCCCTTGGTATGTCTTAGTTTGTTTTATCTGAATTCATTAATCTAGCTGGTATGTTTATTATATCAATTTATTGCTAGCATTTCATATGGAAAGCATGGCCTTGTAGAAGTTATATACAAGAAGGAGTTACAATGGCAATAGAGCCTAAAACACGCACCCCCCCCCCCCCCCCCCGCCAATTCTAGAAGGCAAGAGAGGAGGGAAACTGTGGGAGGAGAGACTGACATGTGGGTAATCTCCGTGAGGATTAAATCAGGGTTGTTTGCACACACAAAGATTCAGGGAATCTGTAGGTTTCAGGAAGGAGACACTTGTACAGACAGCACTGAGCATCTTTCACGCCCACACTTGAAGTCCTAAGCAGCATTCCGAGTCATGCTTTTGTATGACTCAGGCATGAGGCAAGTTTCCGTGTGATGTCCATTCTGGCTTTCAGGAAGCCCTGCTGGTGGTCCCTAGAGCCTTTCTGGGTTGACACATAGTTTCCAATCCTCTAAGACTCTGATCTATCTTTTGATGGGAGCTTGGGGATAGCCTGGGAGGGGAAGGAGGAAGGACACATGGAGAACAGGATCAGTGGAGCCTCAGTGAAAGCTCTGTTCACTACAAGTCCTGCTTGTATCAAGGAAAAGCTTTTGATTTTCCCAGGCACACACTCGGGTGTTGTCTCAGTGTGGCTCTGGGGTTTTTGGAAGGTCCCCAGAAAAAGAAAGAAAAAGGGTTTGGAGAATTTGCATAGCTTTTCATGAATCTCACATTTGAGAGGTACACCTACCTGAGTTCAATTCCCTAATCTGTCTCTTGTCAACAATGCAGACTTATGCTTGCACAAGTTTGTTTAATTTCTTATGGACCCATTTTTCTCCACCATACATGGAGCTCATGATATATACAACATTGGGCTTCTGAGATGCAGAGCTATCACTTCTAACATATTCCAGCACCTGGTCCTCAATACACAGAAGCTGATGTCATTATTATTTATTGGTTATTTGAATTGCATGTAGTCTGAATGTATTAAGGAATCATACCATTTCAGAAATGAGATCTATTAAAGAGAAACATACACTATAAATTGTAAAAAAGGGAAGAAGAGGAGGGCCTGGGATGGTTGAGTGGGGTGATCTGATCTGGTAGAGTTGGTGAAGGACCTTAATGCAAGGAGGAAGGGGTTAAACTCTGGGCAATTAGGGGAGGGACACAGCAAGTGTTGAGAAGAGGAGGGGAAAGGATGCACTTAAAGAAATAGGCAAAGAAGACAGCTTTAGCAATTCATACCTTCCTAGTCTCCATGGAAATGGGAGAATTAATGAACTAATATCTGTAAAGTACTTAGAGACTATCAAATAAAAGAACTATAGAAATCCCAAGTAGTATTATAATTTTATTAAACATTTATTGAGCATGGTGCAGAACATATAGGAGCTATACTTTCTGCCCAGAGGGTTCAGAGTATAATCACAATATTTTTATTAATAATCTGGAGGGCAGAGGTAATTCTAGATAAACAATAACTTCAGCATTTCTCTGAAGAATTCAAGTGGGTATTGCATCTGGTTGCCCTATTTGGTCCTTGGATTTCCAGAATGTGATTTTTGCTGTCATTATACAAGATTTATACTAATGATAATAATAAAAGTCAAAGAAATAATATGCCAGATACTGTGCTGGGTACTCCATGTATTATCTCTAATCTTGGTAACAAATTCTGAGCCATGATATTAATATTCCCATTATAATTATAAGGAAATTGAGGCTCAGAGAAGTTAGCCAACATTACCCAGATAGGAAGTAATATATTTGACCTTACAAAAAGAGCAGAGATTAGCTCTTAGACCATGCTTTTCTCAAAATCATTTGAGCGGTTTGGATAGTTTGGGAGTATAAGAGCAACATGACCCTGGTCTCCATCTTAAACTAAAAGTTCTTAGTATATTTTCCATAGACCCTCTCTCAAGCATCTGTAGAACTCTGTAAAATTGTTTGCAAACCTGAATGTCTAATGTGTTTAAGCATTATTCTGGGGAATGGGCATTTATTAGATTCTTGAAGGAGCTCATAAATGAAATAACATTAAGAATGACTGTGTCCATCTTGAGCCAACTCTGTGTTAGACAGGGACAAGAAATATGCTGGGCATGAGCCCAAACCTTGACTATTGTACCAAATACAAGGGCAATCAGAAACAGATATGCGGGTGGCAAATTCAAGGGTCTTTCTTGCAGTTTTCTCCAATTAATTCCTAAGCTTCCTGTCATTCAGTCTTCCATTATGAAGCAGAGATATTCAATCAAATAACAAGAGATACTCCAGTCTGGTCCATCTCAAATCACATCTCTGACGTCATATGTTTCCTGTTCCTCACAGAAGAGTTAGTTGTGCCATCATTTGTGTACATCTCAACACAAACACCTATATAAGGGCCGGCGCTGCGGCTCACTAGGCTAATCCTCCACCTAGCGGCGCCGGCACACCGGGTTCGAGTCCCGGTCGGGGCGCCAGATTCTGTCCCGGTTGCCCCTCTTCCAGGCCAGCTCTCTGCTGTGGCCAGGGTGTGCAGTGGAGGATGGCCCAAGTGCTTGGGCCCTGCACCCGCATGGGAGACCAGGAGAAGCACCTGGCTCCTGCCTTCAGATCAGCGCGGTGCGCTGGCCACAGTGCACTGGCTGCGGTGGCCATTGGAGGGTGAACCAATGGCAAAGGAAGACCTTTCTCTCTGTCTCTCTCTTTCACTGTCCACTCTGCCTGTCAAAAAAAAAAAAAAACAAATCAAAAAAAAAAAACAAAAAACAAAAAAAAACACCTATATAAGACACCATGTTACATTGCAATTATGTTCTCGCTCTACCCCTCTCTCTCTCACTCCCTCTCTCTCTCTCCTCCATCTATCTCTCTCAAGATTTATTTATTTATTTATTTGAAAGACAGAATTACAGAGATAGAGAGAGAAGCAGAGAAAGAGAGACCTTCCATCCTCTGGTTTACTCTCCAAATGGCTGCAACACCATTTTGGACTAGGCCACACCAAAGCCAGGGGCCAGGAGCTTCATTCAGGTCTCCCACATGGGTTCAGGGGCCCAAGCACCTGGGCCATCCTCTGCTGACTTCCTAGGTGCATTATCAGGGAGCTGGGTTGAAAGTAGAGCAGTCTGAACAGGAACCAGCGCTCATGAGGGATGCTGATGCTGCAGGTGGCAGCTTAACCCACTGCATCACAGCACTTGCCTCTGTATTCATCTCTTTCATTAGACTTTGTGTTTCCCTTGGGCAAGAGCCATATTATATTTGCATCTTTATTCCATATATAGCATGATGCCTAGAATAGAGTCAGCACTCAACAAAAACTTAGATGGTTTGTTGTATAGATTGACAAATGAATACATTTTTTATAGTCTTGCTAAAACATTGACAGGCATTGAATCATAAGAACACACTAATTTTAGGCTAGGTTATACACAGATTATGTTAGTGAAATGTGTGATGATCATGGGAAGGGAATATCTATCGGGCCGGTATTGTTGCTTTACTTATACCAATGGGTATAGCAAAATGATTCAGTGTGATAGAATTTTGCATAGCACATAGCTTTTCTACTTAGGAGGATCAAGTTGGGTGATTGGAAAGTTAGAGTGTGCTGTGAAACTTATTTCCGTCCTCTATCCCTCTGCAAAAGGTACATTGCAGTTGACTTTCCAGCTCCTACTTTGTGTAATTTGACTAAATGGAGAGTGAAAGCTTTTCATGCCCACAGAATCCTAATATTAACATCTTAGTAACGTATTCAAGTTACCACCTACCTGTGTGGCCTGTAGATCCTTGGAGAAGCCTATTAGGACAGGAGGATTCCTGCTATTTTAGAGTATCTTTGACAGTAGAGAGGATAATAATCCTAAACAATCTGTCAGGGTTATATTTAGTGAAAATTCCTGGCTTGTTAGCCTGGCTAATCTTTGAGTGATCTGTGTTTGAACAGAAAATGCTGTTATCTCTTATCCCATCTATTCCTGTGGTGAGCAATGGGACTGCTGAGCCAGTCCTGATGATGTCATCTTCATCACCATGGGAACATGTTCCTTTCACAAAGATGAGAGTTTAGTTCATCCTAAAAATGTCCAAGAGGTCTCTTGAAGTCTGGTCAGAATTTTCCAGTGGGATTTATGTATAATCCATGAGAGGTGACTTGAAAGAATACACATTGCTGCATTTTACTGAGGGACCTTGAATTACAAGACTTAAAAAAGAAAGCCTTGTCTTCAAATACAGAGATAAAGAGGCAAAAGGAGCTCACTTTCACAGAGGCAGTCAGGTGTTTACCCAGTAGGGTAACCTGCATCATTTATTCTTCCCTGGGTACTCCAGGGGATGCTTCCCACCCTTCAGTTTGCTTTGTAGCCTGACATCGCAAGAGAATACCTTCCTAGAGTAGAGAAATGTTTTCTGGACTATATTGGCATAACTCTCCTGTCCCTGTCCCTTCAGGCTCTGAAACAGAATTGTACATGTGCCTCTCTTTGGTAAAGGATCCTGACTTCATGAATCTGAGGTTCATGTTTTTCCCACTTGTTGAGTGAAGTTTACAGCAGAAAAGTTCTGAGATGTTCACTTTGGCAGCAACATTTCACGTGGCATAAATGATAGTGCTTTGGTTCTAAAGGGACATGTTATATATTCTTTGAATCCAATAGCCTCTAGGGAAAACCCTACCAGGGCCACCATGGCGGCTACAGAGCAAGATTTATTTTTTTAGATATAGTCTATTACTCAAGTTTCAAGCCTATGAAGAGATTATTCATCCTGTAAAACCTGTAATGTCAGAAGTCATGGAAAAAAAAAACCCATGGAAATCTACAGGTATTGATATCATCACTGTTTTTCATCCTAAGAAGTTTCCTGGCTGTTAGTTGCAGTAGCCTGATCCTTGAAAGAGCTGGTAGAGAGTCCTTTGAACTGTCTGCCCAGTAGCTTTCTGTGAAAACTGAGGAATGGAGGACAAGGATGGGGACCGGATCCGTGCCTCTAATGTTATAGGCCCCGACTCTGAGATGCACACATGGTGAAGAGCTGACAGCTGAGCTAAAGGCACTCTAAGATGTGAGACAGCATCCCCTCTTATGTCTGGGCCCCACATTCCCTAGGCTCTGGTTCAGAGAAGTACAACAATTTGCTCAAAATCCCAGACTTGTTAGGTGACAAGCTTAGACTTGAATCTATACCACAAGATCCATGCCACAAAATCTCTGCCCATTTTAGTAAAAAGACTAGAAGCTGTTAAGGGCTGTTGAATTTTATCCTGATGCTATTTTAGTCTGTGAGTTGCTTCCTATGTTTCCTTTATCCCCTTACCCCTATCCCACAGGTATTGCAGTTTCACCTTCACAAAATCACAGCAATATCCATAAAGCAAAAGTTCATCTTTGCCAACATTAGTAGAAGACAGTAAAGAGAAGCAAAGATACATCCAGCAAAGAAAGGCTTAGCTATTACTTAACTTCAACAGTGAATCCAGTGCAATTTAAGAAACTAACTAACTTTGAGAAGCTTTGGAAATTCTGCACTTACTTGAGGATTATAGGAAATTGAATTAAGCTCTTTGACTCTCTGCTAGCTGGGATATAGATCAGGCGCAGACTGGCTGCTGCCTTACGTTGGCAAAGTAATTTGGGCAATTCGTCCACAACCTTCCTTTTGATCTGTAACGTAGCGGTAAGAACTCATGATTGTTTTAGTGCATTGATTTGGTGCTCAAGTGCTTGTGGGAATGAGAATGCTGTGATATCACAGACACAGTTCAATACTCCGTCCACAGCGCTGTTAAAAAGGAGTCCTTCTAAAAGGCAAACCTGATCGTTACCCCCACCTCCCACTCCAACACCTTCAGTGACTTGCTTTTTTTCACCAGAACAATACCAAATTCCTCTTTCTGATGCACAGGCTGGCCCCAATTTAGCCTCTCTTCAGACCTATCTCCTGCCCTTTCTATTTCATGCATCAGCCCTTGCCCCTTAATATCCTGATGCTTTGCAAATGCTCAATTCTCCAACATCTTCCTACTCACTACTCCATTTCAAGGCCAGCGACTCCAGAAAGCCTTCTCTATCTGCTTGAGAGTCATGGGGCCTTTTCCTATACTATCATCACATCTTACGTGTGACAATCATCACACTGTATTGTGAGCAGTGGCTTTTTTTATGGAAACCACTGTGATTCCAAGAGCTCTTTGAAATCAGTCTCTGCCTGCTACTCAATTACACCTTCTAAGTGTCTCCTTTGGTATGTTTAGTGAAACAGCCAATGCATTGTCAGTGTTGGTGCTTCAAGAAGAAGTTGGGGGTGCAAAATACATGACTTGACTTACTTGTCACAATCTTGCAATATTTTAGTCTCAGATTTTGAAACCTAAGTAGCCTACGTGCTATGGGAATTGTACATTCACTCTGGGCGTATTGTGCCACTCTTGAAATTGTAAGCTGGCATTGCGGCTCCGCTCAGGTACAAACTGAATTCCCAGTGCTGAGCTATGGCAAGGATGAAGGTGAATACGAAAGGGCAGCTGAGTACCAACTCCAGAAGGCAACATACAAAATTCAAAAGGTTACAAGTGGCAAACTGAATGGTGGGGACTTATATCCAAGTCCTAGGAACCAGTGGAATATCAGTGACTAAGAAAGGAAGCCACACTGCTTATTGAAAAAATCTGCACACAGAAAACCTCCACAGAGATGGAAACTGAGCAGACTGTAGAAATGTTCAGAAAAGTTACAGGTACACTTTTCATCTCCCAAAGTGCATTTATTTCTTCCCATAAATCATATCCTCCTATATGTTTTTCAGTATCCTTCCAGGCACCACTCTTCACTCAGTCATTTAAAAATATAAAACATGAAGATTTTGTGGATTCTTAGCACTTTTATTTACAGCCATTAACAATGGTAATGCCATGCCAGTGCTCACTGATACTATGTTCCAGATACCATATAAGTATGAAGTAATAACTCACCTAAGACACATCACAGTCCATTTTCCATTGAGAGTCAAATTTTAATATAAAAATAAATGAAGCAATCAATAACTTCCCAAAGTCACATACTGTGGGGAGCAACTTGGACTAGACTGTTACTGGAATTAAGACTTATTCTATGCATCTGCTCTCCCACAATATGGCGCTGGGAGAGGAGAAAACAGCTTCTACACAGCTGCCTCCAGTTCAACCAATAAACAGCAGGACCTGCTCCTGATTGGAGGAGAGCAGCGTACTCGGCGTGTGGGTAGCAGAGTTGGGATTGGTGGAAGAGGACTATAAAGGAGGAGAGAGACAACATGCACCAGGAACACCTGGAGGAACATCTGAGCAGCCCCCGAGAGAGCCGGCTGGCGGTGTGCCGCTCCCCCGCGGAAGTGGGGAAAGTGGCAGGGGGAACCGCCCTTCCACGGAGGTGGAAGGGACTGTAGCCAACCCGGGAAGAACCAGCAGCAAACCCGGGGAGGGCCGAGCAGACAAAAGAACAACGCAGGGTCCTGTGTTGTTCCTCCGTGAAGAGGGGGAGCGACATAATGGTGCCGTGACTCAGATAGGAAACCTAGGCAGGGTTTAGTGTCGTTCCTCCGTGAAGAGGGGGAGCGACAACATACAACTGAGATTTTCATCCAGGCGGTCTGTCTAAAGAATCCTCACCTACTCACCTAGAAGTGATATATATATATATATATATATATATATAATATATATAAGTGCTATATATATTTATCACATATATTATATTGTCACCAATCCAAGAAACTTAATGCTGAAATGTACCCCACTTCTTTTCAAAGTTGACATTCCCACCATCTACTTTTGTTTCAGTTCTGTCTGCTAACATTTGGATCTGTCCCCTTGTCTCTTTCTCTCTCTAAAACTAAAAAGAATATGAGTTTGACACTTATACAAAATTAAGTTTAGGTTATAGACATATGATTTTGACCTTATGCCATTATTTACCTGTATAGTAAATTTCAATTTCTTACACCATGAATTTTTATAAGAGTTAAATAAAAATGATTTGATGAATCACACCTGGCACCTAATAGGTAATCTCTAACTTGCAATTTGCTTATGTGACAAGCTATATATGGTAAGAAACAGGCAAACGACCTGTCCCCTACCCATTTTTAGATATTTCTGTGCATAAAAAAGTGAATATCATTTTTTCCAGCAGAGCACTCTGGACCCTTTAAGATCTAAACTCAGCTGACACCGCCAGGTTCAGTGTGCAGTGATTTTTATGCACCCTACTCTACACGATTGGCAAATTATTCCTGAGCTATTCCCTTGCATGCACTTGATTCCCTAGCTTTGTTTACAAAGTTTCCTCTGTGGAAGGTGCGAGTTCCTTCAAGGTCTATGTCCCTCTCTAGCTATTACTCTTGGACATTCCGGTGGCCTCCTGATCTTTAGCATTTCCATAATCCTCCCTATATTGGTCAGTTTTTCATTACTATACCTAAACACTTGAGAGAAGCTTCTTAGGACACAGGGAAGGTTTTATTTTGGTTGCCACTTTCGGGGTTCACAATCTGGTATCAGGTGGCCCCATTAGTCTGGTGTCTGATGAGGATGGCAAATGCATGCACAGGGAGGATCACCTGGGAGCCAGGGAACAGTAGGGGAAGCTGGACAAACTCAGCTCCTAATAACCAAGCCCTGGGGAGAACGGCTTCGTGAAGTTATGTCCCCAGTGACCAGATACCTCTCACTGGGGCCATACCTAGACACCATGATTAAGTCAAGCTTCCACCCTGAATCCATTAATATTAATCCATTAGCCATTAACATCATATTCTGGGGACCTATTCCCAAATACATTGGTCTTTGGGAGACATCACAAGTATTATCCAAACTGCAGCACTTCCTAGAAAGTGAAGATCAACAAGAGGCATAACTGAAACCACACGTGATCCATGCATTCAGCAGTTTTCAGGAAACAGAGAATCTGAGGTACACATCAATAGAAAAATTGATACTAATTTACTAAAGAACTCCCTCCAAGGCTATCCTTTGGGTGGGAAGAGGAGGGCCTGAAGGGACAGGGAAGTTAACAGCCTCCATGGAACAGAGGAGAGAAGAGTAGACAATGCACATGCATCAGCTCAAACATAAAAAGTCCAACATTAAAAACCAAAAAAGGGAAAAAATGCTAATTTTTTTACTGGTTTATGGTTGTTCCCAGAACTGGCTCCAGGGAAGCTGCTTATTTTTTCAGAACCGAGGTATAGCCTCACAGAAGCCTTGTTTCTTTGAGTGAAGAAAATAAATACAGAAGTGGTGTTTCTTGGAGATGCAGCAGCACAGTAAAAGGAGGAAGAGAAAGAAGGGAAATTAAGGCTCCTACAGACACAAGATAAGCAAAGCGATTCCTTATCACCCCTCCCCTTCTGGATCATCTATCAGATTAACTGTGCTCAACTATGTCCTTGGAAGAGAGCAGTTTATCTACAAAATGCCTTGAATATTACATATATATATAATTAACTCTATACAAATCAATGTAAGAAATGAAGACAAAATATGGATAAAAGCATTAACTTCTCATTTCTGGTCTGGCTTTATAAGGAGCTTAGACATTGCCATTTTGTCCTAAGACCACGTTAAAAAAAATAAAAGCTGAGTGGAAAAATCAGCAACTCTGTTTATATCTATCATAGGGGAAAACGCTGATCCCAAATTGAACGATCAACAGGTGAGTACAGAAAAGCACAACTTACTGCAGCACAAACTCACTGGTGGAAGCGGTTGTGGGACCAGTGCCAGGATAGGGAAATGGAAACTGTAACTGAAAAATTGCTTGAGGCTCCATGTGGACCTGTCTGGGAGACTAAAGTCAAGAGGACAGGTCATAAAGGTGGGGTCTGCAAGCCCCTGTGTGTGTGTGTGTGTGTGCTGTGGGTGTGGGTGTGTGGGTGTGAATTTATTTTAAAATTTATATAAAGGGAACAAATTTCACTTATTTCAAATGTGCGTGTTTTACCTGCAGGAATTTGTCTGGGTCTCACAACCCAGAGAAAACTGTCCTGGATCTTCCATCAGGAAGAGTGGTCAAGGAACTCCTTTGACATACACCAGTTCTTTGTTCTTCACAAGGTCTGCCCTTGGGCGAAACAATTTAACCAGAGCCAATTTGCCAGGGTTTTATCAGAAGTGTAACTAACCAGGGAAAAGGAAAATAATCCAGCTAGCTCTCTTTTACCATCCTGTCTGATATTAAGCGGTATGGAGGGTGAGAAGCACTGCTGAGAGTCCCAGCCCAGGACACAGGCTGACCAAAAGCTGGGATGCAATTGTGGGGCTACCACAGTACTGCAGGCCTGTCTTCAGCAACTCTTTTCATGCAGCACATCATGGCCACTTTTCAATGCATGCAAAGCAGAAAAACAAAACGCAAACAGATGCAACAAGCATCAGAAGTAGCGTATTTGGCAAAAACACTGGAATTCAGCAGGCACCGCAGCTCACTAGGCTAATCCTCTGCCTGCAGCGCCGGCACCCTGGGTTCTAGTCCCAGTCGGGGCACTGGATTCTGTCCCAGTTGCTCTTCTTCCAGTCCAGCTCTCTGCTGTGGCCCGGGAGTGCAGTGGAGGATGGCCCAAGTGCTTGGGCCCTGCACCCCATGGGAGACCAGGATAAGCACCTGGCTCCTGGCTTCGGATCAGCACAGTGCACCGGCCGCAGTGGCCATTGGGGAGTGAACCAACGGCAAAGGAAGACCTTTCTCTCTGTGTCTCTCTCTCACTGTCCACTCTGCCTGTCAAAAAAAAAAAAAAAAAAAAAAAAAAAGAACACTGGAATTAACAGGCCAGGAACGTATAATGATCATGACAAAAATGCTAAGGATTTTCATGAGGAAAATTGGCAATATTCATGAACAGATGGATGATATAAGAAAAAAAATTAAATTCTAAGAAACAACAACCAGCAGAAATTTTTAAAAATCAAAATACTCAATAGAAAGGAAAGATGAATTTGATGGACTTATTAACAGACTGATGCTAGCTCAGAGGGAATTATCACTGAGTTGGAGGATATCTAGCCTCAAAACCTGAAAAGAAAGGAAAAAGAGGGGCAGGCGCTGTGCGCAGTGGGTTGTGGGGAGCAACCCGGACTGGACTGAGTTACTGGAATTAAGACTTATTCTATGCATCTGCTCTCCCACAATATGGCGCTGGGAGAGGAGAAAACAGCTTCTACACAGCTGCCTCCAGTTCAACCAATAAACAGCAGGACCTGCTCCTGATTGGAGGAGAGCAGCGTACTCGGCGTGTGGGTAGCAGAGTTGGGATTGGTGGAAGAGGACTATAAAGGAGGAGAGAGACAACATGCACCAGGAACATCTATCTGAAGGAACACCTGTGCAGCCCCCGAGAGAGCTGGCCGGCGGTGTGCCGCTCCCCTGTGGAAGTGGGGAAAGTGGCCAGGGGGAACCGCCCTTCCACGGAGGTGGAAGGGAGAGTAGCCAACCCGGGAAGAACCAGCAGCAAACCCGGGGAGGGCCGAGCAGACAAAAGAACAACGCAGGGTCCTGTGTCGTTCCCCCAGGAAGATGGGGAGCGACAGTGGGTAAAGCCATCGCTTGCAGTGCCAGCATCCCATATGGGCGCCGGTTTGAGTCCCGGCTGCTCCACTTCTGATCCAGCTCTCTGCTATGACCTGGGAAAGCAGTACAAGATGGCCCAAGTCCTTGGGCCTCTGCACCCGTGTGGGAGACCCAGAAGAAGCTCCTGGCTCCTGGCTCCTGGCTCCTGGCTCCTGGCTCCTGGCTCCTGGCTCCTGGATTTGGATCGGCACAGCTGTTGAAGCCAATTGGGAGTGAACCAGCTGATGGAAACCCCCCCCCGCTCTCGCTCTTGCTCTCGCTCTCACTCTCTCTCTGCTTCTCCTCTCTTTATGTAACTCTGACCTTCAAATAAATAAGTACATCTTAAAAAAAGAGATGGAAATAATAATCATAATATTAATCATCACAATAATAAATAGAACAGAATATTGAAGCACTGTCAGACAGTTACAAAGAGTGTAACTGTGCACCAGGGGAACCACAGAGGTGGAGAAATGAGGAAAAAGGAATATCCCCACATTATTATCAGACACCAAGGCCCAAAATCAAGAGGTGTAGAGAACATCACACAGGGCAAATTACAGTAAGTGTGCACATCATGTTCAAGTTGCAGGAAACCCAGATGTAGATACCATTTTGAAAGAAGCCAGAGGAAATAAAGTCTGACCTCTGAAGGAGCAATGGGCAAGCAGTAGAAGATGGCCCAAGTTCGTGGGTCCCTGCACCCACATGGGAGATCTGGAGGAAGCTCCTGGCTTCTGGCTTCTGGCTTCAGATACGCCCAGCTCCAGCTCCAGCCATTGAGGCCAGCTGGGGAGTGAACCAGTGGATGGAAGACCTCTCTCTCTCTCTCTCTCTCTATCTCTACCTCAACTCTGTGTTCCAAATAAATCTTAAAAAAAAAAAAAAAAGAACTATACTCGGCTTGTCCTGAGAGGCCATGCAAGCATAAAGAGAGTAGAATGAAATATTTATGGCATTGAGAGAGAAAACAAAAAAGTCATCTTGGAATTCTGCACCCTATGATGTTATTCTTCATCACTGGAGGAGAGTGACAAGCATTTGGCACAGCAGTCACAACTCTTCTTGGGATAACATCTGCATCTCATATGAGGGTGATGGGGTTTGACTCCTGGCTCTGCTCTAGAGTCCAGCTTCCCGCTACTATGGACCCTGGATGGCAGCAGATGCTAGCTCAGGAACTTGGTCCCTGCAACTCACCTGAGAGACCCAGACTGATTCCAGGATCCTGGCATCAGCCTGGCCCAGACTCAACCGTTTCAGGCATTTTGAGAGTGAACCAGTAAATGGGATCTCTCTCTCTCTCTCTCTCTCTCTCTCTCTCTGACAGTGTCTCTCCATGTATTTCTGCCTTTCAAATAAATACAAGCTTTGGAAATGAAGGTTTAAAAAATTTTAATCAGACAAATAAAAACTAAGGAAATTTTAAAAAAACAATAGATTGTTTTGCAAAAGCAAATGTTTAAAGAAGTTTTTCATAGAGAAGGAAAATAAAATAGGCTGGAAAATTAAAACTACTAAAAAAGTAAGAAAGGAGGTGCATCACAGAATGAATAAATGAAGTTAAATAAAGACCTTTATGTTTCTTCTTTTAATTGATCTAATAGATATCTTTGTTTAAAATAATCCAATAAATGTATCAATTCTAAATTTTGTACATATGCACACACACACGTGCATGTGTGTGTAGGAACACATGGTTAGTATAGAAGCCAATTGCTTTCCAATGTCTTTTAACTGGATCTAGTTGGCATGTACTGTTAAACTACAATAGTCAAGATAGGTAGCAACAGATTAAGTAAGTAGATCAATAGAGCAGAATAGAGAGACTATATACAGATCTACTAAATATATTCAACTGTTCTTGGACAAAACAGCAAGAACAATACAATGGATAAAAGAAAATATCTTCAAGAATTAGTGCAAGAGCAATTGAATATTCACATGAAAAAATGAAATTGGACAGATATATGCCCCTCTCAAAAATTAATTAAATTCAGTCATAGACCTAAATGTGAGATGCAAAATTTAAAAAGTCTTAGACTATAACATAGAACAAAGCAGATAATATTGGATACAGCAATGACTTTTTAGATAAAACTTCAAAGGCATGATTCATAAACAAAATAATTGATAAGCTGGATTTCATTAAAATTAAAACCACTGCTATGAAAAAGATAATGTCAAGAGAATAAAAGAAAAGCCTCAGACTGGGAAAATATGTTTGCAAATGACTCAGCTGATAAAAGACTATTTTAAAAAATATTCAGTGAACTCTTAAATCCAGCAATAAGAAAATGAACAGTCTAGCTAAAATAGTTAAAAAGATACCTTACCAAAGAAGATACACAGATGGCAAGTTAGCATATGATAAAATGTTCAACATCATATGTCACTTAAGGATTGGAAATTAAAACAACAACGATACACTGCTGCACACTTAATAGAACGTGCGCAATCCCAAACTCTGACCACATCAACTTGTTGTCACTTGTGAGAAATGCACTACTGTGACATGGAGTGTTCATCGTTGCAAAGGCTATGCATGTGTGGGGACAGAGGTGAAATGGCAGCTCTCTGTACTTTCCACTCAATTTTGCTCTGAATATAAAGCTGCTCTAAAAATTAAAATGCATTAATTTTAAAAATTTCAGCTGTTATAAATAATCCTCCTCAAATTTGAAAACTTAAAACAAAGTTAAAGAAATATGTTGCATAATTTTCCAAATTAAGATATTTAAATAGCCTGAAAAAAATCTGGAGATTTTAAAAAACACAAATATAGAGTTAAAATTTAACATCTTCGAATAGGAAAGGATCAAGAAAGGGGAATGATGTGTCCATTAAACTAAGAAGATAAAAATTGAATGCAATGATGGAACCATTTCATAAATGAAGAACAAATCACAGTATTTCAAAGGTGAATATTTGATGAAAACAGAGTAAAGGACATTGAAAGAACATGTATGAAAATAACTACAAGTTGGAAAATTAAGGAAGAAAGAGAAAAAAAAGATAAGATAGAAATTGGCCAAATGGAATATAGACAAAAAAATCCATCAGAGGTACAATTGGTGTCCCTGGAAAAGATTAAATACACAAACAAAGAGAGAAAGAGAGAGAGAGATTGATTTTAAATTGTAATCCAAGATGTGAGATAAACTGTACTTAAAGCTTTAAAGAACTCATTGTCGACCTGATGAAATCGACCTGGACAATTAACTCTACGACATGATCTTCCAAAACGATTAGGTTTTTGATATGAAGAAGAAATACACCTTTCCCAGATGAAATGGCCAAATTCCCATTAGAATAAATGTTGGCAGATGCCAGAATTTTCAAGAGCAATACAGAATGACAACAGTGAGGCATTAAAAATACTACATACATTATGCATGTTAAGATTTTATTTTCAGCCACACTTCTCTATATAAAAGTTATGAAAAACACATTTGGGAGTGCCAAAATGTTGTCAAAGAACTCCATTAAAGAATTAATGAGCACTTTCTAAGGCTTTGACTAAAATGGACTTCACTCAATCAAAGGATAACTGAGAAACTCAGCAAAAGGATTCATGACAATGTGTGTATATGCACATACACACGTAGTGGAACATTGCAGAACTAAAGCTAAAACATGTTGGATATATGACTGAAATGGTACCATAGAATTGTTATATTTTCTGAAAAAAATAAAGCATTTCACTGAAAATATTAGGATAAAGTAAAGGGAGAAAGTAGAGTAACATTTACTGTCATGGACTTTATATTTGGGCAATAAAATTTACCAATTGAAATGAAAAAGGAAAAGTTAAAACCAAACTGTAAAATGCTAAGTATGAAGAACCATATTGGAGAAATGATAGAGAAAAATATAAGTTTAATGCCCCCAAAACTGTACAATTCTTCTTACATTCAAAATATATTCTGAAATACAAGACAGCATTCAATACAAGAAGATATGTTATGAATAGAATATAAACAGTAGTCATGACATAAATTATTTGGCAACATTGAGGTCAAACCTAACAGTCATGTGGTATAAGTGAGTGGTTTTAACTCACCAAGTAAAGTAGATTTTGAAGTTGAATAGGGAATAAGGAATAAGGAGGTACACTTAAAACATAAATACATGGGGCCTGTGCTGTGGTTTAGTGGGTGAGGCTGCCTGCCACCTGCAGTGCCAGCATCCCATATGGGGGCTGGTTCGAGACCTGGTTGCTCCATTTCCGATCCAGCTCTCTGCTATGACCTGCGAAAGCAATGGAAGATGGCCCAAGTCCTTGGGCCCCTGCACTCATGTGGGAGACCCAGAGGAGGCTCTGGCTCCTGGCTTTAGATTGGCACAGCTCCGGCTATTGCAGCCAATTGGCGAGTGAACCAGCAAATGGAAGACCTCTCTCTCTCTCTCTCTCTCTCTCTCCCCCTCTCTCTGCCTCTCCTTCTCTCTCTGTGTAACTCTTTCAAATAAATAAATAAATCTTTATATATATATATATAAAAAATATATATATATATATATAAATACTCCCCTCCAAAGAAACACCAAAGTGATACAGAAAACACATACCAGCAATATTAAAACAATAAGAAAATTATGTGAGCCAACTGTATAACATACAAAAATGTAAAAACTCAAATGAGAGTTAAGTACAAACACTGGTAGCATTATATATCACTTAGAATGTGAAAGTTGTAAAAAATGAGTAGAAGACAGAAAGAATACAGAAAGGTAACATTCAGATAGATTTTATGAATATATATATCAACCACTCTGATGAGAGAGAATATACTTCCTTTTCAAGTTCCCATGGTTCATTAGTAAGAAATTGACCATATTTGAATATAGAATAAATAAATATAAATAAATAAAATATAGAATAAATTCCCTAAGGTAGAGTTATTGGAAAAACCACATTCTGACTAAAATGCAAAATGAAACAATACAAATTATGGAAATAAATTTAGAAAATTTAAATAACAAAATTGCTGATCTGCTTAGAAATTTAAATGAATCTTTTGTATTAAAAACTCTTGGGTGAAAGAAGGAATCCAAAACAAAACAAGAGTTTAAGAAAATTAATTATGAAAAAACACATAATGAAGTCCAAATGCAGTCCAGGACAGCTGCTAGTCACTTAGCTGAGCCAGGCTTCGTGGTGGAGCAGGTTGACTCACCACCTTTGACACTGTCATCTCATGCTGGGGTGGTTTGAGTCCCAGCTGCTTCCCTTCTGGTCCAATTTCCTGCTAATGCACCCAGGAATGTGACAGAAACTGGCCCAAGTATTTGGACCTCTACCACCCATATGGGAGATGAGGATGGAGTTCCTGGATCCCTGCGTTAGCCTGCTCAAGACTTCACTGTTGCAGCCATTTGGGGAATGAACCAGCAGATATAAGAGCTCTTTTTTTCTTCTCTTTCTCTTCCTCTGCCTTGCAAATAAATAAATCTTAATGAACTTAATTAAATGCAATAAAGAAGAAAATCAAAATAATATGTTAAACAATATCTATCTAACCAAGAAGAGCACAGTAATAGAAGAAGAAAGAAAGAAAAGAGTAAGACCAATAAAAGTAGCAGAAGGCAGTTACAAATCCTAATTCAGCAGTAATTACAGAAAGTAGAAATGGTTTTACATTTTGTTAGTTAGGCAAGTATTGCTAGCAGGGTCTAAAAGTCCCTATTTCAAGTACTCATGTATCACTGTCCAGAAGAGACTACATTGTTGGCCATTAAATAAGTATTATTATTACAGTTTAAATATTAAAATCACATAAAGTATATTCTCAGACTAAAATGGAATTATACTAGACATCAATAACAAGAGAATAAATTTCTAAGCAAACCATAGATTAAGTGAAAGATTATAAAATCATTGTTATAAACCATTGTGTTTGGATAAAAAATTAAAAAAACAACAAATTTCATCAGATACAGCTAAAGTAGTGCTTTGAGTTAAATTTACAGCTGAAAGTGTCTATATTAGAAAATGAGAGATCTGAAATAAAAAATCTGGACAATCATCAAGGACAAAGAGGAACAAAATAAACCAAAGGTAGACAGAAGGATGAAAATGGAATTAGAGAATAAAATAATAACTTAGACAACAAAAACAGTAACAGAACTGATTACACAAAAATTTGGTTCTTCATGATTATCAACACATTGGATAAACTCTAGCTTGACTCACAGCATTTATGAATTCAAAGTAATTATCAGAGAAAAATTTATAGAAGCTTGTGGAAAAATCAAATTTTGGTGTTAAAATGTTTGAAATCCATGCAAAAAATTTTCATAATAAGCATTTTCCTAAGCCTTATGGGAAACTCTCATATGAATAGATTTTTAAATTATTTTGCATAAAAATAAACTCCTGCCTTCATTCCATTACCCATCAACTTTGGGAAGTCCCCTCAGTCACAAGCATCAGTTTCAATAAAAACAGATGAATTAAAATTAATGAGATGAATTCCCAAGTTTTAAGCTAGAAAAAGAATAAAAGAGCAACTCAAATAAAAGGAAACATATAAGATAAATGAGAAGTTAATAAGAATGGAGGAAAGAATAATAGATTCAAGAAGAAAAATGTTGGTTCTTAGAAAAAAAATTAATAAAATCTTGAAATCTAAAAAGAAGGTGAGGTAACTTAAAATAAAAGCAAAAATCTGAAATATAGAACAGGGGATAAATAATGTTTTATATAGATATATTATAATTATTATAAGGAATTGCTTTAAAAATTTCATGCAAATAAATTTTAAAAATTAGATATAAGGAATAATTTCTTAGAAAACAGTTTTATAAAGTGTATCTGTTATTCCTATAGAGTAAATGGGAAAAAATGTTGAGAAGCTACACCACCAAAATTTATCAGGCCCTGATGATTTCATATGAGAGCTGCTTTAAATCTTTATGAACCAGATACTCCCGATGCTACCTAGTTTCAGAACATAGACAATGAAAAAAAAATCCAAATTCTTTTTATGCATAGGTGTTTTTTTTGGTTTCCTGAACAAAATAAGAAAGTTATAGTCAAAATTATTTATGAATATGATAAAATCCTAAATAAAGCATTGACTAAGACTCAATAAACACACCTCATTGCATATGTAATACCATATTGAAGTGGAGTTTCTACTAGGAATATGAGGATGGTTCAATATTAGGAAATTCATTAAGGTAATGCAACATATCATTAGTTTAAAATCACATAATTATCTCCATAGTTTTGAAATTCTTTGGCAAAATTTGACATCTCTAATAAAAATCTTTTGAAAAGATAGAGAATAGAAGCATTTACACTGAGTTAGGTTAAAAGCTAGGATGCATAATGTCTGCATTACTGTATATTTTACTGGAATTGTTTAAGGGACATTAAGAAGATAAAATAGAGGCATAAGAATCTGTAAAAAAAGAATAAGCTATAACTATATTTGTAGATGATCCAGAATCCCCAGGAAAACACAATGGCAAAACAAACTCAAAGAGTGAAAAACTCAGCAAGTAGCCTGATACAGAATTAATATTGAAAGCTCTTGCATATACAGAGAGAAAATTGCATTTATGATAACAAAAACGGGAGATAAAACACTTAGGAACAGTCAGTAAGAAATCCTCAAGATTCATAGAAAATGTTTGTACGTTACCCAAAAAGGGCAAAGTCACTCTGATCAGATGGAAAAACAAACACCTCTTCTTGTCAAAAGGATGCAGCATCAAGGTGTCACTTTTTACCCCAAGTCCATTTCTAAGTTTCATAGGATCTCAGTTTTCAAAAATAAGCTTTGTGTCACTATTGACAAGAATGTTAAAGTCCATATGAAAGAATAAACACGCCAGAATAACTAGGAAAATAGGGAAACTAACCCCAAGAGACGACAAGTGTTTTACAGTTGCTATAATTAAAACATGTGTCACTGGCACACGAATCAGTGGATGTAATGACCGGATGGAATAGGCTATCCAGAAATAGATACAATTAACATGTAAATCTGTAAATGAACTTGGCATCTCCAATCACTGAGCGAACTTTCAGATAAACGGTACTGATAAAATTGGAGTTTTGAATAAAAGTAGATCTGATTCTCATGTCATTCACAGGAAAAGTTTCAAATCAGTCTGATACCTAATTCAAAGCAATGAAATAATATAAGTACTTGAAGTAAACGAGAGTGAACAATGTGTAGTTTGCAGCCCGGTTGTAGGGAAAAGCTTTATAAAATTTACTCAAAGCATGGATACATTAGATAAATTTTAGTACATGCCAAGTAACATGATGTTTCCTTTAAATTGTAATTTAGCTCTCTGGAGTAACAGCTTTTGGAGTTCCAAAACCACAGGAGTATGTGCATGAACCTGTTTTGATACAATTCACCCCCCCCCTGGAATTTTTATAGTTGGCAATTATAGCTTTTCATACTCCTCATCATTCAAGACCAGAGATTCTCAGTAGCTTTCAAAGTTTCAGTTTGAACACACAAACTGAAGCGCAGTTCTAGCTTCCAGAGTCAGGTGGAAGAGGCAGGTGATTTAAGGACAAAACCTCCTCTGTGGTCTTGTCTCTGTAGTCCCTATTTCTCTAGCCTTTAGGAAGGAGTTATGAAGATCTGGATGCGATTGGTGACAGCTCAAAGGATGACTTTAGAGAAAGTCATTGTTAACATGGTCTTGTAAATTAATGTTATTACAGTACCATGTCCGTCTGGATACTTTCTCTCAAATTGAAGAATGATTTCCCAGAAACTTCATTTTGTGTGTGTGTGCCTGTCAGATTTTAGCCTTCTTGGACTTCAGAAACATCATTGTTGCAAAGATAAAAAGAGCAGAATCAATAACACACAGTTTATTTGCATTTTAATGCTCAGTGCAGTGCTGACTCTGTGAGACAGCAGAGGTATAAATTACATCTTGGTAGATCAAAAGTCTAACTGGATAGACCAAAGATGTGCAGAAGCTAGAAAAGAAGACAGCACAGCTTACTTGGCTGTGCTGGTACAAAAAGAAAATCAGTATCAGAAAGAACCTGGTGTGCTCTACTACTAGACTCAAAATCCCAGCAAAGGGGATGAGCCAGAGAGAAGTAATATATATGTATATGAGAGTGCTTCAAGCCATTGGTAGAAAAAAAATGAAATTAAAAACAAGTTTATTTTGCAAAAAAAAATTTCAAGTACATATCTAGTTTTTTATAAGACCTTTTTTCTATGAACTTTTTGAAGACACCTCTGTGTATGTGTGCACATATAATACGACATGTGTATATTAAATTGGCATGTGTATATTGATTGCTTTATAAGGGTTTTCACACACATAGTTGAAAAATAAAAGTTATTAAAGATTTATATTTAAAAAGCAATTCTTTGCCCTTTGTCTCATCAGCACCAATTCCCAAATGCAAATCATGTTTAACACTTAGAAGAGAGACACAGAGAGCTCTTCCATCCTCTAGTTCACTCCCCAAAAGGCTGCAATGGCCAGGGCTTAGCCAAGCCTAAGCCAGGAGCCAGGATTCTCTTCTGGGTCTCCCACATGGGTGGCAGGAGCACGAGCACTTGGGTCATCATTCTCTTTCCCACGTGCATTAGCAAGGACCTGGATTGCAGGTAGAGCCATCAGGACATGCTACCTCAAAAGCAGCCCCACCCAATAAACTTATCTTTAATTCATTTTTCCATGAATCCCCCTCACATGTTGAGCCAGTTTAATCAGGAAGCTCATGTTTGCTTTTTTTAAATTATAGAAAGTTTATTTATTTATTTATTATTTATAATGGAGCTCGGGGAGAGACAGAGAGTGCTTCCGTTTGCTGGTCCACTCCCCAAATGCCTACAATGACAAGGACTGGGCCAAACTGAAGCCAACACCAGGAGAATTTTTCATTATTATTTTACAATTTTCCCTCTATTTTCTCTGTTCTCTCTACTATTTTTATTACTGAATATAGAAAATCAGTTTTTTGTCATTTATCTAATTTTAACAGCTTCTTTTTGCCATTTCATTTTTTACTTTTTGGAATATTTGGATTTGGTCTCCAACATTAAAATGCATTTTTATAGCTCCAATGGTTTTAATTTTTCAATACATTTTTATTCTAGGACTCTTCTTTTTCTACCTGATTTCTTTATCTCAAGGATCAAAACTCAAATCTTGTCCCACTGAAAACTGTGCATTTCTTAAGTTTCCTTCTGAGCCTTGCATAGCTTTTCTCTCCTCCTTTTCACTATTTTTGTTTTGATCTTTGTCTTTTACATGAAAAGTTTTCCTTAAATAGCTGATGATTCTTAGCAGATAGTTGATATTTAAAGAACGCGTTACCACAAAGCCCTTGGAAGTTGTGTGCACCTTGGAAGTTTCCTGGCTGGTATGGATTTATCAGCTGGGATCACTGTGAGACTCCTTCCTGTTAGTATGTAGGTCTTTGGTTTCTCAGGTCTTTATTATTATTTCTTGATTAAGTGGGCTCAATATTCTCCCATCAGAGCAATAGAAGACTGCCTTCTAACCCTCCAGAGAGTCAAATCGGGGATAGAGACGGGGCGGTGGGGCCCTTCAGACAATCTGTTTCCAGTCAACAGCCAGTTGGTCCTGAGTACACGTCTTCATCTCATCTAGGAATAAGTTTCTAGTTCTCCATCTAAAGGTTTCCTCTAACTGCTGGGTGTGGGAAGCAATCTGGAATAAGTTTGCCAGAAATAGTATAGGACACCCAGCTAAACTTGACTTTAAGATAAAATGATGAGTTTTCTTAGCATAAGTATGATCAAAATTAAAATGTTATTGACTTTTTTTTCTGAAATTCCAGTTTAACTGGGCCTCTGTGTTTTTGCTTGGTAATCCTTACAGCACAACTTTGGAATAACCACTATAGTTAATATGACAATATTACTATTGCTACTACTTCTGTCAACTGCTAGTGTTAATTTTATTAATTTCATCCCAACCTGGACTTCTATCATCCAGCGAATCTGGGTGGAGTCATTATTATTTTTTTAATTCTCTGAGATTCTGGCATCAAAATAAGACTTTCTCACTCATTGTCTCCCCCAACATCAGGGCAGTTTTCTGTGTTTTTTTTTTTTTTTTTTTTTTTTTTTTTGTATCCACATGCTAACATGGTGTTATGGTTCCCTCTCATTTTCTCTGTAGTTGAGCATATATAATTTTAAAATAAATAAAAGCTCTTTACTTCCATTTGGATGGACTTTTCTTTTTCATCAATACACTATGTGTAGTTAGGCTTAGTGAACAATATTATTTCTAAGTGTATGAACACCAAGTGGTAGTGCTGATTTGATCATGGATCTCTGGTTAAACATGGGAGGTTAGGGGTCAGCACCATGAATAGCAGGTAAAGCCTCCGCCTGCAATATCGGCATCCCATATGGGTGCTGGTTCAAGTTTTAGCTGCTCTCCTTCCAATCCAGCTCCCTGCTAATGGCCTGTGAAAGCAGCAGAAGATGGCCCAAGTTCTGGGGCCCCTGCACCCCTGTGGGAGACCCGGAAGAAGTTCCAGGCTCCTTGCTTTGGCCTGGCCCTGTCCCGGCCATTGCAGTTGTTTGGAGAGTGAACTAGCAGATGAAGATAAATAGATCTCTCTCTCTCCTCCTCCTCCTCCTCCTCCTCCTCCTCCTCTCTGTAACTCTGTTTTCAAATAACTAAAAAATAAATTAAAAAAAAATAATTACGAGTTAACTGCATGCATTTACCTTCTCTTTCTCTCCAAATCCCACGAAATGATGCCAGAAGAACTTGAAAATGCCAACAGTTATAGGAGAAAAACTGTAGCTAGGATTCCAGGAGACAGAACTTATTGGCTGCCTGCTGAGGCTGGAGGGAGTTAGAGCTCAGTGCTTGCACATGGGGAAGACTGTGAAAAGCAATCAGTTTTGCTCACCCAGTCCTGAACTCTGGTCTTCCTATAGAGACACCAGGAGTCCCAGCAGTAGGGGATGACAGCTGGGCTGACCACATGCTTATTAAAGTCTCTGCCCTGGAAACCTCTCAGGCGCCGTATGCACTGAGCATCCTGGTACCTGTCTCTATCCCATCCTGATGCAAGAGTAACTGTTCTCTTTAGAAAGTGAACTAGAAATGGAAAGGTTCTATAATATGCCTCAACACAGAAGATCGGACGAGGAATGTATGCGGCTCAAAGCAAGAAGCTGAAATCAGAAATTCCTACAGAGAGCGGCCTCAGGGTCCTTTCCTCATTTTGCTTCCAGGATCCTGCCAGGTGTGTCCCATATAATTCACATTCTGCATTTAATTGAAGGAATTGGAGATTCTCTAGAGACAGAACAGCCCAAAGCAAAGATCTCCCTTCTTATGCAGATACTGACAGGCCCCTTAATGAAAAGAACAATTCATTACTCTGTTGCCTTTTATGCTATCCAGATTTCAAGACACTTACACATGCCCACACAAAACTCTCAATCAGCCTTTTACAGATTTGCTTTTTAATATGAACAGATTTCAGTATGAGCAAATAGACCTGTGAAGAAAGCTTGTCATGTGCAAGAAAAGACTAACAGAAATAGTGCAATTAGAGAAGAGAAACAACACAGAGATGAACACCAAGAAAAAAAACACCCTTTAATAATTACAATATTGTTTGAGGAAAAAAAAAAACAGAAGATAATGAATCCTTCAAATAACAAAGAAAAACCCAGGGTGCTGTAAAATGAGAAAAAAATCACACAAGAGAGAGAAGAAGTAAATTAACTATAATTGAAGTAATAAAATAGAAGATAAAATTAATGAAATCTCTCAGAAAGTAAACAAATTAAATATTAAGAGAAAGGCAATAAAATTAAAGATAAATTAAAGATACATACAGATAGTCATACATCCAACTAGGAGTTCAAGAAAATAGGACGGATGAAATTATCATCAAAGAAATAATAGAAGAAAATTCTCAGAACCAAGGATGCTTTCCAGTGTCCTGAACTCCAGAGTGCACCCACATAATAAATCACACTCATGTGTGCACACACCTGTAGGGTCATGGGAATATGAAGCAGAAAGTTTACCATAGACGGTGTTGGCTAAGAAGTTCAAGTCAGGTTGAAGGATCAAAGTCAAAGTTTATCCAGCTGGTCAGACTTGAGGATTTAAACCAGGTTGTTCTATTAGCTGTTTCCCAAACCAGAGTTTAGTTACAGATTTTCTTCTTTTCTAAGAGGATGAGTATATGCATTGCATCAAGTTTAAGCAGTACAGAATTATGTGCAGTTATCAATCACATTGAGGATGGAAGAATATTTCATTGGAAGTTGAAGAACACCTAGTGATAACTAACAGGCTTAATTATTGATTAAGGAACAACTTTGCATTCCCACATGGATGTGATTTAAATGAGGAGAGGCAAAAGGTGAGATTATTAATCACTCTTCCAGCAGTGGCCCTAAGACCTAAAGCTCACTCCTAAAGCAGATGTTCCCTGGCCCAGGACTGAGATGCCCTTGGTCACAGTTGAGGTCCATTGAAAGACTGTGTTACCCTGGTGCCATGTGCAGAGCATCTTCACAGCCAGTACAGCAGTCCCATTTAAGTCCACAGGGATGAAAGGAAAGTTTAACCAGAGGGGGAATAAAAGATAAATAAAAGATCACACCAAAGACCTCCTGGTGAACATAGTGGTAGATTTCTCATCAGCGATCTGGGATTCTGGATGAGATTAAGTCTTCAAATTTATGGGGGAAAATTATTTCCAATCTAGTAATTTATATTCATCCTATGTCTCTCTTGATGTTTTTAGAACACTGATTGTCAATGCTTGATGTGTACCTGTTTAACCATAGATTGTCACTCAGTAGTTTGTAAGTGGGGCATGACATGCTGCATTTTGCTCCCAGGTGAAGCCAATGCTACTAGTTAATGGCTATTGCCAGGGAGCAAGAGTTTATGAAATAGCTGAAAAAGCCAAGGGATTAGACAAGGTAAGAAGACAAAAAAAAAAAAAAAAAAAAAAAAAAAAAAAAAAAAAAGAGGAGCTGGCTTAGTGGCTTAGGCTGCCACTTGCTATATCATCATCCTACATGGGAGCATCAGTTCAAGTCCCGACTGCTCCACTTCTGATCCAGCTCTCTGCTAATGCGCCTAAGAAAGCAGCAGAAGATGGCCCAAATGCTTGGGTCCCTGCCACCCATGTGGGAGACTTGGATGGTGTTCTAGACTCCTGATTTGACGTAGTCCAGCCCTGGCCATTTTGATCCTTTGGGAAATGAACCAGCAGATGGATGACCTTTCTCACTCTTCAATCCCCTACTCCCTGTTATTCTGCCTTTCAAATAAACAAGTCTTTAAAAAAGGGAGTCAAAAGATCCTGGAAACAAGTGAGTAAAGACAGGAACCTGACTGAGGAGGAAAAGCCAAGATTACAAATATGAGAAAGAATAGAAGACAACCAGTTCAGTTGGCAGAAGAGATGTATGGATTTGTTCTCAAGAAAGTGTGAAGAAGCTGGTGTTTTCAGACATTTGGGAAGGAAAATATTTTCAATTTTGTGGAGATCAAGCACATTTTAAAAGATAAGGCAATTATTAATTCTGTGAAAGGAAACTATTGCAAAAGAAATAGAACATGCTCAAAAGAGAACCCGTTGGCTCAGTGTTGAAATATATATGTCATTATTTCAACCAGTATTTGTGCTAGTTAAAGGGAAGTTCGTAGATATTTCAAACTTGCTAGCTACAAAAAGGAAGTCAATAGATTATATCTAAAATTAGTAAACATGAAGCAGCAGCATGAGGATAGTCATTGTGATATAGAGAATAAGCACTATTTGACTTCAGACTTCCTGTGTTTTTCTGTGATAGAAGTTTGAGTGTGTGGGTATGCACATGTGTCATTCCATGGTGACTGTAGATGAAATGGTAAAACCTTATTTCTCTGTTCATCCTGCTGGATTGTGGTGCTGTGGCTAATTCCGTCATTTGTTACCCTTTGAAGGTGCCTGGAGGCTTGGGGAAGCAGACACGGGGAATTCAGTGCCCGTTTGTGGCTGAGTCTGATGTGTTTGCTCCTCTGGTTACATTCATCTCCACCAGCAAACAGAGCTCCAGCCCCACAGGCTCAGGCAAGGAGATCAAATCAGTATTACAGCCCCATCTCGCTGGTGTCCTTTATTCATCCTGACACTCCATAAGAGAGGGTCACTTGGTACCTTTCAACAGGCCGGTAGCCAGATCCATGAGAGGATTTTCATCAATGAGAATAAAAAAAAAATGCTGCTGTCTTGAAAAACCACAAAAGTAAACAGTATATATATATATATATATATATATATCTGAATCATTTAGAAAACTATTCAAAAAGTATGGAACAAGAGAGACGCAGCATTTTGTCAAAAGACTGATCCCTTTTAGGGAAAACTTTCAAATTTTCCAGCCATTACCACTCTGTGCCAAGTGCTGCAATGGCCATTCTCAATTGTATACACTGCATAATGAGGAGATGCAGTGAAGTGGATAATCCTGAACACCCCACCACCTCCAAATAGCCATTTCAAACTTGGTTTGGAATTCACTTATTTTTCCAGAGGATTTCCTTTGCTAATTATATTTTGATTGAGCTAACATTTGTTTCAATACACTGAATTTAAGCCTCCTCTATTGTTTGTGTAGCTAATAGTTTGGGAGTAGGTGCCGTGCAGAAATCTGTTACAAGTGGGAAAGAAAGGAAACCAGCATTGGCTTAGTAATTTGTTACAGGTAATTCAGACATCCACATAGGAATATCCATTCATGAATACTTCTTGTCCTTGAAATGAAGAGAAATCAACCACCAAGCCAACAGAAATACTAATTCTGAAATTTTATTTGTTAATTTTAATTATAATTTATTGATTGATTTATGACATGGAAAGCGACAGGCAAATACAGAGAAAGCTCCTATTTACTGGTGTACTCCTCAAATGCCTGCAACCAACAAAGCTGGGGACCTGGAACTCAATCCAAGTCTCCCATAGGGGTGGCAGGAATCTAATCACCCGGGCTATCAGTGCTGACTCCCAGGTTCTGCATTAACAGGAAGCTGGAGACCAGTGTGGAAATGGTATGAGAGGACATGGGCATCTTACCCAACACCTTAACAGCTAGGCTAAATGCCTGCCCCTCATAAATTTTAGAAGCTTCTATGTTAGCCAAATGCCCAGGTATCAGCTGTCTCTTGAATTTTTTCATCCATTCATTCCTTCATGCATTTTACATTTCTTCCTTCATTCAGCAAAATATATCGTGAGCTACACTATACATCCTTGAATCTATACTGGCTACAGAGAAAATGAGGAGTAAATAATGCATTAATAATCTTCACATTTATGGAGCTTATAAGCTAACCTAGAGCAGGTAGCAGACCATTCATCTGGTGAGCTGGTTAAGAATGCAGATTTCTGGGTTCTATTTCTGTTGGTTTTAGGCAATAGGTATAGGTTTACACCGTTACCAGTACCTTAGACGAGTCTGAGAATAACAATTCCTCGATGTCATTTGTAGAATCACTGGGAGTGGAATTCCTACAAGTATCAGCCTAGAAGAGGACTGAGACCTCTCTGGCTATGTATTGCAAGGATAGTAGCAGAAACAAGCAACACCCCTTCGTGTATGCCTCCCTCTGCTGCAGGGTCAGTTGGGCCAAGTGCTGTCCTGGAGCAGTTGCTTGGGTATGTCCCAGATGCTTGCTAAGCCCCTTGCATATGAACAACAGTAATAGATGAGCCTATATAAGCTACAGCTGCTACTGTTTTAGGGCGCAACAGTTTCCCTCTGCTAATAGGGGGCTGTCGGGGCTGAGACTACTATTACATCAATGCAAACTAACCAGATAGTAGGTGCCATCACCATTTGAAATGTGCTTGCCATTGAGTTCCTTGTGGATTACTGCAAACGAATACCAAGAACGTACCCATAGGAGGATAGGAGTAGAGGTGCTCGAACGTTAGGAGGGATCAGGATCATCTGGAAGGCTTGTTACTCTTGGATTTGTGGCCCACATCCCTAAGTTGTTGCTTCAGTAGGTCTGCAGCAATGGGAAGAAAGGTGGTGTCCAAGAAGTCATATTCCTAACAAGATGATCCTTGCTGCTGGGTTGAGATCCACACATTGAGAGTGACTGCACTGGTGTGACCAAGAAGCTATGCACTTACAGAATAGCCCATGTGGTTTTAAGAAAAAGAACCACTCACATGCAGGTGACTATAAAGTTTGGAAATGCTATTTGCAAAAGAAATAACAAGGCTGCCGCCGCGGCTCAATAATCTAATCCTCCGCCTGCGGCGCCAGCACCCCGGGTTCTAGTCCCGGTCAGGGTGCCAGAATCTGTCCCGGTTGCCCCTCTTCCAGTCCAGCTCTCTGCGGTGGCCCGGGAGTGCAATGGAGGATGGCCCAAGTCCTTGGGCCCTGCACCTGCATGGGAGACCAGGAGAAGCACCTGTGGCTCCTGGCTTCAGATCAGCGCAGTACGCCGGCTGCAGCAGCCATTGAGGGGTGAACCAATGGCAAAGGAAGACCTTTCTCTCTGTCTCTCTCTTTCACTGTCCACTTTGCCTGTCAAAAAAAATAACAATTATTTTCTGTCTCCAAAACTGGTATTCCTTTAGAAAGTGGAGACAGTGGCAAAAATCACAAAGCCTGCATTAGTCTATTTCCCTTCCCTTTTCCAACACAGAACCCCACAGGTTAGGAAGGATTTTATTATCACTCTGAATAGAGCCAGAAGACATGGTTTTATTTGTTTTGTTTTTTTTTTTTTTATTTATTTTTTAAAACTTTTATTTAATGAATATAAATTTCCAAAGTACAGCTTATGGATCACAATGGCTTCCCCCCCATAACGTCTCTCCCACCCACAACCCTCCCCTTTCCCACTCCCTCTCCCCTTCCATTCACATCAAGATTCATTTTCGACTCTCTTTATATACAGAAGATCAGTTTAGCATACATGGT
Source organism: Oryctolagus cuniculus (assembly GCF_051225735.1). Classification (NCBI taxonomy): domain Eukaryota; kingdom Metazoa; phylum Chordata; class Mammalia; order Lagomorpha; family Leporidae; genus Oryctolagus; species Oryctolagus cuniculus. The sequence goes on from NC_142867.1 coordinate 121,431,341, forward strand.
TTTATTTGTGACACCTCCACCGAGTATGAAATTGTACCCGGAATTATACTCTACTTGAAGTTTCATTGCTATATCTTCTTGCCAATGTGATTCTCCTGGTTCTTAAACACTGACTAACATCAGATCATTTTTAACAGCTAACTACTCTAATTTCCTAATTATAAAAGTGACAAAGGCTCATTTAAAAATGCAACATACAGAGAATTACCAATTAACTGTGTAGTCACTTACACAGTTGATATATCTAAGGAGATTTACCCACATGTGGCTTTCTATCATATCATCCAAATATTCCTTGGAGAAAGAAAATAATCTATTGAAAAGGCCAACTGAAATATGAAAAATATAGCTCTGCCCTCCCAAGAAATGCTTTGTGTGTGGGTATAGGGTAAAATTGTAGATGGAAATTAGCTTTTACTGTTTAATCAAGCTCTACAACAAGAAATGCAGAGACAGGAACAGAGAGTGCAATTTTTAAAAGGAAAGTTGCCCTAAGCTCTTATGGAAATGCAAACAATTACATTTTATCTACCTACAACTCCCAGGCGAATTAATAAGTGAATCTCTCCACTCCTAGTCTGTTTTTCTGCTCGATTACTGTGTAAATATTGTATAACTGCCTCTTTCTATCCTACAGTTGTGCTTTCAACCCCACTTCTTTATCCAATGAATGTATAGCATCTTAATGCCCAACACTACCTACCTAACACTGATGGCAGGAATCAAGCCACTATTTGGGAGGGACAAAAAAATAATTCTCTTTCTCTAACCAAGCTAGCCTTTGTTAGTTGTTCCTGACTTTGGCTGTATAGCCAAAAGCTAAAACCAGGTACCCATCCCACAGAGATTTTCTTTGCAATACAATGGGAGTTGGGGTGGAGCCTGTATTAGCATCATAGGCCTCACCTGGGAATTTGCTAGAAATGTAAAATCTCAAGCTCCATCCTAGACCCAATGAAGCAGGGATTCTATGGGCAGCAGCCTGCTATCTGTGCTTTGACAGGGCCTGCAGGTGATTTGATGCCCACTAAAGCTTATGAACCACTACACTACATCATCTGGGTGCCTTCAAATAGAATAGAATATTTGTTCGATCTCACAAATTATTCTTAACCACTTAATGGTGAACAGTATTTACAGTGTACCAGGCATCATATCAACTGTCATCCCCATTATCTCCATGAGAAAACGGATAGAGGTGAGGTTATTTTCCTAGGTATATACAGCTCCTAAATGATGGGTTTAGGATTTAAAATCAAGTTGAATTTTGGAAAAAAAAAATCAGATTCTGAGCCTGATGACACTAGGTTCTGACTCTTCTGTGCTTTGTCAGTAGTTACCTGGTCTTCACACCTTAAAATGTGAACTGTGGTTTAAATACATAGCAGACGAGTGTTTGACTCAGAGGTTAGGGTTCAGCTTTGGACATGCTCATCCTATCCCAGAGTACCAGCCCTGCTTCCAATCCAGCTCCCTGATAATGCACACACTGGGAACCAGAAAGTGATGGCTCAAATACTTGGGTCCCTGCCACCTATGTGGGAGACCTGGATTGGGTTCCCAGCTCCTGGCTTCAGCCTGGGCCAGTCCTGGAAGTTACAGTTACTTGGGGAGTGAGCCATCAAATGGGACATTCTCTCTTCCCTCTCTCTCTCTCTCTCTCTCCCTGTCACTCCCCCTCTTCGCGGAGGAAGAACCCTGCGCTGTTCTTTTGTCTGCTCGGCCCTCCCCGGGTTTGCTGCTGGTTCTTCCCGGGTTGGCTACCGACCCTTCCACCTCCGTGGAAGGGCGGTTCCCCCTGCCACTTTCCCCACTTCCACGGGGGAGCGGCACATCGCCGGCTGGCTCTCTCGGGGGCTGCTCAGATGTTCCTTCAGATAGATGCTCCTGGTGCATGTTGTCTCTCTCCTCCTTTATAGTCCTCTTCCACCAATCCCAACTCTGCTACCCACACGCCGAGTACACTGCTCTCCTCCAATCAGGAGCAGGTCCTGCTGTTTATTGGTTGAACTGGAGGCAGCTGTGTAGAAGCTGTTTCCTCCTCTCCCAGCGCCATATTGTGGGAGAGCAGATGCATAGAATAAGTCTTAATTCCAGTAACTTAGTCTAGTCCGAGTTGCTCCCCACATCTCCCTATCAAAAAAATTTTTTAAAAATAAATACCTAGCCTTTTCTAAATAATAGCTTCCACAAGCAAATTTCAGACAGCCCTCCAGCTAGGGTACCCTTGCCTTTTGGACTGTCACAGTCAGTTTAATTGGGAATTACAGGCATCTTTGTGAAAGCAAAAAACAACCCCAAAGCTTGACACAAATGACCTGCTGCAAAGATCATACTCATTTGACAGAATCAGAAACACTACCTGAAACTCAAGCTCCTAGCATTTTAGTCCTGTTCTTTTTGCTTGGATCTTGGGCTTATGAGCTGAAGTAGTGTTGTCCTAAACAGCTCCTCAGAGATCCAGGTAGTGCTCATTTCAATGCATAAGTGATATAGTGTGTGGGAAGGCGCCCTGTGTGTAGTGAAGCACGATTCAGCCATCAGGCACTACTATTAGGAACAGACTCCTCAAGGCAAAGACTTAAGCAATTAGGAAAAAAAAAAGAGTTTGGCTTATGTAAAGACAGACAGATTGTCCATTGAATAATTTCAGATTATAAAAGCAGATTCTCTCCATCCTCTTCTTGGCCAGGTAGAGGACACTGGGGAAATCACCCTGAATCTTCAGGTCTCACTGCAAGTTCTATCCTGATGTCAATGTTTTTATAACTGGACTTGACTTCTCTTTCCCTGACTTTTTGAGCTACACATTGCAATAAACCAGCTTTGTCTTTGTATCTACAATTTTCCTCCCAAGGAAAATTCCTGTGTGAGCTTTCTTTTCTTAACATCGTTTCCCCCTTTTCTATGTCCTAAGAGCCTGCTCTCCTTCCCACCAACCCCAAAGACCCATCTCTCCTTCCTCCTAGGTGCCTCATTTGTTGCTTCTGGCCCCTACTAGCACATATCCTGCTGTGTTCTTGATTATTTCAACCCGGTTCACCTGGAGCTTTCAATGAACCAGTGCTTTGCTTACTCCTGGGATACTTTATGTTCAGCCTAGAGAATTGCTTTTCAGCAATTCACCTGCAAACAAATTCTTCAAGATACAGTGAAGAAAAATGCCTGAATAAGGTAAGTCTGGGACATAAAAAGAAGTGGCCCATAGGATTTAATGCCCAATTAGGGAAAGGCTCCAGAGGTTATGTTCATATAAAGATAATTATGGAACTTGGTTCTCTCCTCTGCTTTGCTGTCATCACAATCTTCACCTTGAGCCTTGAGTGCCTTAATTTTTTTCATGTATGCTTGTTTTTCTTGAATCATGGAGTTCAAACCAATTCTATCTTAGAGCCATGCTAAATCACTAGAAAGAATCAAAGGAAATTATCTTCAGTGCAATACCTGCATTGAATTCTTGCCCTAAATAATATGGTCAAGGGAACAGCCATGATAATTTCTATACAAGATTTTAAAAGAATTAAGTAAAATCACATTTAGTGAACTTTGCAAAGCCATCACCTTCCCTACAAGTCAAGGCTTGATGGAAGGTGTCTCGTCCCTCAATAGTGAATGTTGACCTTTGGAGAGATACATGATGGTCTGCAGGTAAAGCCAGCTAAGTGGTGGACCACTTGCTTGTGTCTACAACAACAACAGTAAATCGGAGGGGCTTTCCTTATCTGAAACTGTAAAGTGCCACAGAGAGCACTTATAAATCTCAGGTACTCCCTTGAAACCATTTGTCATTGTCTGAGGCATCTCCCAGGAGTCAGCCCAGAAAGGACATACCTTCTAAGCTAGAGGGGCTGTGAATTTGCATCCAAAAAGAAAAATAAGTGGGATATGCAGACAATATGGGGGAAAGTCCTTCTTTCCATCTAACATGTTGGCTTTCTTTTTTTTTTTTTTTAAAAAAAAAAGACTTTGTTTAAATATTTACTTGTATTTACTTGAAAGACAGAGCTACACAGAGAAAGGGGAAGACAAAGAAAGAGATCTTCTATCTGCTGGTTGACTCCCCAAATGGCCACAGGGCCTGGGAGTGGACTAAGCCAAAGCCAGGAGCCTGAAACACCATCCAGGTCTGCTATGCAGCTGGCGCAGGCCCAAGCACTTGGGCCATCTTCCACTGCTTTCCCAAGCACATTAGCAGCGAGTTGGACCAGAAGCAGAGCAGCTGGGACTCCAACTGGAGCTATGATATGGGATGCCAGTGTGACAAGCGGGAGCCTAAGCTGCTGCTCCACAGTGCTGGCCCCCACATCTTAGTTTTTAATTCAATTCAATCTGTGTGTTTAAAACACAACTACGGCTGGCGCTGCGGCTCACTAGGCTAATCCTCCGCCTTGAGGTGCCGGCACACCAGGTTCTAGTCCCCTGATCGGGGCACCGGATTCTGTCCCGGTTGCGCCTCTTCCAGGCCAGCTCTCTGCTGTGGCCAGGGAGTGCAGTGGAGGATGGCCCAAGTGCTTGGGCCCTGCACCCCATGGGAGACCAGGAGAAGCACCTGGCTCCTGCCTTCGGATCAGCGCGGTGCGCTGGCCGCAGCGCGCTGGCGTGGCGGGCATTGGAGGGTGAACCAATGGCAAAGGAAGATCTTTCTCTCTGTCTCTCTCTTTCACTGTCCACTCTGCCTGTCAAAAAACAAACAAACAAACAAACAAAAAGCACACAACCACGCCTCTCTGCCTGTAGTTGGATGTGGCAATGGAACGGGAAGCTGGAACTCTGAATGTGCTACATGTCAGGTGCTGACTGAAGAGAACTGCTTTCTAGGACAAATGCCTGAATTGAACACAGAATGGGTTTTTGTTTTTGCTCCTGTCAGCTTTTTACCCAGATTGGTTTTTCTTTCCATCCTTTCAGGTTTTACTTTTTTGACCTTGGCATTCTTCTGTTTCTACTTATTTATTTATTTCAGGAATCAACCCCTGGTGGTAGCTTCTCACTTGCCTAATAACCAGCTAGTGCTTGGTGCCCACCTATGCTCTCCTGGTGTTTTTAGCCTTCCAGCCCACCCACTAATTTTTGGTTCTCTCTTTCCTGAGTGAGGGTTTACAGCTCAAATGCAGGAGTGAATGATTGCTGCTGATGCCCCAAAACAGAACTGCGACAGCTTCTTTTGTTCTGTAGCTGCAATCCATTAAGTGGGATAAAAGGGACTATGGATCAGCGCCTGTTTACTCTGCTTCCTAATGCAATCAAATGTGATTTTATTTTTGAACAGTCAATTTATTTGGGCTAAAAACTAGACTCTAGAAGGAGGAATTGCTTTTTCGGGAAGTGGGGAGAGACATTTTGGTGCCAAGGAAATATGAGGGGATTGGAGCAAGCAATGAGGTAAATCCTGTGTGACCTTCACGGTTCATATCCACGCTGCCTCCGTGGAGCTCCTCTCAGATCTCACAGCCTTTTCTTTCCCAAGTTGCAGAGACGGCAAAGCAGGCAATGCCAAGAGAAGCATGGCTTCCCTGCTCCTCCTGTGCAATCAGGGCACAGCCTGGGATCAGGGCAGCTGTTCAGGCTGCTTGTACAACTTTTCAATCTAGACTTTGAGCACTAAGAACAAAAGTTTTTTTTTTAACTTTTATTTAATGAATATAAATTTCCAAAGTACGGTTATGGATTACAATAGCTTCCCCCCATAACGTCCTTCCCACCCGCAACCCTCCCCTTTTCCACTCCCTCTCCCCTTCCATTCACATGAGGATTCATTTTCGATTCTCTTTATATACAGAAGATCAGTTTTGTTTTTTTTTTAATGGTTAGGTGTTTCTGTTTTGTTTTTACAACTATTTATTAATTTTATTTATTTGGAATGTGGAAGAGAGAGAGAGAGATTCCATCTGCAAGTTCACTCCCCAAATGGCCAGAATGCATGGGGCTAACCCAGGCCAATCTTAGGAGCGTGAAACTCTATCCAGGTCTCCCACATAGAGGTCAGGAATAAAGTTCTTGGACCATTGTTTACTGATTTCTTAGCTGCATTAGTAGGGAGCTGGCTGAGGAGCAGAGCACTGGGTTTCACCCTGGTATGCTGATATGGGATGCCAACATCACAAGCACTAGCTTTACCAACTGTGCAACAATGCCAGCCCCAAACAGAGTTTTCTAATATTGCATGAGGTCCAGTCCAGATCACATCTAAAACCATATGGGATGGGGTCCAAAGCCCTGTATAAAAATTAACAAGTAGAACTTAAGAAGCATCCAGTTGCTTGCAGTATCTGTGTGTGTGTGTGTGTGTGTGTGTGTGTGTGATCAGTTTTCCACAGGGACCTGAGACCAGGCAGAGAACAAGTGGGCACCAGAGGATACATCATCTTGGGCTGGATCTCACCTGCCCTCACTAATTAAAAAGAAGTGAAAGAATGGCTGTAGGAAGAAAACAACAGGCAATAAAAATAACAGCCTTTCTAGCAGCCAGAGGTCCTCTTGCTGGTTCACACCTCATCATTTGCTAACAAGTCACTTTGAGAAAATGATTTGGTGTTTCCAGTCTAAATGTCATGGTTGCCATATAGGATAATAATATCCTTTTGGAATTGTTTCAAAACTGAGACCATGTATGTATATAATGTTTGGGAAACTTAGAGAACTCTGAAACACCAACCATTGTGGTTGGGGCTGGCGCCGAGCTGCAACAGGTTAAACAACTGTCTGTCTCATTCTCTATAATTCTGCCTTTCAAATAAATATGGCTTTTCTTTTTTTAATGTGGGTTTTGTTTTACTACAGCCTGGTTTCCCTGTTAGATGATAAATATCTTTGAGGGAAAATATTGGATTTATACTTGGTTGAGAATAGAAGGACAGAAGTGGGTGGGCTAGTCCACAGATGTAGCATCATAAGCATTTAATAATTATCAATAAATGGGCTCCAAATTTTAAATTGTCTGACCTTTACCCCAGTTCTAGCATGCTTTTGCTGAAAGAATACCCCCAATTGGGCACTTTTACCCGGGGGGGGGGGGGAATTCCAAGCCCTTCTCTAACAAGATGATTGGGCCAGAATGTCAGCTGTCAGTTTCATCTTCATGGCAAGCTAAAAATTATTCCCTCCCTTCTTTTCTTGAGCAAAGCTTTATGCAGACCATAAAGCAACCCCAGGGGGTGTGGTTGTAATGAAGCAGCCACCTCCCTGGGGCCTTGGGGACATTGATTATGGCTCTGACTTCACCTATGGGTGTGATTACATCTCCATAACCACCCCTCTTCTTACTCAGCCCCATCCCAATGGTTCAGACAGCCTCACTGCTTACCTCATTTAAATAGAATCATAAGTTTAGAAAGACTTGCAAAATTGCAAGTTAATTGTGTCTTCTATTTTGTGAATGCAAATGTTTCAGGCTCTTTAATCTCAGCCTCTCCCCGGCATATTAGATCAGACGCCGCCATCCTTGCTTCTGCCCCTGAGGCAGCAGGCGCAGTGATCAGAAAACCTACTGGAGAGCCCAGTGCCAACAAAGGATGCAACTCAATTAGTTCAAATCTTTGCAGTTTTACAGTCTGAATGGAGAGAGACAAATCCCAGGCGGCTCTCCCCAGGAATCAGGATATGCACAACGATGCAGGAAGCTGGAGATTTACAGGGTCACTTTTTGATTACTGTTTAGTACTGGGTACAAATAGCTTTGCGGAAATGGAACTCCAGAGAACACTTACTGTGAGTGGGATGAGCATGGCGGCCCCTGTGAGGGTGCTGGTGCATGACCCATGAAGGTCATTGCAAGGACGTTGTTCCTTCCATGTGGAAATTTGTCTGGAATCAGTTGAAGGATGGCATCCCTGTTTCCTGATTTCCAACCTTGCCAAAACTGAATAAATGCACATGTATTTGAAGAACTTCCTAATTTTCTTTACAAAATGAAGGCATCATTTGGGACACATTTTTAGCACATTTCTCCTGACAAGGAAGCTTTTCTTCTTTCTTTTTTTTTTTTTTTACAGTTCTTACAAAGTGCTCAGTAGTAATCTAGGCATTGTATGCATTTCTGTAAATTAGGTAGTGACATATCACTTAGAAAAGAAAGAGAAACAATGAATGAAGGCTAAAAATTTATGACTATGAAATGTTTCAAGCCTCTTTGGTCCAAAAAATTATTAATTCAATGAAACTAAAGATTATTATTTTGCATTTGTGTGTTACACCCCATCTCTCTTAACCCAATGTTTAGCATAATAATTAGTATGTAATTATATTTACTAACTGTTGAATGGACAGATGTGCAATTGGTAAGCAACATAAGGCAGACCAAGAGAACTCAAGTGTTGGAGGTGGCATTGCGGTGCAGCAAGTTAAGCTGTGGCCTGCAACACCAGCATCTCATATCACACCTCTGGTTCAAGTATTGGCTGCTCTGCTTCTGATCCAGCTCTCTGCTAATGGTCTTGGGAAAGCAGTGGAAGACAGTCCACCTACTTTGGCCCCTGCCACCTATGTGAGATATCTTGGCAGAGATGCAGGCTACTGGCTTCAGCCTGGCCCAGCCCTGGCCTTTGTAGCCATTAGGGATTGAAGCAATGGGTGGAAGATCTCCATCTCTTTGTACTTCCTACTCTCAGTCACTCTGCCTTTCAAATAAATAAACAGATCTTAAAAACAAAATAAGTAAAAGTATTGAAGTGCTAAAAATAGTCATTGCTAACCAAAGTAGAATAGTATGGTCAGGAGCTGGTAGAGATCCAAGCAAATATCATGATGCTGCTGCCTTTGTCTTTTTAAACATTTACTGGTAGATAATCCTCACACCACACAATTCCCCCACATAAATTGTACATTAAAATGTTTTTTTTAGTGTATCTACAGGGTTGTATAGGTACAAACTAATTTTAGAACATTTTTGTCCTTTCAAAGAGAAATCCAATATCCCTGAGTTCACTCCATTCTCCCTACCCTAACTGCATTTCCTACAAACCACAAATCTACTTTGCCACTATAGATTTGCCTATTCTGGGTATTTCATGTAATTGAGTCTTATAATACATGTGATCTTCTTCCATGTATCATGCTTATTTTCAAATGTTATCATCAGAGTCCATCCATACTGTGGCATGTGTCAGTACTTCATTCCACTTGTGTAGCCAGATGATATTCCATTGTTTGGATCTACATGTTGTTTATTCATTCACCAGTTGATGAGCATGTGGGTGTTTTTCCCTGTTTTGACTGTTATGATCAATACTTCTATGAACATCTGCATGTAAGTTTTTACGTTTTCTTTTAGTTTTGACATATACCTAAGAATGAAATTCCTGGGTAAAATAGAATCTTTATGTTACTATTTTTAATTATGGCCATCTTAATGAAGAGGTATCTTATTATGATTTTGATGTATATTTCCTTAATCCATAAGAATATTGAGCATCTTTTATGTGCTTATTTACCATTTTTATATCTTTAGAGAAATATCTATTTAAATCTTCACAATCTTTACTTGGATTATTTGTCATGTTTAATTTTTGAGTTAAATGAACTCTTTATATTTCACATACAATCCCTTATCAGGTATATAATCTTTAAATATTTTTTCTCCAATTGTCTGTTCACTTTCTTGATGGTATTAGTTCAATGATTTCAAATTTTGATGTACTACAATTTGTCTTTTTTTTTTCTTGTTGTCACCTATGCCTTTGGTGTTAGGAAACAATTGCCTATCCCAAGGTCATGACGGTTTGCTTATGTGTTTTCTTTTGAAAGATTGATGATTTTAGTTATAACATTCTAAGTTGTTGATCTATTTTAATTTTTCTAAATGGTATGAGGTAAAGGGTCATAAGTTCATTTTTCTTATAGCGCCACTTGTTATAAAGAAAAGTCTTTCTTTCAGTGGTTTGTCCTGGCACCCTTGTGGAATTCAATTGCCCATACCACACATTAAGGCTTTAAGTCTTGGCCGGCGCCGCGGCTCACTAGGCTAATCCTCTGCCTTGTGGCGCCGGCACACCGGATTCTAGTCCCGGTTGGGGCGCCGGATTCTGTCCCAGTTGCCCCTCTTCCAGGCCAGCTCTCTGCTGTGGCCAGGGAGTGCAGTGGAGGATGGCCCAGGTGCTTGGGCCCTGCACCCCATGGGAGACCAGGAGAAGTACCTGGCTCCTGGCTTCGGATCAGTGCGGTGCTCTGGCCACAGCGCGCTGGCCGTGGTGGCCATTGGAGGGTGAACCAACGGAAAAGGAAGACCTTTCTCTTGTCTCTCTCTCTCTCACTGTCCACTCTGCCTGTCCAAAAAAAAAAAAAAAAGGCTTTAAGTCTTGACTCTAAAGTCCAAGCCAATACTCAGGATGTTCATCCTTAATGCCAGGCCACAGTGTCTTGATTATGTTAGCGTTATGGTAGTTTTATGAACATCAGTCTGTAAAGTTTTTTCTTTATTTTTCAGTATTGTCATCTTGGCTATTTTTGGTCCTGTATGTTTACATACAAATTTTAGAATCATCTAGCCAATTTCTGTAAAAAAAAAAAAAAGGAAAATAAACTGATTTTGATAGAGTCTCGTGTTGAATCTAGAGATCAATTTTAGTGGTATGAACATCTTAGCAATGTTCAGTTCCATGGGATATCTTTCCATTTGTTTAGATCCTGCCTAATTTTCTTCAGAAACATTTTGTATCTCTCAATTTTTAATTCTAATACTCTGTTAAACTTATATTTATGTATTTTCAATGGTATTTTAATGTAATTATTTTCTTACTCTCATTTTCATAATTTTCATTTATTGTTAGCGTGGAAAGATACATTTGATATTTGTAGAGTGATCTTATAAACTACAACCCTGCTGTACTCCTTTGTTGGTCTAACAATGTTTTGGTTTATTCCTTACTATTTTATATTTGTTATGATGCTTTTTAATGTTTCTAGTTGGGTGAGGCTTATCTTATGCCAGGTTACATTACATTTTCCAAAACATGTTACCTGGACAAACTTCAAGTGTGTTATGCTTTCATCCCATTTTTTTCAGATAGAAAACTGAAAAGGGGGCCGGCGCCATGGCTCACTAGGCTAATCCTCCGCCTTGCGGCGCCGGCACACAGGGTTCTAGTCCCGGTCGGGGCACTGGATTCTGTCCCGGTTGCCCTTCTTCCAGGCCAGCTCTCTGCTGTGGCCAGGGAGTGCAGTGGAGGATGGCCCAAGTCCTTGGGCCCCGCACCCCATGGGAGACCAGGAGAAGTACCTGGCTCCTGCCATCGGATCAGCGCGGTGCACCGGCTGCAGCGCGCCAGCTGCGGCAGCCATTGGAGGGTGAACCAACGGCAAAGGAAGACCTTTCTCTCTGTCTCTCTCTCTCACTGTCCACTCTGCCTGTCAAAAAAAAAATTAGAAAAATAAAAAATTAAAAAAGAAAACTGAAAAGGGGGTCAAGATTTAACAAAATTAATGATTTTGCTATTTCATCAATAGTAAATTATGTGGAATTTTGCTTTCCTTTTTTCTTTTTCACATGATGCAATGCAATTTTTTAACAATTATCATTACAGTTTATTTCCACTCCTTTCATTCCTGTCTTGATTCAGTCTTACCTATCACACCTTTCAGATGATTAGTATATATGCTAATGCTGTGAAAGGGTAAATAATGCTTTAGTATTAATGCTAAAATAGTTTGACCTAGAGGGCCCACTGAGATGGTCTTGGGGCTCTCAGGAATCCTTAACCACACATTGACAGCTACTGTCAAACACCACTGGGAAAGGTTAAAAGAAAAACAGGAGATTCCCCAATATAGCCAAAGGCATGAAAAAAAATACAGAATGAACAACATGTGTTTGCTGGACTTCAATAAAAACAACTTTGTTGGGAAAAAGACTACATAGTTGAAAAGATCCCATAGAGAAAAAGGGCAGATAAAATATTGATGTTAGTATATCAGGCAATGAAGAAGCTTGAAAATTTGGCAATGAGATTCAGAAATCCAAGCAGTGACTTTGTTGCTGATGGTGGTTTGCTCTGTGTGAGATGATTTCTGACTCCTGAGTCAAAAAGAAATAAATGGCCTGCCTTGTTACCCTTTGACCTAGGTTGAGGCCCTCCCACAGAGACGGGTGCATCACACTTAAACGTCTTCACTAGCATTAGAACTTGACCTGGCCTAGGGATGGAAGCGTCAGAGTAACCTACATGATCTAAGGACACGGACTTCTGAGAGTTATGAATTGATGTTAGCACGTTTTTTGGTTAATTTCCAAAATAAGCAAACACTTGAAAAGGAAGCTCAAAGAAGCATAAACCTAGATAATAAAGGTCTTCCAAACCTGAGTTCCTCCCACAGGAACAAAACAAGCTCACAACTGTTAACAAAATGAAATGCCAAGAAAACACATTTTAATGAGAGAAAAATACAGTGTCATCTTTAAAGAAATAAAACCTCATTTTATTCCCTGTGGGACCATATGGATCAAGTGACCTGATTTGTCCAACCCTGTGGATTTTATCTGGGACTTCAAAGCTTTGCAAATATGCACTCGTCTTTCAGTGGCATAGTCACAACTCATCCTATCAAGGTATATGAGATATCCAGAGAGGACCTGACATGGATCATGGAAGAATTAAGGAGATTTTCCAGATTCTTACACATTGAAAGTTACAAAAAGGGCTAGATTTGTAATAACCTATCCATCAGCAATGAAAACCAAACTTGTCGTGTTGAAGATCAGATATAATAATCCATGTTATTGACATCTATGGTCTTTAACGTCTTTTTATCTATTTATTTTTTGAATATCACTTCTTTATTTTTGATGACATAAAATTATACATGGCAACAGGAAACAATGTGATGTTTTGATACATGAGTACATTGTGCAATGTTCAAATCAGAGTAAACATATCTATTTCCTCAAACATTTATCATTTATTTGGTGGTGAAAACATTCAAAATCCTTTCTTCTAGTTTTAAAAAAAAACATATAGTATACTGTAGTTATCTATGATTACTATGCAGAACACTAAAGCTTACTTCTACTATCTATATGTAACGCACTACCCATTCAACACTCTTAAACAGGCTATTTAGTCATGTAAAAGGGGTCATATTCTATAGTTCTGACTATTGATCTTTTATTTCTTTGTCAGGCAGCCTAAAACTAGTCAGTCGTATTTAACATATTGTTAGTCAAGTTTTGCATGAAATAGACTGTGTCTACAAGCTGAGTTAGTGGCAAGATGAAAGAAAGCATTTAAACCTTCTTGAGTAGTTTCCCAACTTTGTAAGGTGACAACAAACGAGATCAACAAAGGGATAGTCCAAAATGCATAACAGTCCCTAATAATGTGTACTAGTGTATAACTTATGACATACCCTGGGTAAGTGTTCTTGGCAAAATCTCCTTCTACAACCAGTATACTCTTAGATTTTCTTCCCCTACTTCCCTGGCTCTCCTTTTTAACTTATTGGCACTGGCTATCCATTTAGCCGAGTCGTAGCACAGAGAAACTGATACAGGAATTTTACTTTTAATCCCTCTATGGACTATTTGACATTTTTTTAATCAAAACTAATGGAGGGTTGGGATTAGGGCACAGTATTCACACTCTGATATGAGAACACTCTTGAGAAGTTGGCTAATGAATCATCTGAAGAGGAAAGGTTTCGATTTGCCTAAGTAAGCAAGATATATTGGTTGTAAGCATACTCTTTATCGGAACTAGAGGTAGAGAAAGAGAAGGAAAGATAATTTCTAAGGCACTTTTTATTTGTTTTGCCTAGAAATCAGAGTTTTTGATGACCTAGGAAACTATGAGGCTCACAAGATCAAATAACATCCCTCTCATCCTCCCTAGATTCTTTGAATGTAGGCAAAGATAAAAATTATAATCTCTAGGCGCAGGCCGTGGCTCATTTGGTTAATCCTCTGCCTGTGGTACTGGCATCCTATTTGGGCACCGGATTCTAGTCCTGGTTGCTCCTCTTCCAGTCCAGCTCTCTGCTGTGGCCTGGGAAGGCAGTGGAGGATGGCCCAAGTGCTTGGGGCCCTGCACCCGCGTGGGAGACCAGGAAGAAGCACCTGGCTCCTGGCTTCGGATTGGCGCAGCACCAGCCGTAGCAGCCTTGGGGGGTGAACCAATGGAAGGAATACCTTTCTCTCTGTCTCTCTGTCTCTCTTTCACTGTCTAACTCTACCTGTCAAATAAAAAAAAATATAATCTCTAATAAACTGGTGCCATGGAACATTGCCCATGAACTAGATTTTGTCAGACTTTCTTAATTCTATGCTTCTTACATTCAAAATATAAGGGAAAATGTAAGTCTTAAATGGAATAAATCTTAGTTCTACATGGTGAAGACAACGCAATGGATACATATTCCAGAGAGCTGTTCTAGTAAGAAAAAAAAGATAAAAAGGATTAAAGGACTGGTAAACTAAAAACAACCTTGAAATCTATGTTGTGAAAATTTCTATGGGTAAACTACACAGTTTTATTATCTTTTTAAGATTTATTTACTCACTTGAAAGGCAGAGCTACAGTGAAAGAAGGAGAGACAGTGAGAGAGCTCTTCTATCCACTGGTTCACTCCTTAAATGGCTGGAATGGTTGAGACTGGGATAGACCGAAGTCAGGAGTCTGGAACTCCATCTAGGCTTCCTGTATGGGTGGCAGGGGCCCAGTAACTTGGACCACCTTCTGCTTCTTTCCCAGGCATGTTAGCAAGGAGCTGGATCAGAAGTGGAACAGCTGGAATGGGAACTGGCACTAGGATATGGGATGCCAGATTCTAAGAAGCAGCTCAACCCACTGTGCTGCAACTCCAACCCCAGACTACACCTTTTTATAAATACCAATTTATTCTCCTCCTATAAAATACATAGTGGGCTCCCAGGTTGGCAGAAATTATCATATGGAATTAATTGACGTATTTTATGCCCTTCCTACTATCCTTATGTATCCATTATTTCACATGGGAGCTATTGATATTCCTGATTAGGACATCCCTGAATCATGGATATACCTGAGAGTAAATATTTGCTTAGTAAAATTGTAGGCACCACTTGGGATTTCAAGATTCTATAAGAAAATCTATCCTGGGGAAGATGAATCAGGCAAAATAGGTAAACTTGAAAGCCAAACAGTAGAACAGAAAGGTGATATTTCAAATTAAAGTATGGTGACTCTTGCTATCTTTGCATTCCGTGTGTGCTGTAGGGAATGAATAGCTGTATATGTGAAAAGTACAGGTCTTAGGGCCCAAGAAAATCTACTGATGTCTTCTGTAAAGGGCAAGGAGAAAGGAAGGAGTGCTGTTTCTAAGATTGAAAAAATAGAATGAGCTGTGGTACCCTGAAGTGAAGCAACATTGAGCCCCATTGGTAGTCCCAGAACACTCAGTTTAGTGCCCACCAAACCTGTGGGCAAAAGCTCATAGCAAAATTGTTCCCTCCATCAAGCCATGCCCATTATATTGTTCGTAGCCTCTCAGGAACTACTAACACAGCCCAGGAGATATTCCTACCATATAGGCAGCAGCCTCTGGAGAGATCAATAGCCCAGAAGCCAGTGGCAGCACGGCCAGCACTAGCTCATGCCAAGAAGAAAGAAGTAGACCAGTGTGGGCAATGGGAGCATCGAGGACTCTGGCCAATGGAGTAACCAAAGATCAGGTCTGACCAGAATGGCAAAGGAAACTGACACTCAAGACAATATTGGTGATTGATAACTGGAGCAAAGTAGGAAATGAGTGCTCAGTCTAGATAAAAATGGCCAGAGAGCACAGCGGAGGCACCTACGGAAGGCCACCAGGTGTATCATATTTGAGGAACCTCACAAATAAGGGTTCATACAATACAAATGACCTAACATTACAATATGAGAGTAATGAAACTCAGTCCAACCAGCATGTAGTAAGTCCCACTTATGTGAAGTGACTGTGTGAAATAGATTCAGATAATCACAAGAAATGCTTATTATCTTTCTTCTCTTAGAAAAACAATCCTGAGTTATGAGACCTTATCTATCTCATATGCTGTTATATCTCAGTGACTAGAACAGTACCCAATTCACAGTAAGCACTCAATATGTTTTTGTGGCATGAACGGCTATATGAGTGTGTAAAATCATAAAACAATGAACCAAATGGAACAACATGGCAAGGAAAGAGAGAGGAGAGAAAAACATCTATTGAGAAAATGAAGGGGTCAGGCTCGGGCTTTTAGAGAAGATAATAAGTAAATCAACTCTAAGAAGATAAATCAGGAATGAACTAGATGGATATATCAGAACCATGGTGGGAATAACAAAATGGATTACTTCATGCAGATGAAATTATATTTACACTAGAATATTCTTAAAGGGTTCCTGGAGCACCTCCTAAACTTTTATGGATTAAAGAACCGTGGTTGTCACAACCCTTGAAACTATGGCAGCCAACAGAAATCCTAGGGTAGCTATGCATTTGGTGATAATTTACTAGGATGAGGAAAGCCCACTGAATCAACCCATGAGGTTCATCTACTGCTCAAGAGCACTGGTTTTAATTCTTCCTGTCTTATGGAAGAACCGAATTTCAGAGAAGGATATATCTTCTATAGGTCCACTGAACACGGGTTTGAGGTTTCAAGGAATTGCCAGATCTAGCCTTGCAGCCCTCAACCTGCAGATGTGAGCTACATCCTCTTGTGAACCCATCTTCTCCAGCCCAAGGTCTTCTTTTATGATTTGGCGGCCTTATGGGAACTTCCCATCTCGCCAACAATGGCAATATGACATTTGTTCACATTGCAGCATTCTTTAATGTCATACTGACTTTTCTCACTCCTCTCTAACCAGGACAATGTAACTTAAAAAGAACATGACCTGTTCATGCTTTTAATAGTAAGATTCAACCAGACTTTGATAATGAATTGCTGATAATAGTATCTATAAATCTCTAAAAGAGCATAAAATTTAGTTAATGTTGTAATACTTTCTTGTTTTGGCATTCTGTTTTGATCTGTGTGCATTCATGTGTTAGTGTTGGTTTGTTTCGTTTTACCCTGAAGGTTTCTTCAGACTTGGTGTCATGCTATGGTAACATTGACTGTCACGCCCCGGCGAGGTAATGCATCGCACCACTAGAGATGGGGAGGTCTTCTGCTGGTACCACAGGAGACCAGTCCTGGGTAGAAGCTCTGTGAAGCACTTAAATATTTTTCATTTAAAGGTGAGAGCACAAACAGAAGCCCATCCTTCCTACTTACTTCTGTCTTACTCATCCCTTTTCTGTTCTCACAGTAATTCAACTCTGTGAACACATACAGGTGCCTGTGGGCATGCAGTGGGGTGAGTAGCAAGATAATTTTCCACCATCCAGGAAAGAAAGTCAGCCCACCCTTCCCAGTCTTCCCTTGTAGCATGAATCCTTTGTGATCTATCCCACTAACTTCTCCTTTGCACTTCTTCTTCTAGGAGCAAATAGATTTCTCGAAGTGCTTAGGGTAGAAGAAAACATCCTCCGTGGCAAAAGTAAGGACCTTGTTTCCACAAACTTTTGCAACGACTCTGGTTCCCAGGAAAGAGTCTCAGAGGCTCACAAACAAGCTACAGAACCAGGGGTTGCTCCGAGATGTTCTGTCCCCACCCTCACCTCCCTGTGCCCTGCAGCAGATGTCTAATCAGGCTCCAGCTGCCAAAAGAATGCTCCTTGGATCCCTAAGTAGGAAATGAGAATGTCACCCAGAGGTTAAAGACAGCAGGGATTAACAGCTGTGAGATATTTGATGGTGAAGTCAGGATTTGTGTATCAGAGATGGGGTAGGGGGGGAAAGGGAGCAGGATGAAATCTGCTGAGTATTTTTTTTCTCTGTTGTGATTGCTATGTGATTCTGAAGGAATCCTCCATTACTGGAACCATTATCTATGCATCCACAGTTGAATAAGACTGAAAGAAGTGAATAATCGGTCTGAGTTATCATTATTTTTACCATACAAAATTATTATTTCTAATAGATTTTAAATTGTGTTGCTAAATTATTATTGTTGATTTAAGAACAAATGATGTCAACAGGCCTTTTTTGTGAGTCCTATAGAGAGCCAATGACAAGTGCCACAGAAACCTAATCCAAACCTCTGCAAATGCTGAGGCACCTGCTCATCAGGCCATTAACTTAAACTGGATTTCGGAGCATAAAATCTTGCCCATACAACTCAAAAGGCAGTCTTTATGCTATCCCAGCTTTATTTTATTTAAAGCTATTGCTTTCTATAAGACACACTCTCCCTTCTCCTTTGTCTTCCATCTTTCAACTTCTTTCTTCCTTTTCCCAGAGCATACTTCTGTTTATACTGCCACATTCTGGTGTGCAGGTACACAGGAGAGGCTTATCCAGATAATAATTGGTGGTTGCAGACTATTCAATTATGACTTCTCTTATTTCTCTACGGATTACTTAGGATGCTTCTTGGCTGCTGTTTGGTTCTTTGTGAAATCATTGCAGGCAAGAGGGTAAAAATGGCAATGCATTACAATTTTTTAATAAAAATAGGAATGAAAGATAATCCCTATAGCTTCATTTCCAAAAGAGGGTAGAGGGGTGAACTTTTAATAGCCGAAGGAAGCTCAATAGACAGGAAACTAATAGCTGGATAGTGACTGTAGGTGATGCTACCATCCAGATCCCCAGAAAATAACTGAATAGCTTCTGCATCAATGAGGACTCCTAGGAATGGGAACAAAAAGAACATATGATTTCCCTATATGATCCATTAAAAAACTGTTTGGTCTCAAATTAGCAGGCCCTTTCAATATTCCTGATGAGCCATATGAAGGTGAAATGACACAGGGAAAATAAAGTTATAACAAGTAAAAGAAAACATTTGCAAAATTAGAAATTTACACTTTTCATCCTGTATCAGTCATTCAGCTATTGTGTAATCTTGTAAAATGAGAGTCTTCTTATTTTGCAATATTGATGCCTTCAGAAAGCTAGGATAAGAAACTGGGAGATTTTAAATTGTCTTTCTCTTTGCTATAACTGTCTTCTCTGTACTATACTCATTTATTAACAGGCATGCATCTTGCTTCTGTCCTGTTTTTCTTTTTCCTGAGATGTCTTCCTTTGCAGAATAGACAATCCACAGAGGCAGTGAAGGAAATAAAGGGATCACCACTCCTGCTGCTGGTAGAGAAGATGAGCTTGCAGACTGCATGGAAAAGTCGGAGTGGGTAACAATTTCATCAAGCTAGGAAAAATGGGTGAAGACCAGAATGCTAAATAAATATCCATAAATGTGAAGTCTTGCATGAACATAAAAAATCAATCGCACCAGTAAGATAGAGGAAAATATCCTTCATTAGCCGGAGTTGAAAATGAAGCAGCAATGCTGGCAGGTGTTGGGTGTACTGTGAGGCGTCAGGAGCATGCACCTGCTCTGTGAGAATGAATGGTGTCTCCATGCTGGTCACACTGTATGCCGAGTACTTGGTACACATAGAGAGCATCACATTTTGACAAGACTGACTGAGGAGTGATTTTCTAGAAGAGAGAAGAGAACATAAACCCCAAACAGAGATACTTTACCTGCAAATGAAAACAAGTAAGTGGGAATGGGGCTTGGCATTCATCCTTTCAATTTTCATTATTTCCAGAGATGTGAAGTCACTGAACTGGTGCTACTCAAAGGAGTACAGTAAGGCTAGGAATGAGTAGCTTAAGGTTTTTAAATGCTACTTTTTAAACTACTTGAATCTACTAACTCAAAAATCTATGCGTTCAAGAATGAGATTTCTGCCTTTGCTTTCCTTTCTGTTTCTAGGAAAATTGGTTCATATTATTATTATTATTATTGAAGCAGAGAGACTTTCCATCTGCTGATTCACTCCCAAATGACCTTAACAACCAAAGCCAGGAGCCTAGAGCTCAGTCTAGGTCTCCTACTTGAATGAAAACAACCTATCGTGGGTGCAAATCAGTAAGAAGCGGGGACCATGAGCTGGAATCCATACTTGAACCCAGGTACTCTGACGCCAACACCTTAGCCTTTCTTCCACACATCTACCCAGGTTCGTATTTTTGTACCTCAGTTTTTCCATAATTTACATGAGAATCAATAAGCCAATCCTGGTTGCTTTTTTATACCCTGCTTTGTAAAACATTGTGAAATGAACAAAATGGTGCATGCAAGCCAAGAATTCATTAACACAGGCCTCTGCAGCCCTCACTTAGAAAACTGCAAAAGGTTATGAGTCATGGCTCCACAGAGGTGGAGGGGCTCTACTCTCTCCAGGCACATTGGCACTTTTCAATTATTTATGCAGTTTAATCCCATTGAGAAAGCACATTTCCCAAAGAACACCCTCAGGTTCTTTGCATGCTGGAGTTGGCAGAAAGTAATATGGGAAAAATGGGGGTGAGGTTGTGCTTAAGGGAGCTCATCTGACCTTGCAAGAGACCCCTGGTATTAAAGCAGGCTGTTTGCTTAGCTAATAATAACAACACTCAGATCTTGTCATCTTCAAAGAACTTTAATTAATCCTCCCAACACCCTGCTTGGCTGCAGAAGGTAAGAGTTATTATCTCCATTTCATATGAGGCCAATGCAGGCACAAACAGAGAGAGGAAAGGCTTACTGGAGAGACCAAGTTAAATTTAGCACTAAGGAATACCTTAGGCTACACGCCTTCTTACTGCAAGGTCCCTATCGTAATGAATTCTGGGGCAGAACGTACGGGGCCGCTGTTAAGAGCTGCCGAGGGGGCCAGTGGAAAGCTTAGCCAGACCACAATGCTTTATTTGAAACATAAGGAGTGGGAAAAGGATGCTGAGTGAGAGCAAAGGAAAATTGATCTGGGACGGGGAGTTTTGTATGGAAGGGAGGGAAATAGTGGTACCATCCGGTGTTGTTCTGAGCGTACAAATTATTCATTTCTGAAGCAGAAAGATTCTAGACCAATATAAAATAAAACACAGCAAATTAAACAAAACATTATTTTATATTTTCGAAGTCTTAGTTTCTATGGAAATAGACTCAGAGAGAAACAGACTCACTGAGCCGGGGAGGGTTGTGATGGTGATCTTGCATCAGGACATATGAGTGAGTTCTGGGGACCAGTGTAGACGGACCTCTTCTTTCGACTCCTAAGTCTTTGGTTTCCTCTGTTATCGACCGAACATTTTTAACTTCTGTGATGCCAGATTATGGATTTTATGATATGTACTATAGCCAGTTTCTTCATTCTCTTTTAGTTTGCCTTTTCTTTGAAAGAGAAAAAAACTCATTCAACCTGCTGCTGATGGTATCACCCCACCAGATCCTGTAGTTAAAAAGGAAGAGGTTAAAGAAACCTACAGAGCATCTAATCTAAAGTCCTGTTTTTCAGCTAAGGATACAGAAAACCTAGAGAAGAAACAGGACTTGGACTTACTCAAGATCACCCAGATAGCAAGTGCATGCATGAGAGTTAGAAGCCACTTTGATTTCTGTGATCTCTCTTATTAAAGGAAGTTCTTAGGATCACATTTACAACAGCTGCATGAAGAGTCTGTATAATGGAAGGATTTGAAGAAGCTTTTCAGCAAGTGAATCCTAAGGTAAATGGGAGGCAGGGAGCGGCTGAAACTTAGGCTCCGTCTATAATTTAGCACTGTAGCTTTCAGGAGCTCCTGCTGCCAGAGCCGAGGTCTGCTTTCCAGATTGGAGAAGCCACAGTGAAAAAGGAGAAATGGGGATACACAATGCTTATTGCTTTTTTTGGACTTTCAAAACTATCTGGTTCAATAAATTCAACAAGTGTTCCATCTAAGTTGAGAGAGAAAGTAGAACTTTGGGGATATTTCCTTAGCTGTTGATCTGAAATAGAATAAACCAGGTGAGAAAAATCTCTGAAGGTTCATCATGTACCTTCTGAGTTTCTAAAAATAATATATTAAAAATGAAGGAAAATAATCAGAAGAGATCAGCTCTGTACTAAGGAAGAACTTTTAAATAGGACCTGAAATGGGGATGCGGGGTGTATCTAGTGTCTCCGTACACTAAGATAACATGTCTGAAATTATTTGACATGTATGGGGAGGGGAGCTATGGTAATTTCATGTTGGAGTGTATCTGAATTCTAGGGAAAGATAAGACAACCTTATTTTTCTTAAGTCCTAGGAAGAGTGGTAGCAGACACACAGAAGGAGAGAGTAACGATTGCAGCAATGAGAAACTGAGCAAGGAAGAGCAGAATGGGCCAGGATGACATGGAGGTGATTTGTGTGTGAGTCAACTCTTCGTTCAGTGGGTGCTGGAAGACAGGTTTTGTATGTGTAGGTCACTTCTTTTTCACGTCCATGCACTGTTTCAGAAGGAGGTACCAGTCACTGCCTCTGCAAATGAGCAGATTAAGTGAGCTTCTTGTCTCTACTTCCCAGTTCTCTCAACAAGTGGACACCTTCAAAGGCAGGAAGTGTGTTGGTGACATTGGGCACAAAGGACCATGGAAGTGGCCCAGGGTGAGTGTAAGATGATCAGGGCCTTGCAAGGGCAGCAGAAATTCCTGATCATGGAATGCTCATCAGGGTCCTCCCTCCTTTAAATAGTACCTGATTCTCTCCAAACATGTAGTCTGCTTCACCTATTGGAAGAGTCCAGTGGAAGATGAAGGTGACAGCTTCATAATCCCCGAAATGTATGCCCTTCCCTGGAGCCTAGACTCACTACCTGATGAAGAAAACTCTTCTGGGGGCTGCGGACTATAGGATAGTACATGCATTCCCACCCTCCCCAAACCAACGTTGCCTTTTGCAAAGGAAATTAAAGCAAATCATTTTTATTTTTGAAAGTTGGTAATGCTGTACTGAATTAAAGAAAGAAACATTTCTCATAAGGCTCTGTTTCCTTTTCATATTTGTTGTGGCAGAATGCTTCATTTTGGACTGAATATTTATTCATTTTCTCATGCTGCTCACCCTGATAGAAAAGCCAGCCTCCAGAAGTCAATTCCACACCCTGCACACACCTACTCTCCTGCTACTTGACACAATTCTATTTATCCTTTAAATCTAACCCTCCTTAATGTCTCTAATTTCTCTGCCTTTTTGTCTTTCCATAATACTTTGTTAATAAAAGTGCCATTAATGTCATGAAGTCAATGAGTGGATTGAATAATAAACAGTAGAATACTCTATTGTGATGGTAATGACCTTGAAGTCAAAAGAACCTGGGTTTAAATCCTAGCTTCATCACCTGGTAGCTCTTTGGCCTTGCACATGCCCTGTGCCTCTGAGAGCCCCTTGTCTGTACAATGGGAATAGTCATACTGACCCTTCAGAGGAACTATGAGATTTAGATATCACGCATATAATGCACTTGGTGCAGTGCACTGACAAGTGCTGGCTATTATTATCTTCCTGTATTATAGTTAGTCATGCACACAATTTTATCTTACAGGCATTGAGGAGCCATTAAAGTTTATTAAGCAGGGAAGTGACATTAGAAAGGTATTTTAGCATCCAAACTAGGAAAGCACAAGGAAATGAAAAGTGAACAATGCTTGCTTCTCTTGTCCTGGGAAACAGAGCAGAGGCTGAGGGAAAATGCCTGGCAACTGGCAAAAGCAGTTCATTGGGTTCTTCTTCCTTCTGTTCCTAGCTGGGCCCACTGGCTGCTCCTCAGTGCTGGACATTTACTTTCTCTTCTGCATCCTGTATATGAAGATGGGACTCAATACCTTCACATCATTTGGGCTGAACACATACTCAACTCTTTCTATCTCAAAAGAGCAGCAAAAGTCAGTAGCCTGCAACCCCTAATTCAAACCTCTAGTTCTCCTTAATCCTCCTTCAATGTTTGTGGCCCAAGAAAAATACCTAAAATTATGACGATGTGTTTTCTAAGCACACAATGTATGTTGCTCCCTTTTGTGGTCAAGTTGTAGTATTCTTTTTCTAGGAACACAGACTAGATTTGAATAAGTCATGTTGGGTGAGATATTGCTTTGCAACTGCTCAATGGTAAAGAGTAGGGAAGGGTAAGGCAAGTAGAGATTGAAAAGAGGAATTGTAGTTAAACATTATGTGGGATGCCAAGAATTTCAGAGTAGGTGCATAGGGAAGCCATGCTGTAAGACTCTCAGCTTTTTTTCTCATGATAAAGAGCGGAACCAAGAACCTCCCTACCCCAGATTCTTGACACCAGGCTTGACGCCATTCCAGCCTTCCAAAGGGTACATGGTAGCCTTGCCTGTCTGTGACTTTGGATGTGAACCTAAGAATAGAAGCTGTACTTCTAGTGCAAAAAAAAGCCCACCTTGTTCTCCTCTAATCCCAGCTTGGGCTCCGAGAATCCAGACAGATATCAGAACTTGCAGGTTTTTTCATCACCAAAGATGTGCTGACGCTACTTAAATAAAACCAGCTCCCCCAAGACACCATTACTTTGCTTCCAAAATCTCAGTGACCTTTGTTGGCAAGAGGATGTGGATCATAGGGAGCTGAAGTAACCCAATAACACAGGCATCTTAACCATTTTAGGAGAGTGAAAACCATTTAACCCCCAATGTAATGGCTGCAGCGTCTGTCCGAGAAAGAAATAAATTGGTTTTAACCTGCGCTGTTCGGACTTCAGAGAGAAATAAAAAAGGCAAAATTGTTGCGCATCTCTCGGATCTACCTTTTTGCACTTTGTGACTCCTGCACAAGGAGCACCGGCATGAAGTAAATCTGATCGTATTTAGACACCGCCCTGTAGTAAACAAAGAGAAGAAGAAAGATATTGCAGGACTATAATCTTCTTGGGGATGGAAGCTGGGGAGAAAAATCCAGTGAAGGATTATGAAGTTGGCCGACCTGCTGTTAAACACAGAAGAGTCACAGAGGTGAGCCTGGCTGTACAAGCCCAGCGTGCACCTGGTATTGACGAGGTCTTTAGTGACAGAGTCGATAGGGCCGAACGTAGCCTGCAGTGTGACTGCAGTTTAGCAGGGGCTGGAAGTCACTCGGCACAGAACTTGGGCTGACTCTGCCTTCAATTGCCACCTGCAAATTATCACAGTCACTCAAGGGACGGCTCGCAGGACCTGCCATATTCCCGGCTCTACGATGCTCCTTTCTGCATTATCACAGCCACTTGCTCCCCATCTGCAGGCTGCAGTGTCCTCCTGATGCCTGGCACCAACACTGCCCTGAGTTGCTGACGGTGCCCAAGCACTCACTGGTTAGACACTCAGGACTCACCATCACGGCATTCACACTGCTGGTTCCCTTTGACCTTGTACTGCAATTCTAGAAATTTGACCCTGATCTAGTTCTCAGATTGGCTACTGTGATGATGATATATTTCATAAATATACTTACTATATGACCTGTATCTTTGTTATATATATATATATAATATATATAATGATATATATATATAATGATAACATAGCATTTGCACACACACACACACACACATAAATACTTAAGTAGGAGTTTATGTCTTGTTCACATAAATTTCCAAGCAAGCAGCTCCCATTAAGCAGTGGCAGTGGTGGGGGTGGGGGTCAGGACCCCTCCCCTTCAACTGTGGCTCTTGAGTCTCCCTGTTCATCTGTGTCAAGTCCACAGAAGGTGAAAGAGCAAGGAGTGTTGTGGGGGGAGGATTTTATGGACCAGGACTGGAGTGAGTATCCTTGGCCAAAAATCTGTGCCCATCTCCCTTTAATGCTGATATCTACTTTTAGGTGGCAACTGGACCCACTTCCCCATGCAATGTCCTTTTGTGAGATGCAGTTTAAAGAGATCCTTGGATTAAAATCAGGCCCAGATAAAGGAGGCTTCCACAGATTGCCCTAGTTCTTAGCTCTGTGAGACATTCTGCCATGGCAAATTGCAAACATTATTAACATCATTGTTTTCAATTTAGGGAACAGCTAGGAGGCCTCTCTCTCTACCTGGAATTGAAAAGAAGTCTCCTCACCCCCTATTTTTGAGATCTACTTTTCTGACTGTGCAAAGATAATAAGCAATGCTTCAAATTAAGATTCCAGGTATTCTAAGGTTTTTAATTACACTTATTAAAAACAATTATTAGTATTCACACTAATACTATTTACCTAGCACATTTTATTTGTAAAGCATTTTGTAAATACTGATTCCTAAATAAAAGAATGAATTAGCGAACAATAATTACAAAGCCATTCAATGGAAGATTAGCTGAATTGGGACTTCCATTTGAGGTTAGAAGCCTCATTCTTGTTGGTTTTCCACACCCCTCCCCACCACCTTCCAAAGATGATACCATCTCTTCTAGTTTTATAATTTCTTCCTCTGAAAAGGGAGGGAGAGCTGTAAAAATTCAGTGAATATTATAAGGATCAGATCCTGTTTGAACATTAAGAATGGTCCACATTAGAGGCCTGCTACATATTCATAGCCTTAGAGAGTGCAGATAAAAATATGACTTTTGAAATTTTGATTTGTGATCATTTCTGAATCCATATGTACTCATTAAATGCCATTGAATACATTTTCAATAATGAGAAGGAATTTGACAAACGACACGTCTGAGCAGAACAAAGAGATTTAACACAGCAGATCTCACACAGCAGGGGAAATACCTGGAGACTGTTAAAATCCCATTTGTTAAAGTATATTGTATTGTGCTCAAACTGTCCATTTTAAGACTGGTCGCTTATAATAATCATTGTCATGGTGCCATATAGTCCTATCTTAGTAACCAAAGGGGTAATTTACCCCACGTCTACAAAATAAATAGGCTTGATGCTAGCTTTGAGTGCATACATTCCCCACAATACTTTTACACCAAAGGAAGCCATTCTTATTGTCACATTGAGCACTGCAATAGAACAAGGCTTCACTCTTCTTTTTCTTTTGTAGTTGTGATTTCTTTATTCTCTAAGGACTGAAATCAATAGAGAAAAAGATAAGAAATAACCTTCACATAAATTAAGTAAGTAAAAGAAAAAGGAAACTTTACTAATGATGAGAGAAAGAAAGAAGGAAGGGAGTCAATATTTACTGAGTTGTTTTGTGCCAGCACTGGTCTGGCATATTTATACTCTAGGTCATTGCAACTGGGGGTGGCCAAAGAAGGATACATTTATGTAGTTAAGTCTCCATTGTTCAATGGATTCATTGGTTAATTATTGTTTTTGTTATTGGTTTGTTGTATAATATTCAATTTTTGATTATTTAGAAAGGTAACACTAGTCTCTTTCCTTCCATTGACAATCCCTGAAGTCTTCATTCTCATACCTAACAATAGATAATCACCAAGAAAACACACTTTGGTCACTTTGTATTATAATGGATGAAATATGCTTGCAAAACAGCTTTAGTCACAGCATGGTCCAACCCAAATATAAAAAAAACCAAATTTTTATTATGCAGTTTTTGAGTTATCATCAGTGATGCTAAGCTCCAACAGTGTGGTTAACCAACAGTTGTCTCTATAGATTACTGTATTTCCACTGATTTTGCCTCTGGGGAAGCAGAAGAAAACCATATGCATCTCAGTTATTTAAAGTTCAATTTTAGCAAATAGCAGATATAATTCCAAAATAATTGAAAACCAGTAAAATGCAGAAGACAATGTGGTAAATATGATGAATATACAGAAATAGGATCCTAGACCTAGACCTAGGTGCATGCTTGGAAATCATGTAATCGCATTTATATTACATGTTAGAAGCTCAGAACAACACATGTTAAGTGGCTCACCCAAAGTCTCACGGCACAGGGTACCAAAGGTTCACATGTTCTGAATTTCTTTTCTTTTTTAAACAGAGTTGATGGTTCTTTATCTGACTAAACAGACAATGGACATTTTTGCAAGTTGGGAATCATATATCAAAGTAACAATGCATTCTCTCAGCTCATGAAACTTAGAAGGATGCTTTTTAAATCATCAAAAGTATGAAGTAAAACTAGAGAGAAAGTAATGAGCAAATAATGAGCATTTTCCCAGTCTGGAATCACTGACAAAACTTATTAGCTATAGTTGATCTGTACTGAGTGACCTGTACAAACAGGATAGTCATTTATTTATTTTAAAAATTTTGATTGACAAAAAGAGTATACATATTCATGTGTATATATATACGTGATGAATTGATGTGAGTATACTTCAAAAAGTTCATGGAAAATGAAATTAAAAGGTGTATTGCTGGTGCAAAAGGTTTGAAACCATGCATAGTTTTTTTCATAGCATACATTTTCTGTGAACTCTTCGAAGTCCCTTCATGCATGTACATTGCACAGTGAGTACCTGAGCATGTTGTTCCACTCACATCCTGAAAGCAGATCATCTGCTGGATTCCCTTCCTTGTGACAGATGATCTAGATATCTACCCTCCACCTTTCTGACTGAAACAAAACCAACATAACCCACTGTATCAGAGGCATCAACCCTCCTGCCTACTTTGTCGCACCATCATCCTTATTCCTGAAGGCTCTGCTTTCCTTCTTCTGAACATCTAACATCTGTAAAGTTATTTAATTTGATTCCAATATTTAGACCCCACTTTTCCAGTGACCATGTCCTGAAGTTTCTTTCAACCATCCAATTTCTACTTGCTAATGTTCCATCTTTGGAATCTCTACATTAAGTATTACGTCTGTGACGCTCACTGTGCTGCAATTCATCTCACATCTAAATCTTCACTCCATTAACACTTCAATGCTTCACTCTCTCTGAATTCCCTCCTGTCTTCACTTTCCTCAGCCCATCTGAGATTTCATGATTCATCATTATATATAAAAATCATCTCTCCTCTATCATATTCAAGTGACAAAACTCCTGCTCTTGGGGCTGGTGCTGTGGTGCAGCGGATTAAGGCACCATTCGCAGTACCAGCATCCTTTATGGGCACCGGTTCACGTCCCAACTGTCCCACTTCCAATCCAGCTCCCTGATGATGCACCTGGAAATCAGTGGAAAATGGCCCAAGTTCTTGGTCCCCTGTACCCACGTGAGACCCAGATGAAGCTCCTGGCTTCTGGCTTCGACCTGGCCCAGCCCTGGTCATTGTGGCCACTGGGGAATGAATCAGCTGATGGAAGATTCTCTCTCTCTCTCTCTCTCTCTCTCTCTCTCTCTCTCGGTGTGTGTGTGTGTCTCCTTCTCTATCTATAATTCTGACTTTCAAATAAAATAAATAAATTTTTAAAAAAACCCTCCTTTCTTCACCATCTTTTCTGTACCTACAATCAAGCAGTTAAATATTACAAGAGAAAATGACAAGGCTGTACTGAATAGATTCGCTTCAAATTCAGAATTTCAAAACTATAATGGAAATGCCATATTCCATGTGCCAGAATTCCTGCTTTGGTTGAAATCATAATTTTGGTTCTCTGAAATATATACCCCTTTTCCGTCACATGGATCCTATATTCTCCCAGCGTTGGACATGCCTCACAATGTGACACCCTCAAACAGGGCATCCTTCACTTCCTTATAAACAAGCTTCAGTTAACAGATCCATCTTGGTTCCTGTTGCAGTGCAGGAATCCCTTAACTCTATTTTTTTTTTTTGATAGGCAGAGTGGACAGTGAGAGAGAGAGAGACAGAGATATCACCCTCCAATGGCCGCTGCGGCCGGCACATCGCGCTGATCCGAAGCCAGGAACCAGGTGCTTTTCCTGGTCTCCCATGTGGATGCAGGGCCCAAGCACTTGGGCCATCCTCCACTGCACTCCCTGGCCATAGCAGAGAGCTGGCCTGGAAGAGGGGCAACCGGGACAGAATCCGGTGCCCCGACCGGGACTAGAACCTGGTGTGCCGGCGCTGCAAGGCGGAGGATTAGCCTATTGAGCCACAGCGCCGGCCGCTTAACTCTTATTAAAACCTAGTTTTTTCACTTGGGGCCATCATCTGCACCACTTCAGGTTTCTCAGTCTTTCAGGGATGGTATTCTCTAGTCACAAATCATCCCACATGCATATATATTTGAAACTACCTAAAATACATATATGTTTCAGGAAGACCACACAAAGGAATCTATGTTTCCAGCATGAGGTTGAACAGGACAAGGGCACAATTTGAGTCAGATTTCAAGAAGAAAATGAGATTATTCAGCCCTTAAGGCAGTCAGATCTGGCTGAAGAGCCCATGAGAGTATTTTAGACATGGAAAGCCAAGACACTCTGGGGAAAAAAAAAAAAAAAACTAAAAAAAAAACTAAATGAAAGGTCTCTGCAAGTGAGATCCCAGTGGAAAGAACAGGGCCATCAAAGAAGGAGGTACCTTTCTCTGAAGGGAGGAGAGAACTTCCACTTTGACTATGACCCTGTCAGAATAAGATTGAAGTTGGCAAACTCAAAAGGCTTCCATAGCCTTGGCAACTCATGACTAGAGCCTAGGGGGATTACTGACGCCATAAACAAGAGTGTCAGATTGCTAAGTCAACAACAGGAGTCACTGTGCACTTACTCCTCATGTGGGATCTGTCCTTAATGTGTTGTCCAATGTGAAGTAATGCTATAACTAGTACTGAAACAGTATTTTACACTTTGTGTTTCTGTGTGGGTGCAAATGGATGAAATCTTTACTTAATATATACTAAATCAATCTTCTGTATATGAAGATAATTGAAAATGAATCTTGATGTGAATGGAATGGGAGAGGGAGCCGGAGATGGGAGGGTTGAGAGTGGGAGGGAAGTTATGGGGGAGGAAGCCATTGTAATCCATAAACTGTACTTTGGAAATTTATATTTACTAAATAAAAGTTTAAAAATGAGATTATTATTGAATTATTCCTTATAAGAAAAGGAATACACATTATTAGTCTGTTGCAACAGAGAAGAGAACGTGGTGGCTTGGGTAACAGTGGTGACCATCAAGATGAAGGGAAGCATTCAAATTTGAGAAATAGATTTTAAGCTAAAACAAAAATTATTTGTGGACAGTTTATGCAGGACGATGATACAGAGAGAGAAGTTATGAATGAAAACCCAGTTTGGAACTGGAGAAGTGGGTGAATATGGGGACTCGTTATAGAGATGAGGAAATGCAGGAGCATTTTGTTGGAAGAGAAAAGAAAGAAGAAAAATCTTATTTGACTAAGTTTGGGATGTTTATTCCCAGGTGGAGATGTAGACTAGGTAGTTGTGTACACAGCTAAGTCTACCACTCAGAGGCAAATTTAGTCTTCGCCATAAAATGTTAGAGTTGGGGCCGGTGCTATGGCATAACAGGTAAATCTACTACTTGCAATGCTGGTATCCCATATGGGCACCTGTTTGAGTACCAACTGCTCCCCTTCTGATCCAGCTTCTTGCTAATGCACCTGGGAAAGCTGCAGAAGATGGCCCAAGTCCTTGATCCTTGGGCCCCTGCATTCATGGGAGACCTGGAAGAAGCTCTTGGTTTCCGGCTCTGGCTTCTGGCTTCAGATTGGCCCAGCTCTGGTCATTACAGCCATTTGGGCAGTGAACCAGCAGATGGAATCTCTCTCTCTCTCTCTCTCTTTCTCTCTCTCTCTCTCTCTCTGCCTCTGCTTCTCTGTAACTCTGCCTTTCAAATAAACAATAAATCTTTTAAAAAATGTTGGAATCATCAGTATACACTTAAGCTGATAGAGGTCTGCATGCAGACAGTCAAGAGGGCAATTCTCTAATCAAATGTTGTAGACTTATTTCCACTCTGTCCTAACCTACTAATTTGTTTTTTTAAAAAGGAACCATAAAATATGGAAAAAAATCAGAAAACTAAAGAAAATAAAATATTAAACATTCAAGCAACTAAAGAAAGACTTCCAGTTTGCCATGTTTCCTCCAATGTCTTTCTTCTTCTTTCAAGACTTGAGGTATGGGGCCGGCGCCAGGGCTCACCATCCCATATGGGTGCCGGGTTCTAGTCCTGGTTGCTCCTCTTCCAGTCCAGCTCTCTGCTGTGGCCCGGGAAGGCAGTGGAGGATGGCCCCGGTGCTTGGGCCCCTGCACCCGCATGGGAGACCAGGAAGAAGCACCTGGCTCCTGGCTTCAGCCATAGCGGCTATTTGGGGGGTGAATCAACTGAAAGAAGACCTTTGTCTCTCTCTCTCACTGTCTAACACTTCCTGTCAAATAAAAAAAAAGACTTGAGGTATCACAGAAATCACTGAGGGTCTGTGCTATGTCCTCCCCTCTCTTCTTCAGAGTTAACCATTTCCTTTTTTTTTTTTCTAAAGATTTATTTATTTATTGAGAGGTGAAGTTTCAGAAAGAGAGAGGGAGAGACAGAGAGAAAGATCTTCCATCAGCTGTTTCACTCCCTAAATGTCTGCAATGGCCAGAGTTGAGCTGATCCAAAGCCAGAGCCAGAAGCTTCTTCCAGGTCTCCCACGTGGGTACAGGGGCCCAACCACTTGGGCCATTTTCACTGCTTTCCCAGGCCATAAGCAGAGAGATGGATGGGAAGAAGAGCAGCCCAAACACTAACTGGTGCCCATATGGGATCCCAGCATTGCATACCACAGGCTTAACCACAGCAGCATCCTCTGTTTTCTTGAAGTTGACATATATCCTCCTCATGAGCATTTCTTAAATTCATGTCTGTGTACATATGTATCCACACATTGCTGAATGCTGTGCCACGTTGTTACATTTCCATAAATGGCAATGTACTTTCAAGTATTTGGTAACTCTCTTTTCATTCAAAACATTGTTTTGAAATTGATCCATGCTGATATAGGTGGATTCCTTGTGATTTACTTGCTTTATATAGATATATATCTATATAGATAGATATATACAAATTATATATATAGATATATACAAATTATATATAGAGAGAGATATATACAAATTATATATATATATATTGCACCATGGCTTGAATAATCATTGTTTGAATAACTATTTCATTTACTTGCTATATATATTTTAGCATTGCTTGAATAATCATTCCATGTGGATGAAAAATTGGACTATCTTTTCCCTCCAGCCCCACATAACCAAAGTGCTTCCAAAAAAAAGAGAAACGTTTCTTCTGTTAGAAAGTTCCCTGCAGCACGAAAGCATTCCTGTTGCCTCCCGTCCTCAGCAGTGCCTGGTGTTATGGTTCTGAATAACTGTGCCAGCTGTTGCATGTGCAATGGTGTTTCATGCTGCCCTTTGCTCTCTTTCACTCTACTCTGGTTTTCAATCTTGCTACCCCACTAAATGCTGCTTTCAGTCATCTGTGATCTCAATGTAGTCAACAAGGCAGCAGCATCCAACCCAGATAGCCATTTCCTATTTAAAACAGTTTCTTGTAGCTAATATTGAGAGCACAGCTTCCTCTCACCTCCATTTAAGGCTTTATTCTGTCTCTTTTCTTGCCATTTCCATCTGTTCTGCAAGATCTGTTATGAACTTTTCTTTCTTGTTGATATTTTTTTCCTAGTGATCTAATTAATCATTACCCATGACTTTACCAATTTTCTGATGGTTCCTATCAATGATATTCACGGCAACTCCGCTTATAGTGCCTGTTTGATATCTCTACTTGATGTTTTATAAAGATCACATACTCAATATGTCAGAAAAATGGAAACCTTTGCTTCTAGTTGCCCTATCACTTTGACTTTCCCCAAATGTCCCTTGTTCAGTAAATGACACATCATCTACAGATGAAACAATTCAATGCCTGGGTATCAGACTCTACATTTCTATAAAGGGTCTGCAAAAATTTCATGCAGATGGGGCTGGCACTGTGGTGCAGCAGGTTAAAGCCCCAGCCTGCAGCACCAGCATCCCATATGGGTGCCAGTTCAAGTCCCAGCTGCTCCCCTTCTTATCCAGCTCACTGCTAATGTGCCTGGGAAAGCAGTTGAGGATTTCTCAAGTCCTTGGGCCCCTGCACCCACATGCGAGACCCAGAAAAAGCTCCTGGTTTCTGGCTTCAGACTGGCTCAACTCAGTTCTCGCGACCACTTGAAGATTTAAACCAGCAGATGGAAGACCTCTCTCTGTCTCTACTTCTCTCTGAAATTCTGTCTTTCAAATAAATGAATAAATCATAAAAATTAAGTATTATTTTTAAAACATTTATGCATAATTTGTATTTTGGAAAAAAACTATCCCAAAATTCAATTTTTTTGCACCAAAGTAAATTAATCATTTGATTCCATTTTTCACAAACTTTTTGAAATACTCCTGTATTTCTCCCATTCTCATATTCATTTTACAACCTAGATATCATTTGTGTTCCTCTGAACTATTCTGTAGCACTCCGCCTTTCTCCTTGGTCTCTGCCACTACTCCAGATTTTCCACAATTTCTAGAGTTATATCCCAATGGACTTCATTAGTTCAGCTATTGTCCTACACAGAGGAGTGGGATTTTAAAGTACAGATCAGATTATGACCACTTCTGCTTAAACTCCTCTTTTGAATTATCATTTCACCTACTGCACTCAGACTAAATTCAAAATCTTTACCACGGAGGTGGGTATTTTGCCTAGCAGTTAAGATGCCACTTGGGACACATCCACCCCATATCAGAGTTCCTGAGCTTGAGTCTTGGTCTGCTCCTGATTCCAGCTTCTTGGAAATCCTTGCAGGAAGTAGGTGATAGCACAAATAGTTCAATCTCTGCCACCCATATGGGAGACATGGATTCCAGGCCCTGGCTTTGTCCTGCCCGGGCAGTCCCAGCTGTTGTGGGCACTGGGAAAATTAAACAGAAAGGGAGATGTGTCATTGTGTGTGTGTGTGTGTGTGTGTGTGTATTTCTCCATCTTTCTCTGCCCTTAAAATAAATAAAATAAGTATTTTTAATTTAAAATCTTTACTTTGGCTCAGTAGCCCTGCCATCTTTGCCAGTGTTATCTCACCATCCTCTCCCATTTCTCACCAAACACACTTACCCTGGCCTCCTGGAAGCTCCTTAAACATGCTTGTCCTGACATAAAGCAGCAGATATTGCTCTTCTCTTTGAATAGACATTTCTCATATGACTTTCTTCTTATCCTTCAGGTCTCACTCAGTATAAAGTAACTTCCTCAAAGAAACCTATCTGAACTGTGGTCTCCCTGGTATTTAACAGAACATTGTATCTTATCTTTTTTAAAAAACTAAGTCCAAATAAAGTGGTAAGGCTTTATTTGGAAAGTTCCATCCCAGGGTAGTCACAGGGAGAGAAAGGAAATTGAAGCAGGGCAGGATGGTGAATAGATACGAGACAATGAGTTTCCATGGCAGCCAGTGAGGATGCACAGCTTCACCCTTGCACCTGCCTAGCCTCAGTGTCTCTTTCAGAACTGGCTGGGCGTCCAATAGTAACTGAAAAGATATACCTACCCAAATTTCTCTCATCTCCTGTATCCCATTGAGAGAGTTCATCCTGCATTTCTAACTCATGCCATGGAGCCTCTTGGCATCCATTTTGGAAGCCAAGCCTCACACCCTCCCTGCCTTGTGGAGTTGAATCTGAGTTCTGCGTGTGGCAAGAGGAGCCAGAGACCCAGGGTCTGTACCTGGAGGCTTCAGCAGGTAGAACCTTGTGGGCCCATATGGAGTCAGCATGCTCTGGCATTTTCTGTGTCACAAGAAGTGTTGAGCGTGTGAGAGGCAGGTGAGACCAAGAGACCAGAAGAGGTGCTTAGGTTGTGTTAGATGCACACCTTGTTGGTTTTATTTCTGGCACTTAGTACAGATTGTAAGTAGCTCTGAGGAGCTGCCACATTCACAGGGGTTTAGTTGAAGAGAGGGACAAAATAAGCAGGCAAAAAAAAGGATGGCTAAGTGCACAGGATCAGGGAGATTGGAAAGCTGTTACCACTACTCATCCTAAAAGAGCAAGAGGAGGAGACAGTACAACAAAATCCCCATCAGAACTAGCCCCATGGTGACCCACCTAACAAGGCTGTCACAGCCCTGGACAGGCAGGAGGTAATGGAAGTGGTCATAAGTATTTTCTCCTGCAACCATCTATGCTTCCCATTGGCCTAATCCAGCCAGATACTGGAGGCCAAGAAAGGGAGACTGGCAAAGGCAGTTTGTAAAGGTTAGTGTCACAGGACACAAAATAAGACACGAGTATTTGAAGAAATGCATCTGGAGATAGGATGCCAACAGAACAGTCTGGCAGGGCCGGCGCTGTGGCACAGCGGGTTAACACCCTGGCCTGAAGCGCTGGCATCCCATGTGAGCGCTGGTTCTAGTCCTGGCTGCTCCTCTTCCTGTCCAGCTCTCTGCTATGGTTTGGGAAAGCAGTAGAAGGTGGCTCAAGTCCTTGGGCCCCTGCACCTGCGTGGGAGACCCGGAAGAAGTTCCTGGCTCCTGGCTCCTGGCTCCTGGCTCCTGGCTTTGGATTGGCGCAGCTCTGGCCGTTGCGGCCATCTGGGGAGTGAACCATCGGATGGAAGACCTCTCTCTCTCTCTCTGTCTCTCTCTGTCTCTCTCTGTGTGTAACTCTGACTTTCAAATAAATAAAAATAAATCTTTAAAAAAAAAAAAAAAAGAACTGCCTGACACAGAAGGCAGGCTTGGAAGTACAAGGAGACAGGGCTCATTTGTTACTCATTCACTGCCATGTTGCTTGATACAAGTTCACCAAGTTGTTCTACTTTGAATGGATTAATGAATGGATTCAGAAAGTATGTTTCCAGGCTTCACTTTCACAGATAGAACATGTAGAAATAGACCAGCATTGTGGCACAGATATGAGTGCCAGTTCCAGTCCCAGTTGCTCCAGTTAGAATTCAGCTTGCAGCTAATGTGCCTGGTAAAACAGCAGAGCAATGGCCCACATGCTGCCACTGACACCCACATGGGAGACTGGATGGAGTTCCTGGCCATTTGGGGAATAAACCAGTGGATGAAAGATTTCTCTTTCCTTCTCTTTCTGTGCTCCCCCCCCCCCCCGCCTTTAGATAGATAGGTAGGTAGGTAGATAGAAAGATGGATAGGCAGACAGACCCTTAAAAAAAGAAACTGTCAAAATGTTGAAATTCTATAGAACTCATATTTATTATTTTTCAGAGAAAACAGAGTTGCTGAAATTATACACTAACAACAATATGGGCATATCACTCCTCCAAGAGAGTGTCTAATACAGAAACCAAAATAATCTGGATTGTCACCGTGTAAATTTCAACACTTCTATCTCTACAAATATACATGTTATTATAAATTATATAAGACCACATGTGTTATACATATATGCACACATATGCTATTTAAAGACATAGCATGAAAATAAATATGTATATAGCTACTCACCACAATGCATAAGAAGTACAACATCACCCTGCCTTTGAAATTTTTCTTTGCCTCTCCCCTATTATTTGTGTTTAATTTTTATGTAAATCTTTATTTCATCAGAGAATAATTTTGTGAGATGAAGGGAGACATTTTCTTTCTTAAGGATATACAATTGTAACATGTACTAAATAGATAATTTTTTCACTTTTTAACATTGTGGTGGTATTCTATATCATATTTCTACTTATTCATTACTTGTCTAGGGTCTCCATTCTGTTCCATTGGCTATGTGTCTACTGATCCTACATTGTCTAATTTTAATAATTTAAAAATAATCATTGATACCTTTGAGAAAAATCTCTTGTCTGATTCTTATATTTTAGGGATGATTTAGTGACATTTGGCTCTTTGTCCATCTTTATTAATTTTATAAACATTATATCCAGTTCCATGAAAATAATTGTGTTGTGATTTTTTTCACATTGCTATTATGTTTTGAGGAATACTGAAGTACTGAATCTATTGTGAGAAGTATGCCTCTCCATTTGCTTAGATATGTTTCCCTATCTTTCCATTTTGCATTATCACAATAGTTTCCACAAGAACTGTCCATCTTTTAAAAATCATTTTCCCTAAGAAACTCTTAATGTTTTAATTGGTAATAGGTTCCTTCTTCCCTGAAGATCACATTTTCTAAATGTTAACTTTTGACCATTGCTCTTGTATTTGCCAACACTGATAAATATTTCAATTTTAATATAATGTATATTATTTTTGGTTTTCTTTTTAGATTGTCATTTAAGAATAGTCATTGCGGCGGCCATTGGAGGGTGAACCAATGGCAAAGGAAGACCTTTCTCTCTGTCTCTCTCTCTCACTGTCCACTCTGCCTGTCAAAAAAAAAAAAAAAAAGAATAGTCATTGTTCCATTTCTTTTACTCCAATCATTTTTATTATTTTAATTCACAATGATTTGATCATTTAAAATAATGCTATGTAGATGCACTATTATTTATAAAAAATGAAATGCTGTCATATCGATTTTCTATTTTTACCTTATTTCATAAATATCCTTAAATTACTGATGTACTTAATATGAATTTAAAGCAGTGGCAGGCGTGTGTGTTTAGTCTGGCAGTCAAGTCACTGGTTAGGATACATGCGATTCATATCAGAGTTTGAGTTTGGGTTTGAGTCCTAGCTTCAGCTCTGACTCCAGCTTCCTGTGAATGTGCACCCTGGGAGGCAACAGGTGATGGCTCAGACGAGTTCCTGCCACCTGTGTGCAAGATCTGAATCAATTTCTGGAGTGCTAGCTTCAACCTGGCCCAACCCCAGCCTTTGCAGGCATTTGGGGAGTAAACCAATAGATGGGAATTTCTATTTCCCTCTCTCTCTCCCCTTCCCTCTCCTTCTCCCTCTCTCATTTCTTTCAAATAAAAAAAAATACCAAAGAGATGCTAGTAAGGAGAAGCCCCTGACCTTTGATACAGGCATCAATCTGTCATGTGAAATCATGCCCATCTCGTGCTGTTTGTTGAAGCTATCTGGGCTTTGACGTCTCTGTGGCTGAAGTCAGGAGGAAAGTTATTTCAGCTGCGTCCTAGTTCCCTGGGACTTTCAGCTGAGAACACACTAGGAAAGTGAAGCATAGTAGGGATGATGTGTGTGTGTGTGACAGAGAGAGAGAGAGAGTTCCTGATGCACCCGCAGATTGATAAGGAGAAAGTGACAGTCATTTTTCTGGCAGCTCAGTTGTGTCTGGAGTGGGTAGAGTTTTGTAAAGGAATGGGAACTCAGCAACAGGAGAGGAAGTAGAAGGGAGGGAGGGAAGAAAGTGAAATCAGAGGAAGCAATTGGTAACCAGAACCACTGCTTGTTCAACAATTCTCTTTCCATGATTTATACCCTAAAATCCCCACTTAAAAATGCATGCTTTCTTTTCCATGTTCACTCTTCCTTCGATATACCACATATCCCTGCTCACCTTTGCTTACATGACTTGGAAAGAGCAGGCAAGCTGCCTGATAGAAGGGCAATTGATGTCCATCATGCCAATCAGCTGTCAAGGGGCCTCTCATAACCCACCTCAGGTCCTTAAGGAGAAATAAGCTTATATAAAGCAAAAATTTTCGTATTCAGCATTTTCGGCTACTACCGTTTCCACTATGTGAATTCTCCAGGTAGGTAAAGCTTGATAATTTAAATTTATAAAATGTATATATTGAATCATTTTGATGGTAATTTTTCTAAAATGTATTACAAACTTATTTCCTTACGAAACAGAATCTTCTTGACATAAGTTAATCTTTTCTTGATGACTCAGGGCCATAGGATGGCTCAAATAAAGCGATGGCCTCAGGGATGATTGTGTACCAAGGGCTGTGTAGCCAGCACTTAGGGACACAGGCAGCCAGGCATTTCCAGTTAGTGTGCCTTCTGTCTTCACTCTTTCTGGCACCTGTCACTTTCCGGTGCACCTGCTTCTAACAGCCCCCTACTTTGCTACTTCTAATGTGTTATCCTCTGTCACCTTGGAAGAACTGGTGGTTGCCAGGGGAAACCAGGAAAGCAAGGTTATGAAATCAGTGCCCTGAATATCCCTGCTCTGGCTGGAGGACGGTTTCATTCTTTGCTCCCAGATTAGGCTACAAAGTACAGGTGTTAGACAACTATCTTCCCTGAGGTTCAGAGATCTGCTATTGAAACTGTAACAAAAGGAAAAGGACAAGATAAAGTCTTAGAAATCTTTGAAACATTTGTTGGGGAAAATAAATAAGGACCCTTTCCTGCATGAAGTGTTAGTGAAACTCAGTGTATCCTTTACATAGACAGTGCCCTAGCTGGGGCCCACAGTGAGTGCACTTAGTTATATGGAACTGTTCACACTGTATCACAGTTCTAAGAAAGATGTGGTTAGCATCAGGCTCTGGTCAGAAATATTGAAGGAAAATAATGGATCATTCCAATGCTTATTTGTTCAGGTTAATTTCTGAAATCTTTAGGAAAGCAAAGATTGAATCTTTTGATAAGTTGCATGGGGTAAGTAAATAGAACTTGAGGATGGTGAAAAATTTCCAAGTGTAATTAGCTGATTGATTAAATGGCTATTGGTAACTATATGCTGATCATAATCTGCATTAATCGGGTTTATGTAATGACAATGAAATATCTGAAATAAGCCAGTTATGAAGGAGAAAAGTTTATTTTAACTCACATTTTGGATGGTTCACAATCCAAGATTGGGCAAGCCTATTATTTCTCTTCTGTTGATTGACTCACTGGCAAAGGGCCAATTCTGCACAGTGTATGGTAAGGCAAGAGGGACCATGTGTTTGTCTGTGTCTATGGGATCTCTTATGACACCATCATTGGATTAAGCTTCCACCCCTTTAGTTCTATTAACATAAGGCTTTGAGGCCGACATCTTTAACACATGTGCCTTGGGAACATTCAGTGTCCCTACCAACATCCAAACTATGGAACAGCTTTTTAATATTAATGTGGGGATTTTTCTGAAATTCATTCTTAAGCTCAAAAAATATGAACATCTGAAAACCTCACAAAATAAGCCCAAAATAGGTAAGACATAAAACTCAATCATTCTCTCTCTCTTTCTGCCTTTTTAATGACTATCCCTCTTTTTCTTCTCTTTACTTGGGCACAGTGCAATGACAGGAAACCAGTTGTCAAAATGTGTATTTGGGGGCATAAGAAGATGGAAACACAACTGATTGGGCAGTTTCTGACCTTGAGTGTAAAATCTGGAGAAACTGGCAACACCTTGACTCAATGCTATGTTGATGCTAAAAAAGATAAACCCCCACCCAAGGTATAACTGGACCTTGAGAAGAGAATTGAGGCTCAGGAAGAGCTGCACAAGGTAGGTTATGGAGAGCAGGTGAGTATAGTATAATGTCAGTGTTGGCTGCTATTTCTACTTCCAGCTAAAATGCAAAGCCAGTTCTCGGATGCCCATCTGTGAGACCTGGGTTGTTGGACTTATACTGTGGAGTGTGATCATCCCTGGAAATGTTGAATCCCAAAGATGCCCAGATTTCTCCCAGTGACTTTGTCCCCTGCTTAGCCGAGGAATGGAGGTCAAATCTCCAAGGTCCACTGCTTATGTTTCTGACAGAGTTTGACAACCTTGCATGCCTGGTGTGCTCAGTATATTCCCTGTGGTCATTTATACCCAGGCTTCACTGCCTTTACTGTCCTGCTTTGTGACCTGGGAAGCTGCATGGAGAAGGTCCCTTTGGGTGGGTGTTTGA
The DNA here is from genome assembly GCF_051225735.1 of Oryctolagus cuniculus. Taxonomy (NCBI): domain Eukaryota; kingdom Metazoa; phylum Chordata; class Mammalia; order Lagomorpha; family Leporidae; genus Oryctolagus; species Oryctolagus cuniculus. Next base: position 121,472,713 of record NC_142867.1, read on the forward strand.
TGCAGCAGTTAGGACATTGATTGGGATACAATGTACACATCCCATATTGGATCCCCTTTCAAACTTGCTTATTGTCATTTGCTCTCATCTTTGACCCTGTCTCTGTAGTGGCATTTCCCAAGTTAATGTAAGAGAATGTACTCAGTGTCTTTTGAGAAATTCTGCATATTCTAGGGTTATCTCTGACATATGAGACACTCAGAGTGAGTTCTTGGTTCTGGCTTCACCCTGGCCCAATCCTAGCTATTGTAGGCATTTGAGGAGTAAACTAACAGATGAATGCTCTCTCTCTCTCTCTCTCTCTCTCTCTCTCTCTTTCTCAAACAAATAAATACAAATCAAATCAAAGCTCTTATTTAAAAATAATACACAGATGTTGCTCCCACATGACCTTATTGATTTACCCAGAATTTGGAGACTTTCCTCCCTAAAATTTGAAAAGGAATTAAAGTACATTTACAATTGTCGACAGTCAGTACAATTAAATAGAAATGTAACTGGAACAGTGGATAAGGAATGTCACATCTATACAATGGGTTGGAGTGCCCACCATTTCCAAGTTACTAACTGGAGTGCAAACTTCAACTCTCTTTTTATTTATGGTAAGGAAATGTCATTGAGTGGGTATGATATCTACATGTATTTAATACTGAGCCAATTTTCATTCACTTCTAAAATAGATTTTCTATAAAGTCCAGTAACAAACTGTTATGTTTCTCAACTCACGTTCAACAAACACAACTGAAGAACTACTGGACTTTGAGCAGCTTTTTTTTCTTTATGGTAATGATGAGGCTCTGACCACCAAGAAGAGAAGTTCAAGAAGACTTTCTCCAAAAGCTTTTGGGTGTAAAGTGAGAGAATAGAAGCTGCTGTTGAAAGTCTGGCTTGTATCATCAAGACACTCCTTTGTTCAAAGTGAGAGTTTTAGTTCTCAATAACCTTCTTTTGCAATACATTTCTATTTCAATTGTTTCCACTCTTCCTGCTTTTCTCAGAAGTTTCTTGGCACTGTGATTTGAAAGCAGATGTAAGCTTTGAGGCATAAACGGGACTAAAAACAAGGAAAAAATATTTAAACTTAAAAGGCAAATGTCAGCATCCCTTATCCTTTTATTTTTATTTTATTGTTCTAAGAACACTTTACATAAGATCTGCCCTCTTCACAGATTTTTGAGTATACCATATGAGGATACTTCAAAAAAGTGCATGGTACATGGCATTAAAAGATAAGACTATTTGGATGCAAAGATTTTTGAAATCCATTCATGTGAGGCATCTTCAAAACGTTCAAGAAAATGCATGCTGTGAAAAACTGTGTACAGGTTTCAAAAGTTTTTTCACCAAAATTAACATACTTTTAATTCCATCATTTTCCCCCAACTTTTGGAAATACCTCCACGTAATGTTTTTAGCTATGGGTGCAACGCCATATAGTGTATCTCTAGAATGTATTCATCTACACAACTGAGACTTTATACCTGTTAATTAGCAACTCCTTATTAGATAAATCCCTCTCTTTCTGCTTTGCTGCAAAAGCACTGTGATAACTTTGACGGATGGTGGAATTGACTCCAGAAAAGTCCAATAATGGCCTGAACTGATGAGCTTCCCAAAGGATTTCCCTGAGATCGACATCACAGTGAGCCAGATTTGTATTCAGGTTCACCGGTGTAAAATACGCCTGTTCTGTTCATGGAGATTTTAACAATTTTTATAGGGACTATTTTTGAAGCTGGTATCATTGTGACTCTTGATTCGTTTCTCCCTTCTCTCCTGCAACTGTTTGAGAAGTAGCATGACAGCATGAATTTTAAAAGGGAAAACGCTGAGGAACCTGAAAACTCATTTGCCCACGTTTTTTCAATGCTGTATTTTGACAGCGATTTTTCAAGACCTGAGCATACTCCAGTGTGATTCTGGGTTCTCCCAAGATCATTGAATGTGCTTATCTAAGGGAATAACCTCTCAAAGTCTTGCCACTTCCTTCAACCTAGAGCTTGGTTCTGTCTTTGGAAAATAATAACCTACGTCAGGACTAAGAAGATTTAAACATTCCTTGAACCTGTGGGATTTTTTTTTTCCAGAGACTCACTTGTTGTGCCTGTGATTGGGTGGAATGAGAAGCAAAAAGAGAGTCACTGATTTGGTGTTCATTATGGGAAGTGGCATGAATGTTTATCACTAAGTAGACAGAAAGGACTTTATGAATTCAAAAAGAAGTCTATCTTTCTTTGGAAATGTCAGTATATCTTTAAGGGAAAGCTTGGTTGCTAGCATGTCTGGTGAGCAAGATTAGATTAGTTTCCTATTTATTCCAATTGGTAAAATAAAATCCTCCGTGTGAACAGGGGGGTTTGGAACCTGGGCGTAATTTAACACAAGGGATGAATGGCCCTTGTCTCAAAGAGTGACTCACCATTTCATGGCAATGTGATTTACCTTTAGGACATCCACAGCTGGCTGTTCCCATGTATATGCTGAAGCCCTTACAGGATGTAATTTTGTCTTTCTTCATTCCCAAAGAATGCAGGATTAGAATAGACAGGCATTTTGCTTACATAGTCATTACACAGAAAACAATTTTGTGATAGTGACCACTGTTTAAATAATAATTATTAACGGACATTCTTATTGACTATTTTCAAGTATTCATGTAAGAGTGGCAATGTAAAAATTCATTGCCTTCAACTAATTGCCAAAGCAAAATGTTTTTAATACCCCCAGTTGGTTTCCTGTCCTCTCCCCACACAAGAAAGTACCTTCAAAAACTCATGGAAAAATAATGAAATTAAGATAATGTACATTTTCTATGAATCTTTGAAGGTCTCTTTTGCATGGATTTCAAAAATTTTGCATGAAAATAAACTTATGTTTTAATTATATTTCCCATGAACTTTTTGAAATCCACTTATAAATACATACACATACACATATGTTCATAATTTACTCATGGTATCTCTCTTTTTAATTTAATTCAATACCTGTTATTATACCTATTTCATATGTGAATCAACCCAGAAACAAGCTCCTAGTTTCTTCTGCAAACTAGAAAATTATAAACTAATACAGAGAGTCTTTTCAATTGCACATGTGTAGTTTTCCTATGGCTATTATGCAACACTGGGGGATGTTTTCTCATCGCTGTTGAAGTGTTGTCTCTTTAGGGGCAGCAAAGCCGTAGGTATAATCCTTGGCCTTCTGAAGCACTTTTCTCTCTCAAAAGGGGAGAAAATGTGGCTTAGCCAGACACATGAATTGGAGGAAATAGTTTGGGCATGCTTCATCAGCTTCCTTTTTCCTTTTGAGGAGCACTTGCTTCAAGGAACAGAGCTCATCTCCCATTCCACAAAATCACTCTCTATGTTAGAGCACAAATGACTTACCCCAACTAATGCTCTCTGGAAATGGGTCTATTTCCAGGGTTCCTTAGCAGGGCCTTACTTTGTCCAACTTAAACTTTACCATGGGGTTTCCCAATGGAGGTCCATGAATGGCCTCAGAATGGGATTCTCAGAACTCAGCGTGGTAGGGTAGGATTTTGTGGTCTCCAACACTCCATAGCATCCACCACTGGCCACAGGAAGCCTCATCTCTTTACTCCAGTTTCCATAAATACAATACAATTTTTTATATGAGCCTTGAGGCTAAGCCATCACTTGGGAGACAAATATCCTATTGATAATAAAAGTGATATTTTCATTCTTCCCATGTCACATTTTTATCTTAATTTATTCAGTCTAGGACATGGAATATCTCAACTACCTCAAAGATGTCAGCTTTGGTTTTTACAGAGCCATCTTTATCCCATTTTCCCTCCTCCTAAGACTGATTCTTTGTTTTTGTCCTTGTGAGTCAAGTCTTCGTTTTGTAAATGTTTTCAGTGCTTTCTTGGTGTTCAGTGTCTTCTCACTGTCTTCCCTTCTTTGCATCACAAGCAATCACTGGCTTCATGACTTGTCTGCACTTCTTTATAACATTTGGTAATTCTCAATAAAGTTCATGGTCTATGACATGAGCTCTGGAACCAGATAAACTTGGTATAAGATTCTCAACTAAATACTGCACTTGATCCAGGAAAAAAAAAAAAAAAACACGCAATCATTCATGAACTTCAGTTTTTTATCTGTCCTGGGGGGATAGAAATGATGCTATCTTCTCCAGGTTGTGAGGATTAAATGTAATTAAGTATGAATATATACTACTTAAAATGTTTTTTGCTTTATAATCATGAGTTGTTGTTACTAAGAGCAAAGCTATGCAAGAAGTTAGGAACATACTGATCTTAAAATGTCCTATGATGGGCCGGCGCTGCAGCTCACCTGGCTAATCCTCCGCCTGCTGCACCGGCACCCCGGGTTCTAGTCCTGGTTGGGGCGCCGGATTCTGTCCCGGGTGCTCCTCTTCCAGTCCAGCTCTCTGCTGTGGCCCGGGAGTGCAGTGGAGGATGGCCCAAGTGCTTGGGCCCTGCACCCGCATGGGAGACCAGGAAAAGGCACCTGGTTCCTGGCTTTGGATCAGCGCAGCGCGCTGGCCGCAGCAGCCATTGAGGGGTGAACCAACGGAAAAAGAAGACCTTTCTCTCTGTGTCTCTCTCTCACTGTCCACTCTGCCTATCAAAAAAAAAAGAAAAAAAAATGGAAAAAAAATGTCCTATGATATTGGCTATTTCATTAAAAAGAAAAAATCTATTACCTTGTTATATCATAGCTGATTAAAAATCATAAAGAGTTAAAAGCATAAATGTTGTCATTTTCTTTGAGTGTGTGTGCTTCTGTATGCTGTTATATTTTTTAAAAAGGTATAAAATTGACAGAAAAATGCAGCAACAAGCAAAATGATTATAATTCAGCGACCTGAAGTCATTAGGTGTAAAGGGAAGCCGCATTCCACATGTCAGTCATTTCTGACACTGTCACTCCTACAGAAGGGCTAGAAAGATTCATGTTGATAATCTTGCTCATGAATCACAAAGAAAATGTCACTGTCTACCATACAAAAAAAAGGCAGTCACTAAAACATTTTAGGATCGTTTCTATCAAAAAGAAAGTCACAAAGATTCACCTGGAGGGGGAGACTTCTTCACAGTGGGAATTAGCTCATCTGAAAAACACTCATTCCCTAATGATACCAATGAAGGAGATATTTGAAAAACAACTTTTATATGCACATTACTCTCAACCGTTAAGGAAAAAATTCATATTTATAGATCATAGTTTGATCAAACTCATGGTATTTGGTCTTACAATCTCTATGTGAAAAATAAATGTTGGATGGATAGAAAAGATACTTAAAGAATTCTCTACAAAACAATGTCACAGTTGAGAACCTAAAGCAAGCTTAATTTGTCTCTTGGAGATGTTATCATCATATTTATTGAATAGTTTCTTTTCTGATGAATCATATTTTGTTATTTTGTTATCATTATTTTATTGCTGTCTGAATAGTCTTCCTCTTTACTTTAAGAACATTTTTATAGAGAATGACATGAAATTTTCCTTGTTTAGCACAGTAACTATGTTGAATAATTTGAAAATGGTGGCATCAGGACCAATAATAAAGTTATCACTTCTTGAAGGGCTTGTAATGTCTAAATATTGGTTAATTTAATCTCACAATAATTATGCAAGATATATATTATTACTCTATTTTATACATATGGAAAACACAACAAATATTAATTCAGGTTTTTGTAACCTCAAAAATCATGCTATTTCTGTCCTCATACTTTACCTTCCACAGTGACTCCCTGGAGTCACTACCAAGCATAACCCGGAGTCCAAGCAGCAAGAAATATTGAATTTATCTATAAATGTCCTTGGCTCACCCTAGAGGAAATGTGGAATCTAAAGGAGGCATGATAAGTGGAAATTTCTGATTCATTCTGTCAAATTCAAGGAAGGGTTCAACTTTTCCAAGAGGTACACTCAACACACAATGAGTCTCTAAAGTCATCGTAGAGCAGCACAGGTATCACAAGTGGATGCTGGCTCCACTTCTGATCCAGCTCCCTGCTGATGTACCTGGGAAAGCAATAGAAGGATGGTCCAAAAGTCTTGAGTCCCTGCACTCACATATGAGACCTGGATAGAGTTCCAGGCTATTGACTTTGGCCTGGCCCAGCTCCAGCCATTGTGGCAGTTGGAGGAGTGAACCAGTAGATGGACTACTCTCTCTCTCTCTCCACGTGTGTGTCTGTATGTCTCTATCTCTCTATCTCAAATAAATAAATATTTAGATAAAAAAAAGAGTCCCAAGGGTCAGTAGACTCTGAGCATCAAATATGCTCAAGAATTCAACCCATATACACACTTTTAATAATGTCTCAGTCATAGTTCTGGAAATTTACAGATATTGCAACTCCAAATCAATCAGTCTTGTATTTGCTGCCTCAGTGGAAAACATGATTTTTTTTGGTATTTGTGATTATGGAAGTAAAAGGAGTAAATACTTAGAATACGATTCATTAAACACACCACTATTTCAGCCAATACCTGATCCATTGATATGCTACACAAAAGCAGGAGATGAAAGAAAAACTAAGACGGAGACTTTGCTTTAGGTGGATTTTACAAACATGTTGGAGAGACCAGGCTGACATCAATGAAGTTATCACTTACTCGACTGCTGATGTAGAGTGAAAATTCTGTTTCTTGGGAAATCACAACCTAAATTGGACAAATAATATACTGTGTGAAACAACTGGAGTGCACCCAAGTGGACTGATAAGACTAGTATCCTGGCCTGACTCACATCATGAGGGTTTTGAGCCATTCTCAGACATCATGAAATGTTTTAGCAGAATCTTTTGGGAGTAAGTGAGTGTTGTGAAGAGTGAAGTGGGATGCAATCCTGTCAGACTCCTGCTCTTTTGATCTTGTGTTATCTTATGGGCTGTGGATTCTCCTGTCTGTTCCAATTCCTTAACATGGGATCTTGAACAACCATAATAAGGAGTGATGACATCCTAGATCTAAATCCCTTAGGTATGACACCTTCCACTGCTCGGAGTTTGAAAAAGGTGTTGTCTGTGTCTGTATTCCTGTCAGATTTCTCACACCACAGATTATTCCTTTTATCTTCTTTGAGCCCCAATGCTTTACTAGCCTAAGGATAAACTTGGCACTTTTTTTTTTTTTTAACATCCATGAGACAATCAGCAGAGAAGGGTGTCGCTCCCCCTCTTCGCGGAGGAACGACACAGGACCCTGCGCTGTTCTTTCCTCTGCTCGGCCCTTCCCGGGTTTGCTGCTGGTTCTTCCCGGGTTGGCTACTGTCCCTTCCACCTCCGTGGAAGGGCAGTTCCCCCTGGCCACATTCCCCACTTCTGCAGGGGAGCGGCACACCGCCGGCCGGCTCTCTCGGGGGCTGCACAGGTGTTCCCTTAGATGTTCCCCTTAGATGTTCCTGGTGCATGCCGTCTCTCTCCTCCTTTATAGTCCTCCTCTGCCAATCCCAACTCGGCTGCCCACACGCCGAGTACGCTGCTCTCCTCCAATCAGGAGCAAGTCCTACAGTTTATTGGCTGAACTGGAGGCAGCTGTGTAGAAGCTGTTTTCTTCTCTCCCAGCGCCATATTGTGGGAGAGCAGATGCATAGAATAAGTCTTAATTCCAGTAACTTAGTCTAGTCCGGGTTGCTCCCCACAGATCCCCCTTTCTTTTTATTTTTTGGCGTTGATACGCGCCTGTCTTCGGTGTCCCGTGGCACACACTCTGCTCTGCTTGCTAGAGTTGCCACAGGTTCTTACAAGTCCTATCAATCAGGCAAACCGAATCCAGGTCCTCTCTTCGCCATGTTGTGAGGAGGTTTTTAGGCGCTGATGCGTGCCTGTGTTCGGTGCCCTGCAGCGCATGCTCTGCTCTGCCTGCAGGGGCTTACAAGCCCTAACAATCAGGCAAACCGAATCCAAGCCTTCTCATTGCCGTATTGTGGGGGAGACTTATTGGTATTGATCCGTGCCTCTCTTCGGTGACCTGCAGCTCATACTCTGGTCGAGCTGCCTGCTGGTGCTTACCGCCTTACTAATCAGGCAGACCGAATCTAAGCTCTCTCATTGCTGTGTTGTGGGGAGGCCTTATTGATGTTAATTCGTGCCTGTCTTCGGTGACCTGCGGCGCATAAGCTGCTAGCTGCCCGCAGGTGCTCATCGCCTCACTAATCAGGCAGACCGAATCCAAGCTCTCTCATTGCCATGTTGTGGGGAGGCCTTTCTATTTCTCTATTTCTCTATCTCCGGGCATTCCTATTTCTCCCATTTTACTTCTATCTTCCAGCATTCCTATTTCTCTCATTTTACTTCTAAACTTCTGTTTCTCTTATCCCTGCGGCTTCCCGGCGCCCGCCCCGAGGCTGCTTCTCGGCGGCTTTCCGGCTGTGAGCCGCTCGGCTTCGCACGCACACTCCGCGGTCTCGCACTAGCCCTTTCGCGTCTGAACCACGGCCTCACGCCAGCCCCGCGTTCCCTATCTATTCACGCCCCGTGCTCTCTCTGCACGCGGCGGCTTCCGCGAGTCACACAGCGTAGCTCACGTCTCCGCCACTAGCATTCAATCTAAGTTCCCCGGGCTAGCCTGGCAAATTCAACCCAGCTCACGTCTCCGCCCCACGATTTGGCTTCCCGTCCTTTGCTCCCCGGGCTAATCAGACGGATCCCAACCAGGCTTCCGCTTCCGCTTCTGGTTTCAACTTTTCGCCCCCTATTCCCGGGCTAACTTGAGAATCCCAAAGTGGCTTTCGTCTCCGCCTCGGCCTGCCCCCCGCGGCTTCAATTTCCCTAACATTTTTCTCTACCCGGTATGTTTCCCTAAGTTTTCTTCCAACAATATTCCTTCCTCATTTCTCCTGGCCTCTCCCCACAGTCCGCATCCGAGTCTGTTTGTTCTAGCTTTCACTTTCGCTTTCGACCTTAGAGATTTCTCCCAGCTTCCCCCCGTAGTCCGTATCTGAGTCTATGCCTAGGCTTTCAATAGCTTCTTCCGGCACCTTTTTCATCCGGCTTTTCCCTAGGCTGTTTGCTAGTCTCTCTCTCCGGTATTTTCCCAGTTCTTCCCGTTTCTTCCCTCCTAAGTTTCCTATCCGTCCTAAGTTTCCTATCTGAGTCACGGCACCATTATGTCGCTCCCCCTCTTCGTGGAGGAACGACACTAAACCCTGCCTAGGCTTCATATCCGAGTCACGGCACCATTATGTCGCTCCCCCTCTTCGTGGAGGAACGACACTAAACCCTGCCTAGGCTTCATATCCGAGTCACGGCACCATTATGTTGCTCCCCCTCTTCGTGGAGGAACGACACAGGACCCTGCGCTGTTCTTTCCTCTGCTCGGCCCTCCCCGGGTTTGCTGCTGGTTCTTCCCGGGTTGGCTACTGTCCCTTCCACCTCCGTGGAAGGGCGGTTCCCCCTGCCACATTCCCCACTTCCGCAGGGGAGCGGCACACCAGCGGCCGGCTCTCTCAGGGGCTGCTCAGATGTTATTCGGATGTTCCCCTTAGATGTTCCCCTTAGATGTTCCTGGTGCATGCCGTCTCTCTCCTCCTTTATAATCCTCCTCTGCCAATCCCAACTCGGCTGCCCACACGCCGAGTACACTGCTCTCCTCCAATCAGGAGCAAGTCCTACAGTTTATTGGCTGAACTGGAGGCAGCTGTGTAGAAGCTGTTTCCTCCTCTCCCAGCGCCATATTGTGGGAGAGCAGATGCATAGAATAAGTCTTAATTCCAGTAACTTAGTCTAGTCCGGGTTGCTCCCCACAGAAGGGAGCAGCTCAGGCTGCAACAGCACACAGGTTCTGGTATGAGCCCTACGGAGAGAAAGCAACATGGTATGTGCTCTTTATGCAAAGCTGCCTATCTATTCTCCTTGTCATCTCAGAGCAAAGACCCAAGGAACTTTGTTGGTTTCCCAAGTTTACCATTCACATTTGGATTGGATAGAAAGAATAGTGCAAGATATTGATATTGGTTCAAGTTCACTTACTATCTCCTATAAAATAGATTTTTCTAACAACCATTTAAATTTTCTTTTTTGTTTTTGTTTTAGGTATGAGAAATAAATAAAGAGAATTGTTTTACTTGAGGAAAAAAACCTCATGAGAGTGGGCCGGAGCTGGAGCGTAGGGGTAGAGCCGCCACCTGAAGTATGGGCATCCCATAAGAATGCCAGTTCGAGTCCTGGCTGCTCCACTTCCAATCCAGCTCTCTGCTATGGCCTGGGAAAGCAGTGGAAGATGGTCCAAGTCCTTGTACCTCTGCACCCACATGGGGGACCTGGAAGAATCTCCTGGCTCTTGGCTTCGGGTTGGTCCAGCTCCAACCATTGTGTCTATTTGGGGAGAGAACCAGTGGATGGAAGACCTCTCTATTTCTGCCTCTGCCTCTCTGTAACTCTGACTTTCAAATAAATACATCTTTAAAAAAAAAAAAAAAGGAAAGAAAACTGTAACACAGGACTCCTTTCCTGCCCTTTAGGGCTGTGTGTTTAAATAAGAAACTGACCATTCACACCATCTCAACCAGCAGTTTATAGGTATTGGTTGGTTTCGTGTTTTTTTTGTTTGTTTGTTTGTTTGTTTGTTTGTTTGTTTTTTGACAGGCAGAGTGGACAGTGAAAGAGAGAGAGAGATACAGAGAGAAAAGTCTTCCTTTTCCATTGGTTCACCCCATAATGGCTGCTGCGGCTGGTGCACTGCGCTGATCCGAAGGCAGGAGCCAGGTGCTTCTCCTCGTCTCCCATGCGGGTGCAGGGCCCAAGCACTTGGGCCATCCTCCACTGCCTTCCTGGGCCACAGCAGAGAGCTGGACTGGAAGAGAAGCAACTGGGACAGAATCCGGCACCCCGACCGAGACTAGAACCTGGGGTGCTGGTGCCGCAGGCGGAGGATTAGCCTATTGAGCCGCAGCGCCGGCCTCTTAATTTTTAATGTAACATATGTTTATCTACTTTATAGTTAAGGCTTAGTACTCTGTGAAATACAGAATCCAACATATAAAAATACCGTAGTACAACAGGAGCTATATATATAGCAAGAGCTATAAACAATAATCAAATCATAAGATATCAGTTTCACTCAGATAGAGTAAATTTTGTGTATGTTCCTTATATATTAGCTACTACAAAACAGAGAAAACATGATATTTTGGGTTACCAACATATAGAGCAACTCAATGAGCTTATGCCAAATAATAAATCCTGTGTTATCAGTATGACCGTCACTTCCACTGCTTCCCTCTCTACCCCACCTGGACCCTCATTTCTTTGTAATTCTACCTTATACACCTGTATCAACAGTTCTACACCAAGTCCATGTGTACTGGTGATAATTTTCCCTCATCTAACATTATATGACTACTCAGAGTTCCTTTTGCAGACTCATCCCTCTTCCTGCAAGAGATGAGCAGTTCTCCCAGTCTTGGTTGGAATCATCTTTGTAGCTTCCCTCTCTTTGCTGGTGATCTTAGGACCTGCTCTAGGCCACCTCTTTGGTTCCAAGAATAAGTCCAACAACTACAAGAGAGGACACCAGATCCATTGAGCCTTCGGCAGAGGCTATTCAGGGCCTTCAATATCAGGTCGCCTCACTAGTGGGTGTAATGCTACAAAATAGATGAGCTCTGGACCTTATATCAGCTGAAAAAGGAAGAACTTGTGTTTTTCTGGGAGAAAAATGTTGCTATTACATTAATCAATCAGGCCAGGCAGAACAAAATGTTAAAACACTCCAGCACATTGCCACATCTATTAAACAGTCTGCCCTAGGGTCTTCTCTCCTTTTCTATGGAGTCCTCTCATTTCTTGGTTAATACCACTCCTAGGACCATTGGTTGCTATTCTCAGCCTGGCTTTTATACTATCTTATCTATTTAAGTGTTTACAAGAGGTGGCAATGGAATGGAATGAATCAAAGCCTTCATCAACCAGGAGGTCCCAAATGCTGCTACAGACAGACACCAAGCTCGTTTCCCAGGAGATTACAGCTTGATATGTCACCCCATACCAGCAGGATGCAGCTCTAGAAGATAGTTCACCATCCCTCTACCTCCTCCTGGGTTTTAGGACCAGTATAATCCCATCCAATGCTTGCTTTATAAAACAAAAGTGGGGAATGTTAGTGAAACTGGTGCTGTCTTATCTGAGATGCCATCTTAAGCCTCGGATGCCAATTTAAGCTCTGGTCTGGTTGCTTTCTTGTACAGTAAGCTTTGGTTTCTTCGAGTTTTAGTTCCTAAGTCCAGCCTGATTTACCAGAAATCAGTTGACAAAATGGCCCAATCATACACATTGCCTTCACCCCACCCAGTGGAATTTACTGTTCATTCTTCCTTATTTCTGCTAAGCTTTGTAAGACCTCTTCTTCTAGTACAGGCTGCTGTTTCTCTTGTGCATGGAGAAGCAGCCTTGTTGGCCAACAATAATCTTTTCCCTTACTCTGGTGTTTGATGTGTTTTGTGGTGGTTTTTCAACCTGTGTCAAGTATTTTGCTAACAGAAATGAAGAATACAGTTATGGTGTTTAATAGTTTCATATTTTTGAGTCTGATTTTCTAATATTTTTCTGAAGACTTAAATCTGTGTTCACAAGAGGCACTGATATCATTAACCCAGTTACATAGGCTCATATCTTTGTATTATTTTTTTATCTTGATGCATCTTTTCCTTTACTTGATTCCATACAAATAGTCACCACTTCCTGTTAATTATTCATGTACATATTCTCTATCTACAGGTCTCTGAAATATGTTTTCTGGCTTTAATATTAGTGCAATACTGACTTCATAGACTGAGTTAGGAAATATTTCATTTGCTTCTATCTTGTGAAAGAGATAGTAGAAAAATCATATAAGTTCTCCCTTGAATCTTCAGTAGAATTAATCAGTGAATCCATCTGGGCCAGATACTTTTTGTTAAAAGGTTGTTAATCATTTACTCAATTTTCGTATTAAATATAAACCTATTCATGTTGTCTATCTCTTCTTGTGCCAGTTTTAGAGGATAGCATCTTTCAAAAAATATTTCATTGAGGTTAGATTGGGGAGGCTAGATTTTCTCATAATATTCCTTTATTATCCATTTAATTTCCATGGGATCTGTAGTGATGTCTTTTCTTTAATTTCTGAAATTAGTAAACTGCATCCTTCTCCTTTGCTTAGTTAGCTTGGCCTTATCTATTTTACTGATATTTTCAAAGAGCCAGCTTTTGGATCTATTGATTTTTCACTATAGATTTACTATTTTCAATCTAATTGTTTGGTGCTTTACTTTTTATCATTGTTTATCTTCCATCCAATTTAGATTGAATTTACCTTGTCAATTTTCCTAAAGTGGAAACTAGGATAATTGATCTTGGATTTTTCTTCTTTTCTGATATGTGCACTTAATGACAATATTTTCTTTCTAAGCACTTCTTTCTGAAGGGCATTCTATTATGTGAAATAGGCCAGGCACAGGCCAAATGATCTCACCCACATGTAATGTCTCATAAAGTTGAATGCATAGAAGTGGAGAGCTGAATCACCCTTACCAGAGGGTGGGAGTGGAAAGGTGGGGAGAGATTGATTGGAGAGTTGGTGATCAAAGTGTACAAAGTTTCAGCCGGACAGAAACAGCTGATTTTGAGCTCTATTGCATAGAGGAGTGATCATAGTCAAAAAGAGTATTTCAAAATTAATAAGAGAGTAAATTTCAAATGTCTTACCATAGAAGGTAATAATTAAGTGGGAGCAATGAATACTTAAATTCTTCAAAAAGTTCACTGAAAATGCATACTATGAAAGTGTGTGCACAGATATAAAAAATTTTGACAACAAAATAAACATATTTTAGTTCTCTTTTCCACAAGCATTTTGAAGTTCCTTCATATGTTAATTAGCTTGATTAAATCACATCACATTACATACCTATATTAAAATATCACATTTTATCCCGTGAATGTGTACGATTATGATTTTTCAGTCAAAATTATCAATCATTCTAAATAAAACTTTTTTTTAAAAAAAAAGTGATTGAGGCAGGCATCTGGCCTGGTGGTTGGGACACTGACATCCTGCACTGGGTTGATCCCCAGCTCCAGCCCCTGTTTTCATGTTCCTGCTAATGAAGAGCCTAGGAAGCAACAATGGTGGCTCTGGTGGTTGAATTCCTGTCACCCACATGAGAGACTCAAATTGAGTTCTGTGCTCCTGGCTTTGTTCCCCTGGCCATTTTAGGCATTTATGGAGTGAACCTGTGGATGAGGGACCTCTCTCTCTCTCTCTCTCTCCCTCTCTCTCTCTCTCTCTCTGAATGTCTATTTATCTCTGTATCTCCACCTCACAACTAAAAAGGGGGGAAAAAAGAGAAACAAGAAAAAAGTGCTAAAAAACAATTTCCAAGACCACAATGATGAAAGTATGCCAAAAGAGACAAGTCAACTGATAGAGAAGTCAAAGACTGAAGATCAGATAATTTGTGTTGTGTAGCAAAACACAACTGTCCCAGTTGCCCCTCTTCCAGGCCAGCTCTCTGCTGTGGCCCAGGAGTACAGTGGAGGATGGCCCAAGTGCTTGGGCCCTGCACCCCATGGGAAACCAGGAGAAGCACCTGGCTCCTGCCATCGGATCAGCGCGGTGCGCCTGCCATTGGAGGGTGAACCAACGGCAAAGGAAGACCTTTCTCTCTGTCTCTCTCTCTCAGTGTCCACTCTGCCTGTCAAAAAAATTAATTAGTTGAACATCATTTAATAATGATTGTAAAATGTGTTATGAAAAATCAGTGTTTTGAGAGGATTAATAAGGTGGCCATTATCCTCCCATGCAGAATTCTAAACAATTTATGGAGGTACTCCCCTGACACAGAGGCCACCATAGCTCCCCACTCCTTGCCTGTGTACTGTGTACACTAACACCCTTCCTAAGCACACTCTGAAAATGGACACAGGGTACTTTTCTACAAGATAAACTTGACATCAGCAGCATAACACATGTTGACAGTGTGTTTCCTCAATATGATGTGATGAGAATGTCACATTGCTTCTGTGATCTCCCTTTCCCCAGATGCAATCCCAAGTCTAATCATGGGAAAAATATCAGACAACAAGCAATTGTGGGCACTCTACAAAATACAAGACCAGGATGTCTCAAAACTGTAAAAATTCTCAAAAATAAAGTCTGTTGATGTTGTCACAACCAAGAGGAGCCTATTGAGATGTGACAGTTCAATATAATGTGATATTCTAGACGTAGTCCTGGGAAAGAAAATGGATACAGGTTAAAAACTAAGGAAATCTGCATAAAGTATATATTTAGTTATTAATAATGCATCACCTTTTGTTTATTAATGATAACAAATGTACAATTCTAACTTCTATGAGAAGTTAATATTAGGTGGAACTGGTATAGTGCATTTCAGAACTCTCTGTACTATCTTCATTGTTTTCTCTAAATCTAAGCTCTTCTAAAATTTGAAATTTACCTAAAATTACATAAACTTATGCAAGATGCAGTTAAATAAAAGACTTAATATCCCAAAAGATAGATAATTAAGCACAGTAAATGCTACTTTGAAATACAATGCTTAAAATCTTCAAAGAGCCGGCGCCGTGGCTCAATAGGCTAATCCTCCACCTTGCGGCGCCGGCACACCGGGTTCTAGTCCCGGTCGGGGCGCCGGATTCTGTCCCGGTTGCCCCTCTTCCAGGCCAGCTCTCTGCTATGGCCAGGGAGTGCAGTGGAGGATGGCCCAGGTGCTTGGGCCCTGCACCCCATGGGAGACCAGGAAAAGCACCTGGATCCTGGCTCCTGCCATCGGATCAGCACGGTGCGCCGGCCATTGGAGGGTGAACCGACGGCAAAAGGAAGACCTTTCTCTCTCTGTCTCTCTCTCTCACTGTCCACTCTGCCTGCCAAAAAAAAAAAAAAAAAAAAAAAAAAAAAATCTTCAAAGAGATTTGTAAAGAAATAACATCCAAGCAAAAGAAGAAAGCCTCTAAAACAAGTTTATGCACATATGAAAATGAGTAAAGACTGTAATTTTAAAAAAACCTGGAGGGGCTGGCATCGTGGAATGGTGGGTAAAACTGCCACCTGTGGAGCCTGTATCCCATATGGGTCCCATGCCAGTTCATGTCCCAGGTGCTCCACTTCCTACCTAACTCCCTGTTAAAGGTCTTGAAAAACAGAAGGTGGCCCAAATGTTTGGACCCCTACCACCCACTTGGGAGACCTGGAAGAAGCTCCTGCTTCCAGGCTTCAGCCCAGTCATTGAGGCCATCAGGTAGAAAATCTCTCTGTATCTCCTGTTGCTGTAGCTCTTTCAGATAAATAAATAAATATTTTAAAGTTTTCTAAAAAAAAAAAGGACTTGATCTTTGTCAATTGGTATAATTCAAGTGAATACATTTCTTCAGGTCTTTCTTGATTAACTCATTTTACTTAAAAATAAGAGATGTGGTCTTGACTGGATTCAGTGAGGGCCAGTATAAAGGATTTTAAGCAAAAGAGTGTCAGGTGTTCAGGCTTGAGCTGACACTGGGGAAGCTGAAGGCTGGAGAATTAAATAAAGATCATTTTCATATCCCAAATTCCAAAAGATATTACATATAACAAAACTGAACTAGTGGGGCCAGTGCTGTGGCGTAGCAGGTAAAGCCACCACCTGCAGTGCCAGCATCCTATATGGGTGCTGGTTCGAGTCCCAGCTGTTCCACTCCTGATCCAGGTCTCTAATATGGCCTGGGAAAGCAGTAGAAGATGGCCCAAGTCCTTGGGCCCCTGTACCTATGTGGGAGACCCTGAAGAAGCTCCTGGCTCCTAGCTTCGGCTAGGCGCAACTCAGGCCATTGGAACCAATTGGGGAATGAATCAGCAGATGGAAGATCTCTCTCTTTCTCTCTGCCTCTCCTCCTTCCTCTGTGTAAGTCTGACTTCCAAAGAAATAAATACATCTTTTTTTTTTTAATTAAAAGACTGAATTAGTGAGAAAGTGGAAGGAAGGAAGGAAAGTATGGATTTTGGACACTAGTCTTTCTGACTGACTATATGTTCTGATAGATTGAGGGAAGAAATACAGACTTATTAAATATGATCATGTGGGGAATAAAACTAGTAATGAATTAAAATAAATGCATCCATTCATTAAGAAGACATTTATTAAGCACCTATATTGTTCACTTTTACAGTGTTAGACCTATATGATAAGACATTGGACAACGCTGGCATAATTCTTTTTCTCATGGTGCTCACATCCTATTTGGAAAAGCATATACTAAAACTAATTATTTGGGCTGGCACTGTGGCTCAATAGGCTAATCCTCCACCTAGGGGCGCCAGCACACCGGTTCTAGTCCCGGTCAGGGTGCCGGATTCTGTCCCAGTTGCCCCTCTTCCAGGCCAGCTCTCTGCTGTGGCCCAGGAGTACAGTGGAGGATGGCCCAAGTGCTTGGGCCCTGCACCCCATGGGAAACCAGGAGAAGCACCTGGCTCCTGCCATCAGATCAGCGCGGTGCGCCGGCCATTGGAGGGTGAACCAACGGCAAAGGAAGACCTTTCTCTCTGTCTCTCTCTCTCAGTGTCCACTCTGCCTGTCAAAAAAATTAATTAGTTGAACATCATTTAATAATGATTGTAAAATGCGTTATGAAAAACAGTGTTTTGAGAGGATTAATAAGGTGGCCTAATCAACCATAAAGTTTAGAGAAACTTTGCTGAGGAAGGTAAGAAGTACAAGGGAAAAAATGTTAGAACAAAAGGTTAATGATTCTTTAATTGAGCAGTTTTGTACTGCTGGGGGTGTGAATATCCTCTGGATAAAAGGAAAGATGCCCGTGTTCCCTTAAGAATGTTTGAGTCAGATGTGGAACACTGAGAATCATTCCATATCACAGGCATCAGTATTGGCCCTGCTACCAAAAACAAAAGCATGGAAAAACTAAAGGAGCATTAGGGAGAGTAAACCTTGGAGGGGGAGCCATATTGGTCATATCACTATTCTTTTTCCTTCCGTCATATATATTTTCTGAGATATACAGGACAAGACTCTTCCTAGAGGCCAGTGCCTTAACAACAAAAGCTGTAACAGGTCCCTTCCAGCATATGAGCAGGGGCATCTGTTTTATCCCCTGCCTTCTTTATTTCATGCACTGTCTTTATGTCATATTCCAGTCCACAGCCCTAGTTTAAATACTCCAAGTATAGAAAATAATGTATTATTAGACTATGATAAAATAGGAAATAGAAAGATTCTGAATATAGAGAGAATTTTTTACCAGTTCTAAAATGAGGATAATAAGCTATTGTACAAAGTTGTTTTAGAATTACATGAAATAGTGTGTGTAAGATAGTGAGAGGAACAAAAAAATCAAATGTTAGCCATTATTATAACTATTGTGTGTCTCATTATTAGTATGCAACCATTATTTTCTATCATAACTTTGGAAGGTTTTCTGTGGAAAATGGATTCCTTATTTCCCCCTAGTCACTTTCTTCCCTGTTCTTCCTTCTCTAGATTGTCCCTGCTACTCTCTTGCCTTCAAGTAAACTTAAACACTAACACATTTTCAAATATCTTTTTTGGAAATTATTTGTACAGTTTTAATTTTTTTTTTGGAAGCCTCATTTTAGGAACTGCCCACAAATTGAAAACAATTTTTTACAAGTTTGTTTGAGTGGCATAGAGACAGAGTGAAAGTACTCCCATTCACTAGTTCATTCCACAAATCCTACAATTACATGGATTGGGCTGGGCTAAAGCCAAGAACTATGACCTTAGCTCAGGTCTCTTACAAGGGTAGAAGAAACCCAACCACTTGAGCCATTGCCAGTGCCTCACAAGGTTTGCAGTAGCAGGAAGCTAGAGTCAGGAATGGAGTCAGATCTCAAACTCAGATACTTTGATGTAGAACTTGGGCATCCTAACTTCTAAGCCAAATGTTCACCCCCTATAAAAAGTAATTAAATTCATAAACTTACTAATTTTAAGGGATATCATTTGCTTAAGACCTGAGATGAGTTATTGCAGGCCGGGGTGTGCATAGAGACCAGATGAGGCCCAATAACCTGGTCACATAAACTAACTCTGAAGTTGCAAGTCACCTGGGAACTTGAGCTTGGCATAGCATACATGGGAGGCCATCCCACTGAGTTGACTTCCTGTACAGCTTGTGCTCTTCAAGGGGAAGGTGGGAGGTGCCTTTTTGCAGCTGGAATATTCCGCAGGAAGCTGGAGGGCTAAAGCCTTTTCTGTGTATCTGGAGAAAATCATTATTCCTGGAAACAGCTGTGACAGATGAGGTATATGGGTGTGTCTGCGTGGCAGGCTCTTGGAGGAGCATCTGGGCTCTCCACCACCCTCTTGCCCTTGCTGGGTAGGTAGGAGTTCCTATGGTCCTCAGGGCCATGTTAAGCTCAAGAGCACTGAGTTGTAGTAATTACCTGGGAACAGCTGACTAATCAGCACACCTAATGTACAGGGTTGGGGACATTATTTCTAGGGAGTGATAAATGGCAACTGCTTAATTGTTTGGAGAAAGGTGGTGTAGTTACAATTTGGCTTGGTTCCCAGCCTGAATAACTATGAATACTTTCCAAGACAGCATCAATAATAACATTCTGTAGGTAGCTAGACCCCATTCTATTGATACTCCTTAAAGACATTATTTCTCATGTATATTCTCAGAGGACAGCTAGGATGGTATTCTTAATCTGCTTTACTCATTATGGAAAATTAGGTATACAAAAGCAATGAGAAATGCTCCAAGTTATACAGTGGATGTCAATTCTAGAGGCATAAATGAAACCCCAGTGGCCCGTCCCTTAGTAAACTAGATTGCATGAGGATGAATGGTGTAGAAGATGGATTTTCCCCTCCCTCAAAGGAAAGTGAAGAAGGGAGGGTGTTTATATTTATAAAAACCCTGGCACAGGTGCTTGTACACAATGGTAAGTGAACAGCTGTTCCTCTCTTTGCCTCTCATTTCCCTCCTCTTCTTCACCTTTTCCTCTGACTTTTCACCTTTGCAAAAATTATTTCAATCTCAGCTCAATCTTCCTGTGATTCCATCACTCCAGTAATTAAAATATTCCTCTCCCTTTCCCTTCCTACTCATTCCCTAATGCCTCCTTTCTTCTCCTGATCCATCCCCCACACACGTTCAAGGTGACAGCGATGGTATCAGGGAAAAAGTTCATTAATCAAGGTCACCAGATGGTAAATTAGCACAGCAGATCCTACAGAAAGAAGAGATGAGAGCTTCGTTTTATTCCTTTGGCCTTTGGAAACTCGAGAAAAGGGGGAAAACATCACTCCTGGGGGTTACTGTTTGATTTTTCACAACTTCGTGTTCATCTCATTCTTTGCTAGCCCCACCACCTGCCAGTGTCTGACCTGCCAGAGATAAGGTGAGCCTGACAGGAAGTGCTGAAAGGATGTCGACAGAAAAGTTCGATGGTAGAACACGCTGTGCTCACAGCCGGGGTTTTCTCACACACCTGTCCAATTAAGAATCTGGGCCCATCCTGAATAAATTACAGTGTAGCTTTTGCTCTGAAGTGAAAGGAGACGCTGTGTGCTCCTGCGGGAGCCAGACTCCTCCTGGGACCGTGGCAAATGCACCTGCCCCAAAGTCCGAGCACAGAGTGCTGCTCATCTGTGCTATCCAGGTGTGCAGCAAGCCTCACGGCTGCCATTGTACATACCACCTGGCAGGCTGCCTGCAAGTGGGCCAAATGCTCACTTCCCAACAGGTCTGGTGTGCCAGGAATAGTCTTCAGTGATTACTAATCTGCACACATCTTCATGATGTCTGTAAAGTGTCACATTCAACTGGAAGGGAACCCTATACACAGACCAGCTGGTTTCAGTTTGAGGATGATTTCACTTTAGTTGTCTTCTTCAAGGGAGGACAGTTTCTCAGATTTAGTTTCAGAACATTTAGGAATCCCAAAATACAAAAAAAAATGTTTTAAATTTCATTTACTTTTTATTTATTTGAAAGGGAGGGAGGGAGGGAGAGAGAGAGAGAGAGAGAACACTTCCATCCACTGGTTCATTTCCTAAATGGCCACCACATCTAGGACTGGGCCAGGTGAAAGTCAAGAGCCAAGAGATTCATCTGGGTCTCCCACATGGGTGCAGGGGCCCAAGCACTTGGACCATCTTCTGCTGCTTTGCCAGGCACTCTAGCAGAGAGCTGGATTAGAAGTGGAGCAGCTAGGATTTGAACCTGTGACCTATGGGATATCAGCATCGCAGGCAGGGGCTTAACCCAATGTGTCACAGCACCAGCACTGATCTTTCTTTCTTTCCATCTTTCTCAACACACACACACACACTTGCTATGTGCAGAGTACGATGTTATCCACTATTAGGGTGGTGGATTTATGGCCTGATGTTGATGCTTGGGCTAATCAAGGAAGAATTCATCAAAAAGGAACAAGCATCAGGTACATAACTTTGATCTTGGTCAAAAAGTTCCTCAGATATCAGAAAGGAGCTAGAGATTCTTACAAAAATATCATATTTGTTACTCAGATTTGTATGATAGTTTAACTTTCATAAACTTAGAAAAAAGTGCTACAGGTAAGAAGCTGTAGGAGCCAATTAACTCACCTCTGTGAGAAGTGAGTAGGCAGGACAATATAGCTCTTTATCTACTTAATAGAACGACACAGGGAAGGCAAGGATTCATTTCCATTCCTCAAGGGGCTTCAGCTTTGAAGCATCAAAAACTGCTACCTGTGAAAATTCCTCCATCCACCGTCATTAGTAATCACAGAAACGGAGGCAGAAATGACAGCAGCAAGTGGTGGGGAGGGGGTGGGCATGGGTGTCTGGTACCACGTCAAGTGGTGGGGAGGGTGGGGGCATGGGTGTCTGGTACCACGTGGCAGGAGCCTCCTTGGTGGCAGGCGTCACACTGACAGCACCGAGGTTGATGAGACACTCCCAGAAAGTCATAGAAGTGGCAGGGTCCTCACCACAGGGAACAGTAGAGTGACAGGTGCCAGGAGGAATTTGTAAGATAGACTGGGGATTCACAGACGTGGTCATAGGTGTGCTTCAGTCGTAGGTGGGCTCCAATCATGAAAACTCAGTGACCTCCTTGCTTATGTATTCCCAGGGCATTATGTCCTCAAGAAACAGGATTAACCATGGAAGAGCAAAATGTCAGGGCTCAAAAACACCTGCAGGATTTGAAGAGAAACGCAGTGAAGTGTTCACTGCCAAAAAACAAAAACAAAAACAAAAAAGCAGTTTTGATGATCTTAGTGAATGTTCCCTTTTTTGCAGTTCTGCAAGATTACTATAATCATTTACATTATAAATGGAAGGGTAATCTCTGATCTCCTACAAACATGGACTCCAGTGTCTGACTGCCTAGGTTTGAATTCTGGCACTGTTATTAGCTATGTGACTTTGTTCAAGTCTTTTAATGTCTCTGTGTCTAAATTTTCCTGGGAACAATACTATATCACACGTTTTTGTGAGAATAAAATAAATGCTTAAGTGTTAATCACCCAGGGGTGGGGGATGTATGGCCCTTGGACCATTTAAGACCCACAAAATCATTTGGTCTGACCTTGCCAAGGCAACTGCATTTGGGACTCGAAATTCAATAAATCTACAGCAGACTAATTTTTAAGTTAAAAATATTGTATGGCCTGGGTTGATGTTACAAATCTCTAAAACCCCTGTGGCAGAAAAAAATGGTTTCCCTGTCCCGAAAGAAAAGCTTTATATCAGTAAATCTCTTCTATAGGAAGATTGAATCATTGTTTTCCCCAAATAATCCTAGAACAAATTAGAGAATCATCACAAATGCAACTTAGTGAGAAAAAAATTAGGAAAATAGAACCTGAGTAACTTGAATATCATGTCTAAAAACATGTACCATCATACACACTTAAAGATGACTGGTACTTAAGAGTCAAAAAATATCACCTAAGGAATAGTTCAAAATAAATAAGAATTGTATTTGATTTGCTGTTGAATTTAATAAGTAACTTGACAAGGGGAAAAAAGAGATCTAGGATGTTAGCAAGAGTTGCTATCATTGTCTACAATGCTTTCAAAAATACTGCATGGAAGGGTTAAAAAAAAAAGTAGTGAACACTTAAAATCATTGAATTGTTGGATGCCCAAGCAAATGTTCAGAAAGTGTTTTTACTCCCTTTCAATTCCCCCTAATATCCAGAATCAGACAAGGCTGCCCATTCTCACCATTGATATTCAATATAGTCCTGGAAGTTTTAGTCAGAGTCATTAGGCAAGAAAAAGAAATCAAAGGGATACAACTTGGAAAGGAGGAAGTCAAACTATCCCAATCTGCAGGTGACATGATTTTATGTAGAGGGTATCCAAAAGACTTCACTGAGAGACTGTTGGAACTCATAAAAAAGTTTGGTGAAGTGGCTGGATATAAAATCAACTCACAAAAATCAACAACCTTTGTATACATGGACAATGCCATGGCTGAGAAACAACTTTTAGGATCAATCCCATTCACAATAGCTACAAAAAGTTTTAAATACCTTGGGATAAATTTAACCAAGGATGCCAAAGACCTCTGCAGTGAAAGTTACATAACATTAAAGAAAGAAATAGAATAAGACATTAAAATATGGAAAAAGCATCCATGTTCATGGATCAGAATAATCAATATCATCAAAATGTCCATACTGCAATTTACAGATTCAATGTGATCCCAATCAAAATACCAACAACATTCTTCTCAGATCTAGAAAATATGAAGCTAAAATTCATATGGAAAAACACAAGAGACTCCAAATAACTAAAGTACTCTTACACAACAAAAACAAAGCCAGAAGCATCACAATACAAGATTTCAAGACATATTACAGGGCAGTTATAATCAAAACAGCCTGGTACTAGCACAAACACAGATACACATAGATAAATAGAACAGAATAGAAACTCCAGAAATCAATTCGCCCATCTACAAATAACTTATCTTTAAACAAGGAGCTAAAATCAATCCCTGGAGAAAGGACAGTCTCGTCAACAAATGCTCTTGGGAAAACTGGATTTCCATATGCAGATGTATGAAACTAGACCCATGCCTTACACCTTACACAAAAATCTACTGAGTATGGTTCAAAGGCCTAAATCTATGACCCAATACCATCAAACCATTAGATAATGTTAGAGAAATTCATCAATACACTGACATAGACAAAAATTTCTTGGAGAAGACCCCAGCGGAACAGGAAATCAAAGCCAAAATTAATAGTTGGGATTACATAAACTTCTTGGAAAAGACCCCAGCAGCCCAGGAAATCAAAACAAAATCGATAGTTGGGATTACATCAAGCTGAGAATCTTCTGCACTGCAAAAGAAATACTCAGCAAAATGAAGAGGCAACTGACAGAATGCGAGAAAATATTTATAAACTGCACAACTGATAAAGGACTACCATCCAGAATCTATAAAGAGCTCAATAAATTCAACAACAACAAAACAAACAATCCATTTAAGAAATGGGCAAAGGACTTAAACAGGCATTTTTCAAGAGAGGAAATTCAAATGGCTAACAGACACTTGAAAAAATGCTCAGGATCACTAGCCATCAGGGAAATGCAAATCAAAACCACAACTAATTTTCACCTCACCCCGTTTAGAATGGCTCTCATGCAGAAATCAACAAACAACAAATGCTGGTGAGGATATTTGGAAAAAGGTACCCTAATCCACTGTTAGTGGGAAGGTAAACTTGTGCAGCCATTGTGGAAGAAATCTAAATATAGACCTACCATATTATGCAGCCATCCTACTCCTGGGAATTTACCCAAACCAAAAGAAATCATCATATGAAAGAGTTACCTATATCCCCATGTTCATTGTAGCACATTCCATAATAGCTAAGGTATGGAATCAACCAAGATGTCCATTAGTTGTTGACTGAATAAAGAAATTATGGTGTGTATATCTATATATATACACACAAATTATGGTGTGTATATCTATGGAGTACTATTCAGCTATAAAAAATTAAATTTTGTCATTTGCAACAAAATGGATGAAATTAGAAACCATTATACTTAGTGAAATAAGCCAGTCCCAAAAAGACAGATACCATATATTTTATCTGAACCAACGTAACCAATATAAAATTCCTAAAATGTGATATTTGGCGTGAAGTGGACATTTTGAGATGTGATGATTGTTTACAGTCCTTGTCTCTTCTCTTAAGGAGCGGTGTTCTTTTTTTTTTTCTTCATACTATTTGTTGAACTCTTTTACTTAGTGTAGGGCTAACTTTATGATCATTAAGTAAACTGAAAGTAGAGTTTTGTAAAAATTAAGAGTGGGAATGGGAGAGGAAGGAATAAGAAGTGATGGAACGTGGGAAGGAAGGAAGGTAAGGTGGGAAGTATCACTATGTTCCTAAACGTGTATGTATGAAATACATGAAACTTGTATAACTTAAATCAAATTTTTTAAAAAAGTTTTTTTTAATTAAGCAAAACCCTTCATATCTATAGTTTCCATCATTTTCATCCACTTAGAAGGAGTGGTAATCATTTCTTTCCATCACAAATGCCCTTGGAAAATTAGTCATGCAGCAGATCCATATATCCCTTAGAAGGGTTCATTTATATATTTATTTACAATAAGTTTTATTGAATTTCTACTATAGGAATTGAAGACATTAAGTCACTGCCAATGGTGAGTACTGAGCCTTGTCAAAATGAGAGATGCTAACAGACAACTAAAGCACAGGCAGACAAATGCTGTGACAAAATAATCCAAGCTGGTGTGTGTGTGTGTGTGTGTTTGGGTGGGATGTACGTAAAGGAGTGGCATAGAGCCTACAAAAAGTCCCATCTGGGTGAGGCCCTTACAGGTGATTGGGAGTCAGCCAGCTTAGGGGAGTGAAAGAGTGTCCCCACAGGGAGTCCAGCTTGAGTCTTTGGGACACCATGAAGCTCAGTGCTGGACACTGGGTCACAGGAAGAGTGGTGATGGCTAAGACCACAAATCTATTTAAGACTAAATCATAAGGTCATGAGGAGCATTGTGTGCCAGCCTAAATGATCTGGACCTCTCAGTTGGTGGAACATAATGCAAGGAAGGAAGGAAGGAATAACAAAAGTAGCCATGGAAAAGCACATCTTTGATGCTTGGCAGAATATGATGGAGCCAGCAAAGCCAGCAATGTGTGGTAGAAACAGGTTGCCTGGGTTAAAACCAGCCCCTGGCCAGCGCCATGGCTCAATAGGTTAATCCTCCTCCTGTGGCCCCGGCACACCGGGTTCTAGTCCCAGTCAGGGCGCCGGATTCTGTCCTGGTTGCTCCTCTTCCAGTCCAGCTCACTGCTGTGGCCTGGGAGTGCAGTGGAGGATGGCCCAGGTCCTTAGGCCCTGTATTTGCATGGGAGACCAGGAGGAGGCTCCTGGCTTCGGATCGGCACAGTGCGCTGGACGCAGCAGCCACTGGGGGGTGAACCAACGGAAAAGGAAGACCTTTCTCTCTGTCTCTCTCTCTCTGTGTCCACTCTGCCTGTCAAAAAAAAAATTTAAAAATTAAAAAAAAAATAGCCCCTGAGCCTAGTAGCTATATGACCATGACCAAGTGATCTAAGCTCTTTGTGACACAGTTTCCTTGTCTTTGACAGTAGATTGTTCAGAGGATTGAATGAACAAGGTACAGTATCTAGTAAGTAGTTCATGAATGTGAGCTATCACTGAGAACATAGTACTGCTTTAAGTGGAGACCATGAGACTTAGTGTGAACTGGAAACCTGAGCGAATCAATTCTGCCCTTCACAAGTGAGGAAACAACAGTGCCAGAGCATCATCACCTACAAAAAGGAAACACCTGTTCAACACTTGTTACTCTAAAGAAAAGCACTGTGTGATGGATGAATTTTGACTGTGTGCCAAAATTGCCACATAGCTATTTACTGGAACATAATGTTAAAAATCAGCTATTTCAGACTTCCTCACATGGTTTTATTTTAAAGTGTTTTAAAACTGTATGAGCATGTGGGGCAGGTGTTTAGATCAGCAGTTAAGGTGCCAGGTAAGATGTTTGCATGCCACCTCAGATTGCCTGCGTTTGATAATCTGACACCACTCCTGGCTCCAGCTTTCTTCCGACTGGGTTCCCACCACTCAGGTGGGAGACCTGGTTGGGTTACTGTTCCCAGATGTTTTCATTGTAGGTGTTGGGGAGTGAACCAGCCAATGGGAACTTTCTGTTTCCCTGCCTCTTAAATAATTAGAAAAAACAATTGTTATGTGAAGGTAATGCAAAACACTCTTGAAAATGGATTTAAAAGATGTTTAGTTTTGTCCCAAAATTTTTGAAACCTAAGCATACAAGGTGTCTTCAAACAGTTCATGATAAATGAGTTTTACCAAAAAAAAATCTATGCATGGATTTTTTTAAAAATGCACTAAAATAAGCTAAAATTTTAGTTACATTTCCTAATAATTTTTGATATGTCCTTCTATAATACAAAATTCTCATTCAAAATTCAATAGGTATAAAAGGTTATAGATCAAAAATAAAATATCCTTCCTATTTTCTCTGACTTCTGAGCTAATCAGCTTTCATTTTGTTGTTTTGTTTCCTTGTCTTGCCTCTCCCACTCCTAGAATTTATGTGTCATTTAATACTCATGACAGACATACTTATGAACAGATATATGCAGTGAAGTTGACAGGTGGAGGTACATTTTATATTAACAATATGTTCTACATGTACCTATGATTTTTACAATATGAAACAATGTAGGAAATTGGTCAATAGCAGTATACACAGAACCATCCCTCCCATCTTTTTTTTTTTTTTTTTTTGACAGGCAGAGTTAGACAGTGAGAGAGAGAGAGAGAGACAGAGAGAAAGGTCTTCCTTTTTCCGTTGGTTCATCCCCCACGTGGCAGCAGAATCTGGCGCCCCAGCTGGACCTAGAACCCCGGGATGCCGGCACCGCAGGCGGAGGATTAGCCTAGTGAGCCACAGCGCTGACCATATCCCATCTTCTTAAAAACTACACACTGTCCTCTTATAGCGACATATCATTGTTTATTCACCAGTCCTATATTGGTGTAGATTTAGGTTGTCTCTAATAATTTACTTTTATATAAAATTGTGTGATTCGTATACCAGTACACAGATTATTTCATATAAGAAATAATACTTACATGTGATATTTCTGAGTCAATATTATGTGGAATTTTAATAAGTTTTTTCAAAATTTTTTATTATTTGAAAGGTAGAGTGACAAAGAGGGAGAAACATAGAGAAAAAGAGCTCTTCAACCACTGGCTCATACCTCAAATGGCTGAAATGACTGGAGGTGGACCAGGCCAAAGCCAGGGGCCTGCAGCTCCAACTGGGGATTCTATGTGGGTGGCAAATGCTCATCTTGGGCTACCTTCCACAGCTTCTCAGGCGCATTAGCAGGGAGCTGGACTGGAAGTGGAGCAGCTAAGACTAGAACCAGCATGCAGATATGGAATGCTGGCATTGCAGGAAGTGGCTTACTCTGCTACACCACAATGCATCACAATGCTGGCTCTTTAATAAGTAATTTAAGTTTGTACTTCTGAAGAACATTTAGAATCATTTTATTTCATAAAGTCTAAGAAGTAAAACAAAATGAATGGCAATTATGTAATTAACATTTATTTTATGCAAGATTCAGGCTAAATGTCAGGTAAACTAGCGTTTTACTTTGAATGTGATTTTTATGTATTTCGTCAGGTCCTCTTGTGCATCAAATATATGCGCCCACTTGTTAAACTTAGAATATACTTTTAAAGTTTCAAGTATCTACAAAATTCTATAGCTGCATCTTCGCTTGTATTATATAAGCTGATCACATGAGTGACTCATTGGTGTTGAGTTTTGTGCTGAAATGCAACCTCAAATCTCAGCATGGACTGGTGCTGTGGCACAGCAGGTAAAGCTGCTGCCTGCAGTGCCAGCATCTCCTAAGGGTGCTGGTTAGAGAACCAGGGGTTCCACTTCCGATCCAGCTCTCTGCTATGGCCTGGGAAGGTAGTAGAAGATGGCCCAAGTACCTGCATGGGAGACCCAGAAGAAGCTCCTGGTTCCTGACTTCGGATCAGCCCAGCTCCAGCCATTGCGGCCATTTGGGGAGTGAACCATCGGATGGAAGACCTCTCTCTCTCTCTCTGTCCCTACCTCTCTCTGTAACTCTGTGTTCCAAATAAATAAAATCAGTCTTTTAAAAAAAGTAATTTGCCTGTGAAAAGTTATTGTGACTGCCTTGAATAAGTGTTTTATATCCATATAATTAGATTGCCCTAAAATACCAGAATCAGAAACTCAGTGAGTTGCAAAAACTACTCTGGGCCTCTCTACTACTCAATGTTTGCTTAATAAATGTTGACTGATGGGTAGAATCTGGTCAGGGGTTTTCCTTTATCACAAATTGATATTAAGGTTGAAGATGAGTAGCTAACCCTCACCCACCTTAAACTATTAGCATTTCATAAAGGAATCAAAGAGTTGCACTTAAGCAAATTGGCTTGTGGAGGTGTAGAAAATTGACTGACACTTTGCAGACAGATACATTTCACACATAACTAGTAAACCATAAAACAATTATTGAATATCTCAGATTTTTGAAAAGGAATCTTCAATAGTGCTTTCTTATTTTGTTAAAGAGAGAAAAATATAAAATGTCTGTCATAAAACTACATTTGGGAGCTAGTGCTTAACCTTGTGTTTAAGATGCTAACACTGGTGCCCCTGGAAAGCGCGTCCTGGCTCTGACTCCTGACCCCCGGGGAGGAAATGGTGTTGGCTCTAGTAACTGACTGTCTGCCACCCTAGGTTGCGTTCTTGGCCCCCAGCTACAGCGGCAGCCCCAGCTTGGCCATTGGCTCAGATGGGAGCTCTTTGTGTGTGTGTGTGTGTATGTGTGTGTGTGTGTGTCTCCCTCATGCTCTCCCTCTCCAGTGAATAAATGAAGTGTATTTAAGCTATATTTATTTTTGTCTCTCTAGGTTTTAAATAGAGAGAGTACCAGAAAATGTATTTATATGGATTCAGTGAGGGATCTTCAATGATTGAAAGCAGAGCATGAACAGCAGTGGAAGACAGGCGATCTGAGTAGTATTTTTCTGTAGAAGGAGATTAGTTGGCCAGATGGCCAGTCCCTCACTTTG
Organism: Oryctolagus cuniculus; assembly: GCF_051225735.1. NCBI lineage: Eukaryota > Metazoa > Chordata > Mammalia > Lagomorpha > Leporidae > Oryctolagus > Oryctolagus cuniculus. The sequence goes on from NC_142867.1 coordinate 121,502,845, forward strand.
TCACTCCTTTCACTCTCTATTGTCTGTTTCTATCACAAGGCTTATACATGAGTGTTTTGTTGGTTTCCAAACATGGGAAAAAATTCTGTCTATTAGAATACTTATCTCCAATGGATATTGAGTGTAAATTAGTTTGATAAACCCTAAAATTAGCCCCTTTGGGTTTATTCCTTTTTTAAATGATAGAGATTTGTTCACTGCCTGAAGTTGCATGGGAATTTTTTGGAATAATAAAATATCCCTGAATTTTACATATTTATATAACATTAGAGCTTACAAAGATGTCACTACCTCTAATTTGTCCAAAAAAAAAAAAAAAAAAAAAGACTTCATCAGGCCCCGTCCAGCCTGTAAGTAAGGAAACTAACAGAAACAACTCAAATTCTACAGAGCTCAAGGCCCGCACTTGTGTCTCAGTGCATTGATTCTCCTTTGCTTTCTGTGTCAGTAATTTGGGAATATTCAAAAGGCATTCCTTATGTCATGATGAAAAAAACTGCTTTTTATTTCATCTCTTCCTTTTTGCTGGTGTTTCAATGCCCATGAAGTCCCTGGATGGTGGCGTTTCATCCTGGACATGGGTGCTTGCGCCCTAACTCCTAGTTCCTCTGGAAGCCAGGTCCTGATAGCCCTTCCTACAGAAACATGACTGGTGCTCCCCAGTCGCCTTCCGTCGTGACTACTCTGTCCCCACTCTGTCATATTTTCTGACCTAGACATGATGATGCTCTCACTCTAAATCTCAGAAAGTTTCCCAAGAAAAAGTTCTCCCAGCAAACCTCACAGTGCTTCTCTATGAGAGCTCAGACAATGGTGGGATTTTTTTTTAAAGATTTATTTTATTTATTTGAAAGGCAAAGAGAGAGAGAGAAAGACAGAGAGAGATATCTTTCATCTGCTGGTTGATTTCACTGAAGGCCACAATGGCCAGCTCAGGACCAGGCTGGAGCCAGAGGCCAGGAGACTCTTCCAGGTCTCCCACACGGTGCAGGGGCCCAAGCAATTGGGCCGTCGTCCACTGCTTTCTCAGGTGCATTAGTAGGGAGCTGGGTTGGTTTTATGCTGGGAATGAGATGAGGAGGTAAGATGCCAGTGTCTTCTCTCTACCTCATCCTCTCTAGTTACATATCTTCCTTCAGGTGCTTAGACATCAATTACTATTTGCTGCTCCTTCCTGCGTTGCAGACAGGGATGGATAAAATAGAAGCATGGGCTCCACTGCAACAACACCTCATTTGATTTTCAGTAACCCTTAAAAGTAGACACTGTAGGAGATTCACTTTGCAGACCTAAGTGACTAAGTCACTTGTCTCTGATCACACAATTAGCAAGTAGTAGATCAGGGATTTGAGTCAAGCCCCTTTGCCTCTGAACACATTCTCGGCTTCTGACCTCAAGTCTTAAAGCGGTTGCTTGAGTAAAAAGCCTTTGTTGACTGGCTTTTCATCTCTTAGACAAATTTGCAAAGAAGAGGAGGATAAACATTTGTTCTTGTCTCTCTTTTTTTGTTCCCCCAATGAGGATTTTCTGCAAACTGCCTATTGCTGAATATCAGCCCAAAATTGAGAAAAAAAATCTGGTCTGATTCTGAGCTAAAATTACCTGCTTCCATTATCCCAGACCCTTACAGACAGTGACTGTGGAAGAACATAATTGGAAAGAAGGACTTTGCTGCTGATCGGTCATTAGAAGCCTGAAGACGAGTAGCAGCTTCTAGCTAAGAAAGGATAGAGTTTCTGTGTTAATGGATATTAGCAGCTTGAATTCATGTTGGGACATCCTGAAATATTCAGAAGAGTTCTCCCTAGCATCCTAACAGTAAACACTGCTTTACACATTAAACACCAAGAATTCTTTACAAAGAGAGACATTTATGATGTGTGTGTATGTATACATAATTCTATATGTATATGTATACACAGAACTTTATGTTTAAATGTAGACTATATATAGAATTATGTGTACACACATACATATGCAAAGAAAAAATATAGAAAAACTTAAGAAAAGATTTTAGAAGAATATAATTCATAATAACCAGGGGCATGCTATTTTCTTAGTCTAGTTGAAGCAAAAGAAAATACCGCCAAAAAGCATAAGTTGGTAGACAAACTCAAAAAACCAAACCTATTTTTGTTTTATTTTCTTTTATCTGAAGTCCCCATACACAGGGGTTATTATGTCTCTTTGTACCACAAACCACTTTAAAATTCTGATATAGCCTAAGAATCTGCTCTCAGAATAATGCTTGCTAAATACATGCAATAAAATATGGAGGAAAACAAAGGAAACAATTTATATTAAAATACAGTGATCAAACTTAAATGAATCATATAGTCTGTATGTGTTTCTTGATTAAGCCATTAAATGGCAAAATCGAACAGAATGACAAAGTAATGGTGTGGAAATATCCATGGGAGAATCATAAGTACTGCTAATGTTTTTATAGTTTGTTGCCTTCATTAATACTGAAAAGAAATGTTCAATTCCAGTTAGAATTTAGTAAAAATAAAGGCTCAACATTTTCTCCATCCAAATCCATGGACCCCCTGAATTCCATTCTCAGATCTCTCTGGGAGTTCATGGATTCCAATAATCCCTGCAATAAAGTGACAATGGGAAAATTGCGGATTGAAGATGACAGCCAGGCTTGGGTGTTTCTCAACTTTTTTTCCCAGGAGAAATTAAATGCAGTTATGTGTTCAGCAGGTGTCCTACTTTTCTCTTCAAGGTACTGCTTTTCTTTGGCTTCTGTTTCCCAGCTGCTTCCCATCAGGATCCCGGTCACATCATCATCCTCTATGTCTCTTTAGTCCTGACGTTTAAAAATCACTCCTTCTGTATAGAAATAAAAAAAAAAGTGTCCTCTGACTTACCTGAGACATGATCAGCATTTTGAAATAAATCCCCACCAATGATCAAGGTCCTGTTTAGGGACCTTTAAAAACACAGAAGTTGTCCTTGAACTGTTTGTTACTGAATTTGAACCAGCAATGGATGGTCTCTGCAGATGGGAGTGAAGATGGTGAAGGAGGGTTGCAGAGAGCAGAGAGACTACCAGTCCCCCAGTCACAATCATGTTGGGGAGCAGCTACTGCCACAGACTCAGCACAAAGGGAGGTGCAGAGAGGAGCAGCGAGGAGCAACTACCATGATCATGCAGATTTCACAGATGAATGCTTAATCAAGAGCCCTGCCTAACCCCACCAAGAATTCAGCACTGAAGACTAGATCTCTACTGCTAACAATAAACTTGAGAGGTACCAACAGGATGACTGCCTGACTTGCCCAGGTCATTCTGTCGCAAGATCTAACAAGCCCATCAGAGAAATATTTATTGTCCTAGTTGATTACATTGTCTGTCTTTGCTGCTTACTATTCAGTTCCCAGACTCTGCAGATGTAATCACTAGCATATAGATTTCTACCTGGTAGATATGAAGAAGATTCATGTTCCACAGAAAAAGATACTCCCCAAATATATGGTCTTATTGCCTCTTAGTACACTAAACAGTTTTGTTTCTAGTCTTATTCTAACATCACTCTTTTATTTGTGAATACCAACTAGTAACCAGCTTCTCAGATCTACTGGCTTCCTAGCTTTCTAATCAATGAATGGGATGAATAAATTGTTCGATGTATGATAATTCTTTATATTGGAAGTCATACTTCCAACTTTTTGGAAACTATATATATATACATATATATATATATAAAGATCTTTTCTTTTTTATTTTTAAAGATTTATTTATTTATTTATTTGAAAGTCAGAGTTACACAGACAGAGGAGAGGCAGAGAGAGAGAGGTCTTCCATCCAATGGTTCACTCCCCAATTGGCCACAATGGCTGGAGCTGTGCCTATCCAAACCAGGAGCCAGGAGCCTCTTCCAGGTCTCCCACGTGGGTGCAGGGGCCCAAGGACTTGGGCCATCTTCTACTGCTTTCCCAGGCCATAGCAGAGAGCTGGATCAGAAGTGGAGCAGCCGGGACTAGAACTGGTGCCCATATGGGATGCCGGCACTTCAGGCCAAGGCTTTAACCCACTGCGCCACAGTGTAGGCCCTGGAAACCATATATTTTTAAGATTAATTGATTTATTTGAAAGGCAAATATCTATATAGAGAAAGATAAATATCTCCGAGAGAGAGCCAGAAAAAGAGAGAGAGAGAGAGATCTTGATTCTCCATCTTCTGATTGCCGAAGCAAGGTGCTTAGAACTCCATCCTGGTCTCTCACATGGGTGGCAGGGGCTCAAGCACTTGGATCATCTTCTGCTCCTTTCCCAAGTGCATTTGTAAGCAGCTGGAAAAGAAGTGGAGCAGACAGGACTGGAATCAATGCTCATATAGGATGCCAGTGCTGTGGGCAGTGGCTTAACCTGCTATGCCACAATGCTGACCTCTGGAAACTATATTTTGATAGTAGTTTGAACAGACTAATTCTTCATGAAGTAACAGGACCATCCCAAGGATTTTTGTCCCTCAGAGCCACAAAAAATCCTTTATTCCAAAATAACGAGTGGCCCTAATAGAGAGTCTATTCAGTTGATGGATCTGCAGAGGATCAGACACAGGGGGGTTGGGAAGCCAATGACTTCCATTGATTGGACTTGCAGGTCTCAAATTTCAGAATGCCCCACAATAGCCTGGAGGGCTTGTTACACATCAGAGTTTCATTCAGCAGGTTGAGGTTGAAGCTGAAATTTTGCATTGTGTACATGTTATCAGGAGGATGCTGGAACCAGTATTGTGTGCAGCGAGTTAAGATGCTTCCTGTAAGGACTGCCATTCCATATTGCAGTCCATATTCCATACTGGCTGCTTTACTGCAGCCAGTCTTGCTCGTGTGTCTGGAAAGCAGCAGATGATGGCCTAAGTGCTTGGGCCTCTGCTACCAATGTAGGAGACCAGGATGGATTTCCTTGTTACTGAGCTTGGCTCTGCCAAGACCTGGCTGTTGTGGCCATTCGGGGAGTAAACCAGAAGATGAAAGACTTTTCGCTCCTTCTCACTGTCTCATCCTCTCTCTGTCACTCTGCTCTACAAATTAAACAAACAAAGATAAAAAAATAAAACACTTTAGCATTGGTGTGGAGGCAGGCTTAGCTGAGACTCAGGCCATCACTTCCAGATCTGCCATAGTAATTTTGCAAAAAGAGAGGCTGTGTGCTTGGTTCATCATTCTTCTTGAAACTACCCCTTTTTTTCTCCCAGGGATTTCTCTGTTTTCTATGGAAAGATTCCTTTGCTTTGCATTCTGGGATGATTGCCCCCTTGCGTTCTTCCCTACAAACAGCAGACAAGGGTTAAGTTTCACTTTGAGCATGCTCTAGCCCACTGTCCCTTGGCTATGGTGCACAAGTTTCCAGGACTACCAGCCTTTCAGCCAGTGACAGGTGAGCAATGATGGTGTGTTGGCAGCTGTACCCATTTGCCTGATGGATTTGGGCTGCCAGTGCTGCGGGCTATCTCCCTTTGCCTCCTGTGGATAGATGAAAAGTTTCTCTCTAACCACACTTTGCTCCATCAAGCTCATGCTATTTGCATTTCAACTAGCCAGGGTCAGGCTGTAAGGAGAGAAACTCCAGCAGCAAGGAAGCCTTTCCTCTCTGCCCTTAAAAGACACGTTATTTCTATGAATCATTTTTGTGTCTACCTATGTTTTCTCTTTGATGAATTTTTTCATGCTACCAACCAATTACACATCATTGATTAAACACTGCTCTGTGCAAGTCTTTATGTCAGTTTCTCAGGGATACTAAAAGACAAATAAATAACGAAGTAAGATATAAAACTAGTCTCCCAGGAGCTCAGGATCTTTCTCTGTGAGATGTTAAGCTACCCACAGGAGAGCCACCCTCAACCTAATCCCATACCACACCTGCTTGAAACCTGTGCGTTTCTCAGCACTGCCACAGTCCAGATGCCCCTGGGCACTTTCCTTCTTCCTGCTGTGGTGCTCTCTGGCTGCTGACCTAGTTCCCTAGGAGTCTGTGTTTCTAGAATACTGAGTGCAATTTTATACCTCCTATTTGCATGTCATTTGCCTCTGCGAATGGGTTAAAACCATGACTGTATCCTAAGTAACTAGGAGAAGTCTGCTGCCTGATGCCTTCCCACTGGTAGATAGGACTTATCCAAAATGCTTGGTAAGAAATGCTTTGGATTTGGGATTTTTTTTTTCATATTTTAAAATATTTACAGGGCTGGCGCTGTGACATAGTGGGCTAAGCCTCCTCCTATGGCACCGGAATCCCATGTGGGAGCTGGTTAGAGTCCTAGCCGCTCCTCTTCTCGTCCAGCTCTCTGCTGTGGTCTGGGAAAGCAGCAGAAGATGGCCCAAGTGCTTGGGCCCCTGCACCCACATGGGAGACCCAGAAGAAGCTCCTGGCTCCTGGCTTGGGATAAGATTGGCTCAGCTCTGGTCGTTGTGGTCACTTGGGGAGTGAACCAGTGGACAGAAGACCTTTCTCTCCATCTCTTCCCTCTCTCTGTAACTCTACCTCTCACATAAAATCTTTAAAAAAGGGGCCAGTGCCATGGCTCACTTGGTTAATCCTCCGCCTGTAGCACCAGCATCCCATAGGAGCACCGGTTCTAGTCCCGGCTGCTCCTCTTCCAGTCCAGCTCTCTGCTGTGGCCTGGGAAAGCAGTGGAGGATGGCCCAAGTGCTTGGGCCCCTGCACCCACATGGGAGACAAGGAAGAAGCACCTGGCTCCTGGCTTTGGATCAGTACAGCTCCAGCCACAGCAGCCATTTGCGGGGTGAACCAACGGAAGGAAGACCTTTCTCTCTGTCTCTCTCTCTCTCTCTCTCTCTCTCTCTCACTGTCTGTAACTCTACCTGTCAAAATTAAAAAAAAAATCTTAAAAAAGACAAGGTAGTGTTGGTGAGGACATAGACAAGAACACTTATAAAAATATTTGCCATACAAAGTGAGATATCTTTGGATGGAATTCAAGTTTAAACATGGAATTTATGTTGTGAATACTACTTAGACATAGTCTTAAGATAATTTTTTTAGGATATCAAATAATTTTGTGCATGAAACAAAGTTTTGTGGTATCGAATTTTCCACTTTGATGTTATGTTAATACTTAAAAGGTTTTAGATTTGAGAGTTTTTTGTGTTTTGGACTTTCAGATTACAGATGCTCAACTTGTAAGAGTTGTTTCTTGGAAGCTGAAGATTTGCTTTTCTTCTTATCATCTTGTTTTCTGGTAGAGAAGACTTGAAATAAGCCTGTTCAGTGTCAGACACATTTGTTATATGAGGGCATTCAAAAAACTCATGATAAAATGAAGTTGATAGGCAATTATTTTTTGGTGCAAGAAAATTTCAAATTCATGCATAGCTTTTTCATAAATAATCTACATGAATTTTTAAAAATGATTTATTTATTTATTTGAAAGGCAGAGCAATAGGGAGGGAGAGTTAGAGAGAAAGAGAGGTCTTCCATCCACAAGTTCACTCCCCAAATATCTACATCAGCCAAGTCTGGACCAAGCCAAAGCCAGGACTTAGGAATCCCATCCTGGTTTCTCGCTTGGGTGTCAGGGGCTCAAACACTTGAGCTAATCTCTACTGCCTTCTGAGGTACGTTAGCAGGAAGCTGGACCAGAAGTGGAGTAGCCAGTGCTCCTATATGGGGTGCTAGAGTCACAAGCATCAGCTTACCCAGCTGCATCACTACCTGGTCCTTGTATGAACTTTTTGTGATCTGTTGTACCTGCTGCACACTTGTGAAGTCATAAACCCAACACATTTTCAAGGATCTAAATGTCATGGGTTCCAGTGGTCACGTGTTCTCTTCCTGAAGCTCTAGCTTCCCCTAGCTTTCTTCTGAGTTCTGTCATCCACAGTACCTCCAGGCAAGCCTCAACATCAGCGCTGCCCACAGTGCATTCTCACACTACACAAAATGGCTTATCTCCTTCATAGTTCTCCCTGTATTCTTCCCTTTTCTCTGGGCATGGCGTCTCCAGTGGAAGAGTGGCTGTAACAACATTGAAACATTAAATTCATTCTCTGCTCACTGCATCTGTTATCTGTGTTTGAGACACGGTTTACCTTGCAGTTCTTTTCTGATTGGGGGTTTGCCAAAAAGGTAGATATGAATGAGAAAGGCTTTGTCTCCTATCTGTCAATAGAATGGGTAAAATCAATAAGAATTTCTTCTTCTGCATGCCTCTCTCCCTCTTCTCCACCACCAAAGTTAAACTCTCTACTGACTCATTGGAAGATTGACTGGTCTTACTTCCTGTTTCCATAACCTCCACTGAGCCATATTCACTGCCCCTGCTCTGAATGAGTTATCCTTTCTCAGACACTGTAACTAATTCAATATCTGAAATAATGTTTGCTTTGTCCCGTTCTTTCTTCCCATGTGTGCCCAGCTGCCTCCTCAAGTTTTTTTTTTTAATATCTTTTAGTCATTTGAAATGCAGAGGGACAAAGAGAGAAAGAGAGCGAGATCTCCCATTTGATGGTTCACTCTCCAAATGGCTGCAGAGGTCTGGGATGGGCCAGGTCAAAGCCAGAAACTTGGAGCCTTATTGGACTCTCCCATGCTGCTTTCCCAGGTGAATTATTAGGGAGTTGAATCAGAAGTGGAGCAGCAGGATTTGAACTGTCACTCCAATAGGGATGTTGGTGTCACAAGTGATATGGGATGGTCACCATCACAAGCCTCTTCTAGATTTTAAAGCACCGTAAGAATGAGTTATGACAACCTCCTTAGAAGCAAACTGATCTGAGTTTGAATTCTATCTAGCTTCACTCATGAGCAGTATCTGTCCTGGAAGAAATTGGTTAACTTCGAATTCCTCATTTGTATGTTGAGAGTAATGATAACTATTTTTAGGATGGTGTTGTGAATGTTAACTCAGTCATAACCCATGTAATAACTTATATCCCTGGAAAATTGGTATTCTTTGAGTATCAGCTATTACCATTACCATTATTTATTGTTGTGGGGAAATTAGGCACAGGAGGCAATTCAAAGATGTCACTTGCGGGGAAATTAGGCACACGTGGCAATTCAAAGATGGCGCCCAAAGGAAGTAAGGTGGGTGGTATCCAAAGTTGTCTACCACCAAAGCTAATTGCCTGCACAGCATCAGAGGAGGTGACAACAACTGATGACGAGTGTACAGACATGTGGCTGGTCCTGTAGAAAATTGCCCCGTAAAATGACCTTTTAAGTAACTGGTTGGTCCTTATGCCCTGCCCCAGTAATCCTGCGGTCTTGTGCTTTAAAAGGCTTTGCTACCCGTGCAATAAACCGAGTTCTTGCTTGCCTGACTTGACCCCCTGCTGCGTCTGACTGTCTCTGGGATTGGGAGGCTGGGGAATGGGCGAGCGGCGCACTTACCTGTCTTCGGACCCAGTCCATTCTCGTTTGGGTGGACTAAGACCCTGCATATTGTCACTAAGTTGAGCCAAGGAGAGTGGGATGATGGCATGAATTAGTATATGGCAAACAAAGCACTGGTATGAATGACGACTCAGAGCATCCATATTTGTAAGCTTTGATGACTGAATACCTATTTAGGTGAGACCAGAGATTGTCCATGGACCAGGCCAGAAGCACTCTCTGAGATAATAGCTGTTCATTGTAAGCAGATCATAGAGACTTGGATAAACACTCTCCTTCCGGTTTTGTAGAACTGGAGCAGATACCCAATTGTGATTGTAGGGTTTTGTTTCTGTTTTGTGTTTTCCTTTCCCATTTCCATGTTATGTGTAAGCAGTTGGGGAAACGAAAGTACTTGCCGCTTTGCAGATTTTGATTTCGAAGAATGTTTACCACTTCAGTTCAGTCAGAGACAAAAATCCTTTTCAATTTCCCCAGTCTCCAATTATTCATGAAAAATATCAAACTGAGAAACAAAGGCTTTTCTTTAGGGAAAAAAAATGAATGGGTGTTTTTCAACCTCAGCAACATCAAACAATCTTTCACATGGGATGGTGACAACTTCAAGAGAAAGGGCTGTGATTCTAGCATTTTGCTAAGGAAGCCCTTCTTTTCCTGGTGTGCTTTTGTGTTAATAATTTAAAAGTCAGCAATTTCCAAGCCAAATTATTCTTTGCTTGTAAGAACTGTTGCTAGGTTTCTCTATGTCAAGATACTGTCCAAAATCCTAAGACTAAAACATGACATGAATGAATCGATAGACAAATTTTAATAGGAGTCAAAAGTAAGGTAATAAATTTGGAGAGCAATGCAGTCGATCCTCCCTTTAATACTGACATTTTGGTTTTATCATTCAAGGAAAAATAGAGAATTGCAATTTTTGTAAAAATGTGCTATTCCAAGAAAAAGAAATGATAGTTTGGCCAACATTTATTGTAACTTTTGAGTGTTCCCATAAATATATACTACAATTTAAGAGATATCAAACATATTTATTAAACAAATACCAACCATAGTTTAGTGTTGAGGAAGCATTTTATGTGTTTAATTGCTAAATCATGCACACTGACATTAATAGTTTTAAATTCATATTAAGAAAAGATAGTGGATTGAGCTGAGACTCTGACGTTGGAGCACCGGCTCTGCACTTACTAAGCATTACAGTCAGTGCTCTAAGGACTCCGGGTGCAAGATGTGGGTCATCTCCCTGTGGAAGGAGCTTAGGGTATAATTGGAAAGGCAAGAGAGGATCAGAAGATGCCCTGAAAAAAAGATGCCATGATGCAGAACATGTTAAAACCCACATCAGCCACTCTGGCTCTTGCTCTGAGGTTCCTAGGAGGATGATATCACTGTGAGCTGAGACTCAAAGGACCACTTTCAGGAGGAAGTGGGAAAAGAAGCCCTGGAGTTCTACACATACCCACGCAGTTTCCTGAAGTTCAAGAAAAGACTAGAACAGATCACTGAAAAATCTTAATTCTTTTATCACAAAGTAATACTTATGGAAAAATACAAAATACATGTCATAACTAATGTCAGTCTACGAAGACCTATCATTACCTTAATACAACACTTGGATGAAACGGAGATCTTTATCAAAATTATTACTGACTCAAAAATACCAGAAACAGAATTTATGCAATCTAAGAGTATTTACCCTGTAAAGAGTTTGAAAGGTAACTAAATAGTTATTTTCCTTTTAAACTGCACCCCCCCCCCCAACAAAATAAAAACATGCAAATAATCCAGGGGTCAGAGGTTCAGAGATTTGGAATGTCTTGCCCAAAGAGTAAAAGAAACACTGCTCATTAGTAGGAGAGCAGAGCTAGATCTGACCAGCTGCTCTGTGGCCAAATTGAGTTCACTTTTTATTATGGCACATCATTTATTTCTCCCTTTGATTTTGCAAAGCAGAATTTAAAAATGAAAAGGGGCAGTGTTCAAAGCCTAAAAGGAAATTATTGGTTTGTCCAGCCTGGAGCCAATAGCTCAAAGAAATTATAATCTTTGCAGTCAGCAGCAACTGTTAACAGTTCTCAAGAATATACTTCCCTAGGGGTTTTCAAGGGCTTTATCCTTCCTGTTTCTTCCATTCTTAAGCAAGATAAAAAGTGAAGCTTGAATAAGTAATTTTCCAGTTGCCACAAGAAAGAGGTATTGAGTTTGGAATTAAAGGATCTGAATTGGGTTCCCATTTCAGCACATAGCAGCAAAGCCCTCAAACCTTGGTTTACAATTCTGTGAAGTGGAAATATTGCCAGTGCCTTACTTAGCAGAAAATCATCATTCCACCTGTCATACTTTGTATGCAGTAGGTGCTTAACAAAGCACACCGGACGACTCAATGCCTTGGTGAGTTCATTAAGATAGTTTTCCCAAAGATGTGTACAAATGATTTTCCAAAGAAATGCCCTCCTCTGTGCCCTAAATAAACTATGGAGAGACTTTCCTCAAGCCTTCACAAATAGACGGTTATCTCACTTCCTCCCAAGACGTCATGGTTGGCGCTAGCAGATCCATCAGCTTCCTCTGCAATGGGCCAGAGAATAAGGTTGTTAGACTTTATAGGCTGTGGGACCTTTGTCAGCAGTATGGATGCAGCCATACAAAAATGAGTGCACATGGCTCAATTCTAATACATGGATGCTAAGCTGGAATTTGGTAGAATTTTCATATTCCAGGAAATAATATTTTTTTCAAACCTCAAAAATATAACAGTGATTAGTAGTACATAAACAGGTGTCACCGTGGTTTGGCCCAGGGTAGGAGTTTGCTGACCAATTCTGTTCTAATCTGATGCCAAGACGCCAGACAAAAAATTTTTTTTTCAGATTAGTGACCAGATCCTCTGATGCTCTTGGAAATCACTGCAGGGGCCCATCCTAGACCTCTTTCAGCAAGCTTCTACATGAGACCATTCGGGGTGTAAAAGGCATGACCAACCTTGCCCTGGTGCATTAACCTCATCTCTTTGGACTCAGCCAAGTTGAGCTGTTTGTGTTCTCGTGCACTAGGGTTGCTTCCTCCTTTCTTCTCTCTGGTCTTTTGTGTCGACCTTGAGTTCACACTGACCTATCCAGCAGTTGTGAGATGCCACTTAATTCCCCAGAGAATCCTCAAAGGCAGAAAGCAGCCAAACTTTGCCTAACTCACTGCTTTTGTGGTAGAGGGGACACAGCCCTAGTCCTGCTCAGACTTAGAACTGAGAAGGGAAATCGTAATTCCTTGGGCAGTTCTTAGAGGCATGTAACAATACAGCTATTGGAGTCTATTAAAAGAGACCTGGGAGCTAATGTAGTTACTGCTAAAATGATTATTGCCAACTGAGTGAAAAGAAGGTGAGAAAGTTGATTAGTGGTATGCATGTCTGTGTGTGTGTGATGTAAAAGCAGAAAAAATAATGGGACACAGGCATCTTGTTTTCTGTCCTGTGTTTTCTTGTCCTTGCTGTTGTTTTGTCTTTAACATGCAATAGCGGATCATTGTGCGGGTTTGACTCCCGGCACAAGTATATCTACTTATTAGCTCTATGACGTTAAACAATTCAATTCAGCCATCGGTCCCCTAATTTCCTCATCATTTAAATAGGGATATTTAGAATACCTAGTTATGTCTTCTTCCCCCAGTTACAAGCAATAGAAAATTCTACTTATCTGGCTTAAATAGTAAAATACTGTTCTGGCTCATGTATCCTGAAGAACAGAGGAAAATTGTCAGTGTTTGATTCGAGAGGTCAGTGATGTCATCAGGATTCCAGGGGCATTTCTTCTCTCTATTGCCTTTGCTGTTGCACTTTATTCCATATTTGTCTTCCCTCATAGTGATAAAATGGCTGCAACAGTTCCAGGGCTCATGTAGCCACAAGTTGTCAACCAGAAGAAAAACTGGACCCCTATTCATCACTGCAAACTAGATAACCTGAAAACCTTAAACAAATGAATATGGATGTGGAATGTGATGAATGCCTGTGTCAGCCAGGACCAGCCTCTTGACCCAGAACTGCATTTAACATTGGTGATAGTCAAGACAGACAAAAAGTCTTCTACCTTGACAATACAAGGAAAGTTCGTGAAAAACATGCATTATTAAAAAAAAAAAACTGCATGGTTTTCAAAACCATTTTGAACCAAAATAATCTTATCCTTTAATTCCATTTTCCCATGATCTTTTCTTTTTTTAAAAAAAAGACTTTATTTACTTGAGATATGGAGTTACAGACAGTGAGAGGGAGAGACAGAGAGAAAGGTCTTCCTTCCATTGGTTCACTCCCCAAATGGCTGCAAGGCTAGAGCTGTGCTGATCTGAAGCTAGCAACCAGGTGCTTCTCCCTGGTCTCCCACATGGGTGCAGAGGCCTAAGGACTTGGGCCATCTTCTATTGCTTTCCCAGGCCATAGCAGAGAGCTGGATTGGAAGAGGAGCAGCCAGGACTAGAACCAGCACCCACATAGGTGGAGGATTAACCTACTGTGCCATGGCGCAGCTCCCCATGATCTTTTCAAAGTACCATTTATATGTAGTGAAATCTAAGGGGCTCAATGCAATCAAAACTAATTTCTTTCCTTTTTTTTTTTTTTTTTTTTTTTTTTTTTTTTTTTTTGCAGGCAGAGTGGACAGTGAGAGAGAGAGACAGAGAGAAAGGTCTTCCTTTGCCATTGGTTCACCCTCCAATGGCCGCTGCGGCCAGCGCGCTGCGGCCGGTGCACCGCGCTGATCTGATGGCAGGAGCCAGGTACTTCTCCTGGTCTCCCATGGGGTGCAGGGCCCAAGTACTTGGGCCATCCTCCACTGCACTCCCTGGCCACAGCAGAGAGCTGTCCTGGAAGAGGGGCAACCGGGACAGAATCCGGCACCCCGACCGGGACTAGAACCCGGTGTGCTGGTGCCGCAAGGCGGAGGATTAGCCTAGTGAGCCGCAGCGCCGGCCTAAAACTAATTTCTAGTTCACACCACAGCCCCATGTTGGTCAAGCAGCTTCTCCTCTAGATTATGGTTGAGAATCTCAGACCTCCTCGATCTTGTGTCTCCTCTGTCTTGTAGCCTCCAATGCTCCCCTCATTCATCCATGAGGCCAGTGCAAGGGAGAGAATGAGGGTGAGGAAGGCATTAGACAAACACATCACCACCACGACTCTTCACATGACACGTGCCAGGTCAAGTCAAGTGGAAAATTTGAATATAAAGTGGTAAGCACTGGTCGTTTTTGATCTAGTCTGAAAAATCCCTTTCCTTCCTTCTACCCACATGATAAAACACACATCTGCATTCATCAAGAGACACAATGTGAAATATCACAAAATGACAAAATCCTGTCTACACCACCAATTTCATGCGGTACATTAGCTTCTCTATCTGCTTTAGATTTGTCCCATTGTCTCTTTCTAACCTATTGCCTATAAACTGAAAGTGAGAATTATCTATTTCCCCAGATGCACATTCAAAACACAATAAACCTGTGTAGAATAAACATATGGGAAAAAGTGAAGAATGAGAAATGCAGTAGACACAGAGTTAGTTGGGTTCTGAAGCCCTGTGGTTCTGGAAATGGCTTCTCCACGCCTGGGTGGTGGAGGCAGGCCTTTGATGGGATTCTGTGTTAGTCTCTGTCCATGCTCACCAGAGCCCCTGGCTCTGCTCTCTTAGCGATTCTGCCATTTTCTTGGGCCTCCAAAGCCTTACTGCACTGGACTTCTGGAGGATTCTACACCAGGTCTATCACCTGGTTGTGCTCAGTTCGGGGACCCTGGGATTCCTTTAAGACAAACATCAAAGCCTTTTTTGTCTACATTCTGTTCTGTCTGTTTGTTTTCCCTAGAAAATCATGAGGCCTCTGTCTATTTCTTTTATTCCATTCCATGACAAAGTATAGTTTTTCTTCAGACATAATTCTAAAACCTGATTTTGTTTCTTAGAATTTGTATCCCTCCCCATTTTCCATTTAGGAGCTGCTCTTCCCAGAGTACCCGGAACAGTAGACAGGAAGGCCACATTCTTCATCTTGTCTTTGTCTTCAGTGATTTTTTTTTCTCCACTGAGAAGTTGTCCCTGGGGCTGGAGTTGTGGTGCAGTGGGTTAACGCCCTGGCCTGAAGCGCCAGCATCCCATATGAGCGCTCGTTCGAGACCCGGCTGCTCCACTTCCAATCAAGCTCTCTGCTATGGCCTGGGAAAGCAGTAGAAGATGGCCCAAGTGCTTAGGCCCCTGCACCCATGTGGGAGACCAGAAGAAGCTCCGGGCTCCTGGCTTCGGATCAGCACAGTTCTAGCCGTTGCAGCAAATTGGGGAGTGAACCATCAGATGGAAGAAAACTCTCTCTCTTTCTCTCTGCTTTTCCTCTCTCTGTGTAACTCTGACTTTCAAATAAATAAATAAATCTTTAAACAAACAAACAAACAAAAAGTTGTCCCTTGAATTGTTTTAACCAGCCAAGAAGTTTTACTGAGTCCTGGTTTCTCAGGATCTTTCTAAAATCCAAATCTTCATATTTTAGGACTAAAAGCAGAAAGATTTTTAACGTGCAAGGATCTGAGTTTTTATACTTTGGTGATTCCTTTTATTTCTACTGCCAAACCATCCAATGATTCCTTACTCTCATCTTGTCCTGTGATTTCTTGCTCAAATTTAGGTATTAGTAGAGAGTTACATTATTAACACTTGTTTCCCCACGTATTCCCCTAGAGTAACAAGCCCAGTGAGTTTCTCTATGTTTCTAGTTATAGAAGTCTGCTTTCAAATATTTTTACCTCTGCATAACATGAATCTTCAATTTTCTAGGCGTGGGTATCAGTTTTCTTACCCACTGCTCCCTGATTCCTAACTGAAGGCTACACGGTTTAGGGTGTTTGCTCTTGTTATCAAACCCCTGGAACTGATTTTCCATTTTTCAAGATAGACTAGGCTAAGTCATGAAAACTGGTAAACCTCATATTTCAGGGCCCCCTGAAGTTCATTTCATGTTCAGCCCAGTATAGGTTTATCAGCTCTCCTATAAGCAATGATTTGGATCTCAGGATGGTTCGGTCTTGCAGCTCCACCATCTTAAAAATTCCAGGCCATCCTGGCATTATTGAGCCTGCAGAGAGGAGGAAATAGTTGGCTACTAACCTAATGCCTCCTTGAGAGGAGTAGTGGTGCATTTTACACTTCCATCCACTGGCCAGAGTTATTCATATTGGCGACCAGGCTGTAACAGACTGAGACCTCAGAGGCGCTCATATCGATTGCTGCATGCTACCAGTATCTGCTACTGAGTCATCCAAAGTGCTGGACAATTCTATTAGAAAATCATAGCCTCAAAGTTGTATTAAATAAAGATCCAGTGATGTCTACCATCTACCATGCATGTCAACAGGTTATTGTGAAGATGGATAAAGATAAGGTACACCAAAGAATCACCAGTGCCTGTCACATATGTACTCAATAAACTGTCCTTACCATTTTTATGCTTCTCATCTTTTCTTCCTTAGATGAAATTGGAATTGGAATACATACCCTTTAAGATTTCTTGTGATCCAAACATTATAACATTATATATTTCTTTCTTTCTTTTTTTTTTTTTTTTTTTGGCAGACAGAGTTAGACAGTGAGAGAGACAGAGAGACAGAGAGAAAGGTCTTCCTTTTCCGTTGGTTCACCTCCAAAATGGCCACCACAGCTGGCGTGCTGCGCCGATCCAAAGCCAGGAGCCAGGTGCCTCCCCCTGGTATCCCATGTGGGTGCAGGGCCCAAGCACTTGGGCCATCCTCCACTGCCTTCCCGGGCCACAGCAGAGAGCTGGACTGGAAGAGAAGCAACCAGGACAGAATCCGGCACCCCAACCAGGACTAGAACCCGGGTTGCCGGCGCCGCAGGTGGAGGATTAGCCAAGTGAGCCACAATGCCGGCCCCATTATATATTTCTAATTTTCTCATTTTGCCTTATGAATGAGATTTACATTACACCGCAGCTCACTAGGCTAATCCTCCGCCTGCAGTGCTGGCACCCCGGGTTCTAGTCCCGGTTGGGGCGCCGGATTCTGTCCCGGTTGCCCCTCTTCCAGGCCAGCTCTCTGCTGTGGCCCGGGAGTGCAGTGGAGGATGGCCCAGGTCCTTGGGCCCTGCACCCACATGGGAGACCAGGAGGAAGCACCTGGCTCCTGGCTTCGGATCAGCACAGCGTGCTGGCAGCAAGGAGCCGGCTGTAGCAGCCACTTGGGGGGTTGTGAACCAACAGAAAACGAAGACTTTCTCTCTCGTTCTCTCTCTCTCTCTCACTGTCTAACTCTGCCTGTCAAAAAAAAAAAAATAAAGAAGAAGAAGAAGAAGATTTTCAATTTATGTAAGAATCCTTACTCCTAAGTATGTTTTTCATATACAGCCAACAACACTGACATTGACAAAACAAGTTAGATTATAGATTATATTTTCTCAAAGCCTAGGAGGGTTCAAAGGCCTTGATGGAACAAGGACATAAGCCTCAACCATTCACCCTGATTGCCCAAAAGAGAAAAACACTGGAATGTATTCCTTGCCCTTGAAACTCAGTTGGGTCTCACACCCTATTGTCCTCATACCCCACCCCTTACAGCCACCTGAAAGGCCAGTTCCAGGAACTCCCCTCTGCCTGCTGCCCCCTACCCCACCCCCACCCCCAGCCCCAGCCCTCCTAAAATATAAAAAGGCCAGGCCCTGGGGGCGGGGCCTTCTGCCACATGTCCATCATGGGCACACGGGCAGGTGGTCACCCACCTCTACAGATTTATTTTCTCTGAATAAATTCAGTCCGGCTGTAAATTCGTACACTGATTCCTCTCTGTTCTGTGTCTCTTTTCCTAACAGGCCTCACTTCCATTTCCAGGTGGACTGAAAGTCCTTGTATTTCAGCCCAACAGAAGAAGGCAAAATTGACACTGGGTCCTCAGAGCCTTGGTAGAAGAGAATGACTCCAGATAGCCTGGAAACCAGGCACTGATGGGAGAAGCAATTGTCAGTGCATCCCAGTTGTGAAGCTGAGTATGGATTAGAGAAGGAAAAGAAAAAGTCATTCTTCCTTTGTAAAGACAATTCCCTTAGTGCCTACAGCCAGACAATTCGAAGGAAAAACAGAGTAGATTAATTCCCCCCAAACCTCACTGAGAAGTCTAAATAGATCTAGGACATGATCATAAATCAAGTCAAGAATGTTTTTAAAGGTGTCCTTTATTTATTAGAGAGAACTCCTAATCATTGCTTCACTCCCCAAATTACCACAATGACCAGGGGTTGGTGAATAGAAATGTGTTGCCTCCCTGTTTTAAAGACTGCAAAATCAAGAGGCCTTTTGCTGCATCATCTCTTCATGGTAGAATGAAGATCAGGGGACAGGAAGAGTGAGAAAGCAAACAAGTCCTTGCACAGTTAGCATCTGTGCAATCATAGGGAGGGAGCCCTCATAACCTCAACACTTCCAGGAAGTCCTTTTCCTCAATGTGGTTATACTGGGGATTAATTTTCTAACACACAAACTCAAGCACACATTCAAACTACAGCTTGGAGGCAACCTTTTTGTACAAAGAATAGTGCTGTAATATACTGACTGAACCACTAAAAAAAAATTAGTTCCAAGTACTTAAGAACTGTTTTAATTACTTGCAAGATCATAGATAAAACCAATTGTCTCTTAACTGATTCATCTGATCCAAACATCTGATCCAAATTCACACCTATGTTCACACCCACACACGCATTCATTCACACACACACGTGCATCTGCACACTTTTTTTTTTCTCCTGAAACAAACTTCAATGTCTGTACATGCTACAGGATGACATGGACAATAAACACCTAGACTCAGTCAATCTGCTTTTTTGAAAAGCACAGTTACAGTAGTTTTTATCACAGACCACTGCCCTTTTGTTCATAGAATTTAGCCTTCACAGTTTGCAAAGGAAAATACGGTTAGTAGAACTAGTAACAATCTTATTTGATGTAACATTGGCTCAAACAGTTCCGATGATTTCCAAAGCACATTAATTTGTCTTCTGTTTTTGATGGTACTAAGAGATTCATTTGTAAATTAGATATTGACCTGCATTTTGGTTATTTCCAATATGACCCTTAATTCTGGGAAAAGGACACAGCTGAAAAATAGAATTTAGAGTTTAATTATTTTGGTTTGAGCTGAGTGGTTAGCTTAGCGGTTATGACACCATTGGGATGCCCACACCTCATAGTGGAGTATCTGGCTTTGGGTACTAGTTCTGCTGGTAATCTAGTTTCCTGATAATGTACTTTCTGTGAGCAGTAAGTGATAGCTCAGGTAGTTGGATCTATGCCACGCATATGGGAGACCTGATTGAGTTCCTGGCTCCTGGCTCCTACTTGGCCCAGTGCCGGTTGTTGCAGGCATTTGGAAAGTAACTCAGCAAATTAGACCTCTCCCCAACACTCCTCTGCCTTTCAAATAAGTAAATAAATAAATATTTCAAAAAAATAAGAAATATCTGTTATAGAATCCTAGTTTTCTCAGTAAATTAACTTTGTATGTATTAACTTTATATGTATTAACTTTATATGTATTAACCAAATGGTGTTAATTACATGAAAGTAGCCTTCAAATTTTAAATTCCTGAGTCTGCATTTAATAATTACAAAAATTATTTAAAAATATAACAGACATAATAATTGTTCCAATTAATGGGGTACTAGGTGATATTTTGTTACATGCATACATTGTATAATGTTCCTTAGGGTAAATATATTTATACTTTCAAGTATTTAACATTTTTTCATAATGAAAACAACCAAAAATCCTATATTCTAGATTTTTAAGAAAATAGATAAATATACAATAACTTAACATTATCTTCACCCTACTGAGTAATAGAACCCCAGTTCTTCTTACCCTAGCTAGTGATGACCTGTACCAATAAACTTTTCCCATCTTTCCCCTCCCCCTTCCCTTCTCAACCTCTGCTAATCACCACTGATTTTCAGCTTCTATGAGATCACCTACTTGTAAGACTCTACCCAGGAGTGAGGTCATGTGATATCTGTCTTTCCATGTTTCACTCTTTTCATTTAACATAATGACCTCCAGTTCCTCCAGGTAGTTGCAAATGACAAGGTTTCATCTTTTTGTGGTTGAGTACTGTTTCTTTGTGTACATTAGTACATGTGCTTTATACATTCATCAGTTTATAGACACTTAAGTTGTTTCCATTTCCTGGCTACTGTGAAAGATATGCAAATAAATAAAAGTGAGATGTCTCTTCAACAGATGGATTTAATTTCTGTTGAATACATATACAGAAGTGGGATTACTGATTTGTATGGTAGCTCTGTTTTTAGCTTATTGAGGAACTTTCATAGTGTTTTCCACAATGGCTGTACTAATTACATCACTGACAGCATGCAAGAGTTTCCTTCTCTCCACAATTTCTCCAACTCATGCTATCTTTGTGAAAACAGCCAATATTACTGGAATGAGGCTGTATTTCCTCACTATTGTTTTGGTTTACATTCCCCTGATGATTAGTGATGTTGAGCATTTTTTCCATTTACCAATTAATTGCTTGTCATCCTTTAAGAAATGTCTGTTCAGTTCCATTGCCCATCTTTACTTGGATTGTTTAATCTCTTGTTGTTGAGTTGTTTGAATTCATTATGTATTCTGGATATTAACTCTAGTCAGTATATAGCTTGTCAATATTTCTTCCAATTCTTTAGATTGTCTCTTCATTCCATTGATTATTCTCTTTGCTGTTCAAAAGCTGTGTAGTTTGATGAAATCCCATTTGTCTATTTTTTTCTTTATTTCCTTTGATTTGGGGATCTGATCCAGAATTTATTTCCCAATACAATGTCCTGTAATGTTTCTTTTGTGCTTTCTTCTAATACCATGCTATTTTAATTAGTATAGCTCTGTAATATATTTCAAGGTCAGGGAATACAATACTTCCTGCTTTTTTCTTTTTTGCTCCTAATCACTTTTGCTACTTGGGGTCTTTTGTGGTTCCATACAAATTTTAGTAGTGTTTTTCTATTTCTGTGAGCAAGGTCCTTGGCATTTTATAGGGATTACAATGAATTGCTAAACTGTTTTGATAATATGCACATTTTCATTGTATTGATTCTTCCAGTCCATGAACAAAGGATGCTTTTCCATTTCTTTGTGTCCCCTTTAATTTCCATCATCAATATTTATAGTTTTCATTGTAGTGATCCTCACCATTTTAAAAATTATTTCCAAAACTTTTTATAGTTATTAGAAATGGGATTACTTTCTTGATTTCTTTTTCATATGATTCACTATTGACATTAAGAATGCTACTGATTTTTTTTTTTTTACTTTTATTTAATGCATATAATTTTCCAAAGTACGACTTATGGATTACAATGGCTTCTCCCCCATACCGTCCCTCCCACCCACAACCCTCCCCTTTCCCACTCCCTCTCCCCTTCCATTCACATCATGATTCATTTTCGATTATCTTAATATACAGAAGATCAGCTTAGTATACATTAAGTATGGATTTCAACAGTTTGCTCCCACACAGAAACATAAAGTGAAAAATAATAGATGATTTTTTTAAATGATGATGAAATCAGAGCAGACCTATTGTCATGTTTAATCCCAGTGAGAGTCAAGTTGGGAATTGATAATTTCTTTTTTTTTTTTCTTTCTTTTTTTTTTTTTTACAGAGGATCAGTTTAGTATGCATTAAGTAAGGATTTCAACAGTTTGCACCCCCATAGAAACACAAAGTGAAATATATTGTTTGAGTACTCGTTATAGCATTAAATCTCAATGTACAGCACATTAAGGATAGAGATCCTACATGAGGAGTAAGTGCACAGTGACTCCTGTTGTTGACTTTACCAATTGACACTCCCGTCTATGGCATCAGTAATCTCCCTATGCTCCAGTCATGAGTTTCCAAGGCTATGGAAGCCCTCTGAGTTCTCCGACTCTTATCTTGTTTAGACACGGTCATAGTCAAAGTGGAGGTTCTCTCCTCCCTTCAGGAAAGGTACCTCCTTCTTTGATGACCTGTTCTTTCCACTGGGATCTCACTCGCAGAGATCTTTTGCCAGAGTGTCTTGGCTTTCCATGCCTGAAATACTCTCATGAGCTTTTCAGCCAGCTCCGAATGCCTTTAGGGCTGATTCTGAGGCCAGAGTGCTATTTAGGACATCTGCCATTCTATGAGTCTGCTGAGTATCTCACTTCCCATGTTGGATCACTCTCCCCTTTATTTACTCCATCGGTTAGCGTTAGCAGGTACTAGACTTGTCTATGTGTTCCCTTTGACTCCCAGTCCCTTCACCATGACCAACTGTGAACTGAAACTGATCACCTGGAACAGTGAGATGGCATTGGTACATGCCACCTCGATGGGATTGAATTGGAATCCCCTGGTATGCTTCCAACTCCACCACTTGGGGCAAGTCAGCCTGAGCATGTCCCAAATTATACATCTCTTCCCTCTCCCCTTCCCACCACCATGTTCAACAGGGATCACATTTCAGTTAATTTTCAACACTTAAGAATAACTGTGCATCAATTACAGATCTAAATCAGTCATATTAAGTAGAACAGATAAAAAAAACTACTAAGAGGGATAATGTATTAAGTTGTTCATTAACAGTCAGGGCTATGCTGATCAAGCCACCATTTCCCATAGTGTCCACCTCACTCCAACAGGTTTCCCTCTTGGTGTTCAGTCAGTCGTCACCGATCAGGGAGAACATATGGTATTTGTCCCTTTGGGACTGGCTTATTTCACTCAGCATGATGTGTTCCAGATTCCTCCATTTTGTTGCAAATGACTGGATTTCGTTGTTTCTTACTGCGGTATAGTATTCTAAAGAGTACATATCCCATAATTTCTTTATCCAGTCTATCGTTGATGGGCATTTAGGTTGGTTCCAGGTCTTAGCTATTGTGAATTGAGCTGCAATAAACATTAGGGTGCAGACCGCTTTTTTGTTTGCCAATTTAAATTCCTTTGGGTAAATTCCAAGGAGTGGGATGGCTGGGTCGAACGGTAGGGTTATCTTCAGGTTTCTGAGGAATCTCCATACTGACTTCCATAGTGGCTTGACCAGCTTGCATTCCCACCAACAGTGGGTTAGTGTCCCTTTTTCCCCACATCCTCACCAGCATCTGTTGTTGGTAGATTTCTGAATGTGAGCCATTCTAACCGGGGTGAGGTGAAACCTCATTGTGGTTTTGATTTGCATTTCCCTGATTGCTAATGACCTTGAACATTTTTTCATGTGCCTGTTGGCCATTTGGATTTCCTCTTTTGAAAAATGTCTATTGAGGTCCTTGGCCCATCTCTTAAGTGGGTTGTTGGTTTTGTTTTTGTGGAGTTTCTTGATCTCTTTGTAGATTCTGGTTATTAACCCTTTATCTGTTGCATAGTTTGCAAATATTTTTTCCCATTCTGTCGGTTGTCTCTTCACTCTCCTGACTGTTTCTTTTGCAGTACAGAAACTTCTCAATTTGATGCAATCCCAATAGTTGATTTTGGCTTTGACTGCCTGTGCCTCCCGGGTCTTTTCCAGAAATTCTTTGCCTGTGCCAATATCTTGAAGGGTTTCTCCAATGTTCTCTAGTAACTTGATGGTGTCAGGTCGTAGATTTAGGTCTTTAATCCATGTTGAGTGGATTTTTGTGTAAGGTGTAAGGTAGGGGTCTTGCTTCATGCTTCTGCACGTGGAAATCCAATTTTCCCAGCACCATTTATTGAATAGACTGTCCTTGCTCCAGGAATTAGTTTTAGATCCTTGATCAAATATAAGTTGGCTGTAGATGTTTGGGTTGATTTCTGGTGTTTCAATTCTGTTCCATTGGCCTATCCATCTGTTTCTGTACCAGTACCATGCTGTTTTAATTACAACTGCCCTGTAGTATGTCCTGAAATCTGGTATTGTGATGCCTCCCGCTTTGTTTTTGTTGTACAAGATTGCTTTAGCTATTCGAGGTCTCTTGTGCCTCCATATAAATTTCAGCACCATTTTTTCCAGATCTGAGAAGAAGGTCTTCGGTATCTTGATTGGTATTGCATTGAATCTGTAAATTGCTTTTGGGAGAATGGACATTTTGATGATATTGATTCTTCCAATCCATGAGCATAGAAGATTTTTCCATTTCTTGGTATCCTCTTCTATTTCTTTCTTTAAGGTTTTGTAATTTTCATCGTAGAGATCTTTAACGTCTTTGGTTAAGTTTATTCCAAGGTATTTGATTGTTTTTGTAGCACAGCTGACTTCTCATCAGAAACTCTAAAAGCTAGGAGGGAATGGCGAGATATAGCCCAGGTACTAAGAGAGAACAACTGCCAGCCCAGAATATTATATCCTGCAAAGCTATCATTTGTGAATGAAGGTGAAATAAAGACTTTTCATTGCAAACAGAAATTGAAAGAATTTGTTGCCACTCGTCCAGCCCTGCAAAAGATGCTTAAAGATGTGTTACACACAGAAACACAGAAACACGGTCATCAATATGAAAGAAGGTAAAGGAAGGAAACCAAGGAAGGAAACCTCACAGCAAAAGATCACAGGGAATTCAAAGCATATATTAGAACTTATCTTTGGCAAATGGCAGGGCAAAGTTACCACTTATCATTAGTCACTTTGAACGTGAATGGCCTGAACTGTCCAGTTAAAAGACACCAATTGGCTGATTGGGTTAAGGAACAAAACCCATCTATATGCTGCTTACAAGAAACACATCTTTCCAACAAAGATCCATACAGACTGAAAGTGAAAGGCTGGAAAAAGATATACCATGCCAACAGAAATGAAAAAAGAGCGGGCGTAGCCATCTTAATATCGGACAACATAAACTTTACCACAAAAACTGTTAAGAGAGACAAAGAGGGACACTACATCATGATTAAGGGATCAATTCAACAGGAAGATATAACAATTATCAATGTATATGCACCTAACTACAGGGCACCAGTTTATCTAAAAGATTTATTAACGGACTTAAAGGGAGACTTAGACCCCAATACAGTAGTACTGGGGGACTTCAATACTCCACTCTCAGAAATAGACAGATCATCCAGTCAGAAGATCAACAAGGATACAATAGATTTAAACGACACCATAGCCCAAATGGATCTAACAGATATATACAGAACTTTCAATCCTACAGCTAAAGATTTTACATTCTTCTCAGCAGTACATGGAAGCTTCTCTAGGATTGACCACATACTAGGCCATAAAGCAAGTCTGAGCAAATTCAAAAGAATTAGAATCATACCATGCAGCTTCTCAGACCATAAAGGAATGAAGTTGGAAATTAGCAACTCAGGAATCCCTAGAGCATACGCAAACACATGGAGATTGAACAACATGCTCCTGAATGAACAATGGGTCATAGAAGAAATCAAAAGAGAAATCAAAAACTTTCTGGAAGTAAATGAGGATAACAGCACAACATACCAAAACTTATGGGACACAGCAAAAGCAGTGTTAAGAGGAAAGTTTATATCAATAGGTGCCTACATCAAGAAATTGGAAAGGCACCAAATAGATGAGCTTTCAATTCACCTCAAGGATCTAGAAAACCTACAGCAAATCAGACCCAAATCTAGTAGGAGAAGAGAAATAATTAAAATCAGAGAAGAAATCAACAGGATTGAATCAAGAAAAACATTACAAAAAATCAGCCAAACGAAGAGCTGGTTTTTTGAAAAAATAAACAAAATTGACACCCCATTGGCCCAACTAACTAAAAAAAGAAGAGAAAAGACCCAAATCAATAAAATCAGAGATGAAAAAGGAAATGTAACAACAGACACCACAGAAATAAAAAGAATCATCAGAAATTACTACAAGGACTTGTATGCCAGCAAACAGGGAAACCTATCAGAAATGGATAGATTCCTGGACACATGCAACCTGCCTAAATTGAACCAGGAAGACATCGAAAACCTAAACAGACCCATAACTGAGACAGAAATTGAAACAGTAATAAAGGCCCTCCCAACAAAGAAAAGCCCAGGACCAGATGGATTCACTGCTGAATTCTACCAGACGTTTAAAGAAGAACTAACTCCAATTCTTCTCAAACTATTCAGAACAATTGAAGAAGAGGGAGTCCTCCCAAATTCTTTCTATGAAGCCAGCATCACCTTAATTCCTAAGCCAGAGAAAGATGCAGCACTGAAAGAGAATTACAGACCAATATCCCTGATGAACATAGATGCAAAAATCCTCAATAAAATTCTCGCCAATAGAATGCAACAACACATCAGAAAGATCATCCACCCAGACCAAGTGGGATTTATCCCTGGTATGCAGGGATGGTTTAATGTGCGCAAGACAATCAATGTGATACACCACATTAACAGACTGCAGAAGAAAAACCATATGATTATCTCAATAGATGCCGAGAAAGCATTTGATAAAATACAACACCCGTTCATGATGAAAACTCTAAGCAAACTGGGTTTGGAAGGAACATTCCTCAATACAATCAAAGCAATCTATGAAAAACCCACAGCCAACATCCTATTGAATGGGGAAAAGTTGGAAGCATTTCCACTGAGATCTGGGACCAGACAGGGATGCCCACTCTCACCACTGCTATTCAATATAGTTCTGGAGGTTCTAGCCAGAGCTATTAGGCAAGAAAAAGAAATTAAAGGGATACAAATTGGGAAGGAAGAACTCAAACTATCCCTCTTTGCAGATGACATGATTCTTTATTTAGGGGACCCAAAGAACTCTACTAAGAGACTATTGGAACTCATAGAAGAGTTTGGCAAAGTAGCAGGGTATAAAATCAATGCACAAAAATCAACAGCCTTTGTATACACAGACAATGCCATGGCTGAGGAAGAACTTCTAAGATCAATCCCATTCACAATAGCTACAAGAATGCTACTGATTTTAAACATTAAATTTGTATCCTGAAACTCTGATGAATTTGTTTTTAGTTACAGCATACAGAAATGTATAAGATATACATTTCAATATATAAGATATAAATTTCATGTATTTGTGGCATTTGTAAGGTTTAACTTCTTGATTTCTATTTTTTTTTTCATTGTAATTAGAAAAGATACTAATCTGCTATTGATGCCTTCTACTGTGTTTTTAATCTCACTTAATGTATTTTTCAGCTAAAGGATTTTTACTTGATTTTATTTAGTTTCTTCCATCTCTTTAACAAACCTGTTGGAATATTGAATCATTTCGCTTCATTCTCTTTTTTGTCTTGTTTTATTCCTTTTTTATTCTTGTTAGCCACTGATTTCACAAAGGTATAAAGCACAGTTTTCATAAACTATATTTGTAGTGATATTGATACACACAGACATTTATTCCTCCTTTATTTTTTTTTAATTTTGGCTCACACATATAAGGGAGAATATGTGCTGTTTGTCTTTCTGAGTCGCTTTTTTTCACTCAACCTGATGTCCTCCAGTTTTGTCCATTTTGCTGCAAGTGGTAGAATTTCATTATTTTTTATAACTAAATAATATTCTATGGTGTATATATACCATGTTTTATTCATTCATCAGATGATGGACACCTTGGTTGGTTCCAAATTTTGGCTATTGTGAACTGTGCTGCTATGAACATCGTGGTGCAGGTGTCTCTGTGATACATTGTGTTCAAGTCTTTCCTGTATATACCCAGTAGTGGGACTGCTGGATCAAATGGTAAGTCTATTTGTAGTTTTTAAAGAAATCTCCACACTGTTTTCCAAAGTGGCTGCACTAACTTACATTCCCCTTAACAGTGTGTAACTGTTCTCCTTTGTCCAAATCCTTCTCAGCGCTTGTTATTCTCTGTGTTTTGGATTTTAGCCATTCTGACAGGGGTGAGGTAATATCTCATTGTGGTTTTCATTGGCATTTTCCTGATGGCTAGTGATGGTGAGCATTTTTTCATACATTTGTTGGCTGTTTGTATTTGTTCTATTGAGAACTTTCAACACATTCATTGTGTTTCCTGAGAAGAGCTATTTTGAAATGTGCATCCAAGCATTTGGAAATTTCAGTTTCCGGATAGTTTGTTTCTTGCAACTTTGCTCTTTAAGTGAGGTCATGGCCCCCTGAGAAGTCCTTATGCTTGCAGGACATTGAAGGATCAGCTTTAGGGACCTGTTTTCACGTGTGACTCCTAGAAATTCTGAATATTTTTCTGAGGAGGGCCACGTCCTGTCTGTTGCTGAGATGGACTCACCACCCAATGCTATACATATCAGCCACTGATGATGCGGGCTGGGGTCTAAGACTGCTCAGCCTGGACCATGGAGCTCCACTGAGCACAGAAGCAAGCCCAGAATTTCTGTCTGCAAACATTGGCCTGGGACAGGACCACAAGGATCTGTTCAATGCTGGTTTTTTATTAGCCTGATACAGAGTCACAAAACAGTGCTGTGATTCTTTGTTGTCTTCTGAAAGTTGCAGAAGGGGAGAAAAGGCATCTTAGCTCTTCAGGCAGGTCCTGGGTGACACGCCTGTTTCTCACAGTCTCCAGGCTATGTTCAGCCGTGGGGTTGCGCACAAGCTCTACAAGAGGCTTGCAGAGTGACAAGTCAAAAGCAGTCTGTCTCACTAGAGCACAGGTCTCCAACTGATAATGGGGCAAGTCCAGAGACTCTATCCACGAGCACTGACTTAGTTTCCATAGTTCTAACGAAAGTGACTCGGTGTGTGTGTTGTCATTCAGACTCTTGTCTCTGTGGGGAGGTGATTCCTGTAGCTTTTCACTCAGCCACCATCTGCCCCAAGGATTTTTTAAAATGCAAAGTTCCATTTATTTATAAACAT
Source organism: Oryctolagus cuniculus (assembly GCF_051225735.1). Classification (NCBI taxonomy): domain Eukaryota; kingdom Metazoa; phylum Chordata; class Mammalia; order Lagomorpha; family Leporidae; genus Oryctolagus; species Oryctolagus cuniculus. The sequence continues at coordinate 121,532,026 of NC_142867.1, forward strand.
AATATCTGAGATTTGTCTAAGTTTGAATAATGTCTTTTTTTCCTTTATTGCATATAAGTTTTGGCATGGATTTTTAAAAGATTTGACCAGAGTTACGACTATAGCTGTACCTTAAGAGTTTGGCATACATTTTATATTTTATTAATTTTTTTCCATTTTGAATAAGGAGTGTGAAGCTAGACCCTATTCTCATTAGTACCATCAGATAGTAACTATGCTGTAGTTATATTTATATGCCAAATATATCTACTTGTTTGTTTTCAGCACCTGTATTAGTTTCCTGTTTCTGTCCCCAGCAAATTAATGCAAACTTGATGGCTTAATACAAATTCTTACAGCTCTGAAGATTCAAAATTTCACCAAGGTGAAATCCAAGTATCAACAGGACTGCATTCCTTCTAAATATGCTAGAATGAATCCAGTCCTTGTGTTCTCTAGTTTCTAGCAGCTGCCTCTATTCCTTGCTTTGTGAGCCTCTCCTCCATCTTCAAAGCCAGCAACAGAAGGTGGAGTCCTCACATACAATCACTCTAACTACCCTGCCTCCCTCACTTGCTTATAAAAATTATTATTTCATCATGTCCACCTCCAGATAAAGATAATTTTCCCATCCTAACATCCTTTACTTAATCAGATTTTCAAAGTCCCTTTTTCCATGCAAAATTACATATTCATTCATGAGTGTCAAGAAGAGGATATGCACATATTTGGGCATTATTATTCTGACTACCATACCATCCATGCACACTTTTACAGAATCTATCTACAAAATATCTTAAATTTTTTTTGGATTTTAGGTTAATATTCCCATGATAAATGGACTATGTTTATACTTAAACATAGTCATTGTCACTATAATTGGAATAGCCAGGGAAGTTCTGTAGAGACACAGCTTTATAGGACCACAGTTACTTTGGCTATAGCTGCCATCTCCCCCTTTAGGCAACTCATCCCAAATCCCATGAGATACATGAATCATTAAAATAGCCCGCTGGTCTTTTCTTGCTGGCTGGAATCTGGAACATCCCTTACTTGATGCTTGGAAAGCTAATGTTTCTTGAGAAAGTCCAGATACACTTAGAATGGCCTCAGGCTACCATTGTCTAGCAAGACAAACACTTTAGGGCTGACCACTTGTGTGTCTCACAGCCAAGTGAGATTAGTGAGTGCCTGCAGTAAACTACACTCTGTGTACCCTGCGTCTGTCCTCATTATTCAGCCTCCTGGCACTTTGGGCTATGGCAGCCAGTGCTCAGGCAACAGATTTTTCCAGAAACAGTCATAAAGAGATGATGCAGCATGCATGAAGTCATTCACTGAGTCAATGGAGAGAAATACACTAACTACTGGTATATCTAATGATGCAACACCAATATCTATGCTTCTGCCTGAATTTTATGCTATAGATCTCCTTTTAGAACTTAGATCCCCAGAGACCTCAACATTTATATTTTCCAGGGTATTGCTTCCTGGAAATCTCAAAGTAAAACAGACCCATTTTGTATAGTTAGGGTGGTCATAGATACCACTGAATTCCTGTTTTGTAGTAGCTTTTATTTTTTTGTAGTTAATGCTGCTGCAAAGTTTTTAAGCATATTTTAATTCATTGTGTCTCTATTTATTGTGTTCACACCTAGAGGCACTTTTACAGTGAGTATAATTTTAAAATTCTGAAAAAAAAAAGAATTAAATGGAAACATATTTTGGGAAAGGGGCTCTAGAGGTCATATAGTTTTGTCTTCCACCTGCAGGCAGAATTATCCCCAACCTTCTGCAATGAGTTATTTCTGTCTTGTATACAATATCTAACAAGAAATAATCCAGTAAATAAGACAGATTAGTTTAGCAAAAAAACAAAACATAAAGACAGCACACTGTGCCTGAAACATCTTTTTGAAATGCTTTTATCTGTATGGCCTTCTACCTACAAGCTTCCCAGAATTTAGATTCCTGTCTCATTCAATAGATGCCAAAGGCTATGCAGTCACTCAAATTCACAGAGGAAATCAGGTGTGTACAATTTATTTTGGTAAGCATTTCAAATATATTTACTCCATAACTTTATGTCCTAGTGAGACTGAATATTCTTTAGGAATAAGAAATGTGTCACTTCTCTGTTTTTGTGATATTCCTTGACTGTAAGTAGCCTAATCAACATAGGACCATGATAGCTAGCCTGCTCACTCTCTCTTCCTTGGATTTGATAAAACGAATGCTTGAAAACCTAAGGTATCAACTCCAAGTTTCAGCGGTGTGGGCGACACTAGTTATTCATCTATCTCTATATCTGTTAACTCTGAAAACCCGTTTATTACATGCTAAGTACTGTGGTAGACATTGTGGAAAAAATAAGTAAGGTAAAACTTGTTTGTGACACGGACTTTTAAACAAGTTGGCCTTCACCCACAGTTAGAAAAACATTTGAGAGTCTGGTGTTGTGGTGCAATAAGTTAAAACATGACTGAGTGTCTGGAGGAAGTCCTAGCTACACTACTTGTGACCCAGCTTCCTGCTAATGTGCCTGGGAGGAAGCAGGTGTTGGCTTAAACCCTGGCATCTCTGCCACCCACATGGGAGGTCTGGATGAAGTTCCTGGCTCCTGGTTTGACCTGGCCCAGTCTTAGCTGTTGCAGCCATTTGTGGTATGAACCAAGAAATGGAAGACTGATTCTCTCTCTCTCTCTCTCTCTCTCTCTCTCTCTCTCTGCCTCTCTCCCTCATTCTTCCTTTTAAATAAATGAATTTTTAAAATATATTTTGCATTGAGTGCTACACATAAAAATACTCATAAAATGAAAATACAGGTCCATGAATAATTGCACCCTTGCCATGTTAAAACATTCTTTCATTATATTTTCTCTTTCAGATTCTTCTTTTTGTTCTCTTTTCAGCTATTCTTCTCTCCATCTAATGAAAAAAAATATGCTGGTCAAGAGCTACTAAATAGATTTTACTACTCAATAGAGAATAGTCACCAGCACTTTGAAGCTAAATGGTTACATAACCATGATGCTCTAAGTAGGGCCATCCTCTAAGACATCATTAGAATCCCAGAATCCCAGCCTTCCCTTGTCTGGAGTATAGCTTTTAACAAGAGCCCCTGCATAGTTCACCCACATTTAGTTTTGAGAAACAATGTTCTAAGATCCAATCAGGGAACTTGATTCTTTTTTCTTTCTTTAAGATGTATTTATTTATTTGAAAGACACATTGCAGAGAGTGAGGGAGAGACAGACAGAGAAATCTTCCATCTGCTAGTTCATTCTCCAAATGTCTGCAACAACAGGATTGGACCAGGCTGAAACCAGGAGCCTGGGACTTTATCCTGCTCACTCACATGGATGTCAGTGGCCCAATGACTCTGGCCATATTCTGCTGCTTTTGCAGGCACATCAGCAGGGAGCTGGGTTGGATGCACAGCAGTCAGGACTTAAATGGTGGCTCATATGGGATGCCAACATTGCAGGTTGTGGCTTAACCAACTGCACCACAATGTCAGACCCTGTTCATTGGGAACTTTTATTCCCCCCAAAAAATGTTGAGAAAAAAATGTAAACTCTCACACATTTTAAAATTGATACATGATATCTTTGATACAAATATAAATAGTTGCAAAGAATGTAATTTGTATCTTTTAACTACTGTTCTCTTAAAGCTGTTCTGCTTCTATCAAATGGAACTTAATACAATGGTTATTTGCTAACATTACCATCCATTTATAAAAATGCCTAAACCTTTTTAATAGTCAAAATTTGACCCTTTTTATTCCTAAAATCATATTTTCAATCATCTTCCTTCCAACATTTATCCTAATTTAATAGTTTTATATCTGAGAACCTCTTATTCATCACTGTATCAAAAGTATTTACTATAAAAATATTTTACACACACACATGTTGGATTGTTAACACATTTTTCTTTTGAGTTGCAATGCAATTGATCAAGCAGAATTCATTTATTTCTGAATCTGATTAGTAAGTGCCAAACAAACAAAGTTCATTTTTTTTTGGCAATGAATTTCATAATGAAAGCAATTTGGACATAGGAAGCATTGAGCAAAGGAAGATTTAGCCAACAACAGTATTTCAAATTATACTTTCTCAGCCCAGGGTGATGTCCGAAAGTAAGATTTGGTGAAAGTTTGTCTCTCTTTTGTAAGGATGAAAGGGCCATGTTTGAAAAGAAACAGCATGAATATAATTGATTTTAGGGGAAACCAGTCTTTAAAAAGAGCACATGTGGAAGTTGAAGACACGAAATCTGATTCCCTGCAGATCATTCGTGTCTTGTGCTCTGTAGAAAGTCTCTGTATATCTCAGCAGTAAGGAAGCCTCAGTTCCAGACCTGCTGCCCTGGTGACTGAGGATGACACAGGCACAACTAATTGGCCATGTATACACGTAGTGCAATGGGGGCTCATGCATTGTGTATCATGGGGAAGTGAGCAATGCACTGCCTAGCAGGGGACTGCCAGATAAGATGATATTTGATTTCTTGATGTTGGCAAAATAAACAAATAAAAGATAACCTAATGTCTAAAACCACTGACATGTAAATGTGAAAGTAATGTCCAAAGGGGAGGCTACCTAGCACCAAATTGCAAAAGGACTCTTGGGCCAAACTTGAGCGTTATTTGCAGAGCAGTAACTCATAGCTTTAAAACAAGTGTGACATGATCAAGTGGCTCCAGTGATCTAAATTTAGAAGCTCCCAACCTAGCAAAAAGAATATTTCTAAGACCCAGGAGCTTCAGTGTTAATGCATTTAAAATACAACAGGACTATTATTTTTCAAAACTTTGGAAATGCCATGTGGCACAAAAATAATTTGGAAGTATTCTAACATTTGTGCTAGTTGGTGTGTTTGACAAGGAGTAGGGTAGAGGCCTGTTATGTGTTTTTTTTTGAACAACTGATACATATTATAAGGAAATAGTCTAAACTTTTTCTTGCTGTTAAAAGTGAGATCATTTTCATGGTATGGCCAAGAAGTATCTGATTCCTATTTTAGTAAAAAATGAAATAAGCTAGTGATAGATCTGAAAAAGGACATTCAGCAACTTTCAAAGTTATGAAGAACACAAACGAAAGCAGACTGTGTTCTTTCCTGCAAAGGATCTTACTTTAGGCAAACCCAATGTTTAAAAATCTGGGTTTACATAAAGGCTAAATTTAGAAACTAATTATTCACTTTTTAAAGGATTCACAGTAGGACATAAGTCAATAGAAAATGCTCTGGCATAGTTAAAATAGAATTCAATTTACATGCAACTCGTTGGAAACTCTCCTATTGTACCAAACAAGGTCAGGGTAGTCCACTCTTTTTAATTGCTATGTCATGAAGAGTAGAAAGAACAAAACTGGCCTAAAACTGGACCTGAGGCTCTGAGTGCCTTCCATGCCCACAGGACACCTTTTAAGCCAAGCAAGAACAGATACTTTGTAAATGCATGAACTGTCAATTAAGAACCATATAACTATGTGCAATGGACATAGCCAACTAAGCATACGCATATCTGACTGATACAACAGGTGTTCCTTGAGGGTGAACCTGTGAGCTCCACCTAAGAGTAGCTCAATCTTAGAAGAGGAATTGCCAGCCCATCAAATCACAGCTCTTTGATCATTTCAACATGAGGTCTACAATGAGGTAGAAGGAATCAAGCACTAGAAGCAGAAAAAATGAAACTCATAGCTGAGTCATCATCATGGCAAATATGTTAAGTCATTATCAATTACAAGTGAAGGAAACCAAAGGAAATTGACTTAAACAAGAATGAAACTCATTTGTTCACGCAACTAGAAGGTATGAGAGTAAGTGGAGTTCAGAAATAGTTGGATCCAGATGATTAAAAAAGAAAAAAAATGTCCTTTTCCATCTCTTGGCTTTATTTTATCATGGACTGATTTCATTTTCAGACAGTTTCCTACAGATGTTAATTCAAGTATCCACCTGCAAAGTTTCAAGAAACAATTTGTCTATGAACCTTAATCAGATTGACAAAACAGCAAAAATTTTTGTGGGGAATAAGTTATAACCCCCCAAGAAAGTTGTCCCACAGATGACAACCCCAATCTGTTACAGTGTTTTATGCATTTCAAAATGTGCGAACCTGCACATTCATTAGAAGGTCACTGACAGTTTTGCTGAGAATTTGGACTTCGATTAGCAGCTGTTCAATGTTCTTAGAATTCCACCCACTCTTCTTTATCTACTTGCTATTTTCTGTAGTCATAACTGTACTTTCAGAGGTCCATGACAACCGTCCATCCCACCACTGGCTTTGACCCCTGAACTGCTATGAATCTCAACGTTGTCATCAATATGACAATAATAGCAGTGTCACTCTAAAAGAATTGTGAAAATTAAATTATTTGATGAACTAGATTCTGCAAATCTTCTACAGTCTGGCACATTGTGGGTTTTTATATCATGTTTATTCTGTTGGATACAGAATCGTAAGTGATATCATGGACGTTCTTGAGAGACACCTCCTCTACAGTACTCTTGAGCCCAGATCACCCACGATGGCATGCAGAATGGCAGAAAATAAATTTTGGCTGCCTCCTGGAGATCAGGTGCTAATGCCAACTCTCTACTCAGTAAATTACATGACCTTAAGTATTCATATTCACTCCTTTGTATTTTCAGTTTATTTGGGGAGAAAAACTATTGCTAGAGTGAAATGATTCCTAGCTATGATTTCTAGCTCTCTCTCTATATATATATGTATATAACATATATACATATACATATTTTTACACTCACATATGTGCTATATACACAAACCCATACATCTACCAGGTATATAATTCATTACATCAAGAATTTCAGAGGACGGCACTGTGGTACAGTAGGTTAATCCTCCTCCTGCAGACTTCTAGTCCCAGCTGCTCCCCTTCTGATCCAGCTCTCTGCTATGGCCTGGGAAAGCAGTGGAAAATGGCTCAAGCACTCGGACCCCTGCACCTGTGTGGGAAAAAGCTCCTGGCTCCTGGCTTCAGATCTGTCCAGCTCCAGCCATTGTAGCCATTTAGGGAGTGAACCAGTGGATGGAAGACATTTCTTTCTTTCTCCCCCACTCACTGTCTGTAACTCTGCCTCTCAAATAAATAGATAAAATCTTAAAAAAAAAAAAGAATTTCAAATTACTACAAGCAGCTAATGTATTTTTATCTTCAAGGAGAATAAATGTTAACTTAATTGATGCAAACAGTATGGCATTGTATTATTTAACATAAAAAGAAAACTAGGGAAAGTGATTTTAGCTATGATCTATTCAGGGACTCCATGATCTCATCAAGAGTCCAGATTCTTTCTGTCTTTCATGCTGTTTTACTCAGTGAGTGGATCACAAGGATCACAAGATGGTTGTTCAGCTCCTGGCAACGTATCTTGCACATTGCTGTACAGAGAAAAAGATTCCTTCTCCTTGAACAAGTGTTTTATTTTTTTAAGTAACAACAACAAAAAATTTTTCAGAAGAACCATAGCAAGCCTGATTAAGAACCCTAGCTACACTGATTACATCGTTTATCTTTCAAAACGAGACACTTTTGATAGTGAAATGCGGCACTACTAACACTTGTTGTAGACATGAAGTGTAATCATGGTCGTCCCAACAAACCAAGGGACATTTCCCTCACATTTCATTGGCCTTAGTTGTGCCTCTCTTTACCATTAGCAAACCAGTCACTTAAATGCGGACCATACCTGGCTTGGACTGTTCATGTTTACCACCTACAAAGGAGTGGGGCTGGGTTTTCCATCCCTAGGCTCTTGGAAGATGGATATCAGGACAAAGCAGCAGTGTCCACTGGGGCTGTTAATGACTGCCAAACATCCCCTTCTATCCCAAACATCCCCCTCTATCCTCATCTGTTGCTCTTCCTCAAGCCACATTTACAACCTTAACAACCTGTGGTTTCCAAACACAACCTGCTGCTGCTTGCTTTATTCTTATTTTCTGCCTTACCTGGAATTGTTGCCACCCACTCTTTGTCCTCTAGCCATTACTTGAATAATCCTTCTCCATCAGTAAAGTAAAAGCTCTGGAATAGCCCTCCTCTAACCTTCACCCTCCACCTGCTTTGCCTAAGGTACCTCTTCCATCTGCTTCTATAGAGCCTGAACATCTATCTGTCTCTACATTTTCCACTCTATTGTACTGACTTGAGTGGCGATTTGTCATTTTAAACTTTGAAATGAAAAGACAAGGACAGAGGCTATTTAGTTTATGTTTGTATCCTTGGTGCCTAGCAACTAGCATGAATAAGCTTGTGAAAAAATAACTCAATTAAGAAATGAATGAATGGGCTAGAATTGTAGTGGAGGGTTAATCTGCCTTCTATGGTGCCAGCATCCCTTATGGGTACAAGTTTATGTCCTGGATGCTCCACTTCTGATCCAGTTCCCTGCTAATACACATAGGAAAACAGTGGAGGATGGCTCAAGTGCCTGGGCCCCTGCCACCCATGTGAAAGACCTGCATGGAATTCCTTGTTCTTGGTTTTGTCCTGTCCCAGCCCCAACCACGATGGCTACTTGGGGAGTGAAGCAATGGATGGAAGATCTCTTTCTGTCTCTCTCTCACTCTCTGAGGCTCTTTCAAATAAGCAAAATAAATCTTTAAAAAAAAGTTAGGGGCCAGTGTTGTAGCATAATGGGTTGTGGCACAATGCCTGCAATGTAGACATCCCATGCGGGTGCCTGTTGGAGTCCCAGCTGCTCCACCTCCAATCTAGCCCCCTGCTAATGTGCCTGGGAAAGCAGCTGAGGCTGGCCCAAACCCTTGGAACCCTGCACCTGCATAGAAGACCTGGAATAAGCTCTTGGCTCCTGGCTTCTGCCTAGTCCAGCCCTGATCATTCTGGACATTTGGGGAGTGAACCAGTGGATGGAATATATTCTCTCACTTGCTCTCTCTCACTTGCTCTCTCTTTCTCTCTCTCCCCTCTTCTCTCTGCCTTTCAAATAAATGAATACATTTTAAATAAACAGAAAGGTAAATAACTATTAACCCCAGAAAGAGAGTTTGGATTCTTGTCACCAAGAAGAGTCTGATATTGAGGAAATGGAAATTGAATTCTTAGTGTCCTAACTCCTCATAGCCTTTCTTTCCAATTCATATAAAGAAATCCTAAGCTAAGTAGTAACGGGAATTAGTGTGATTTTGAAGGAGAACAGAGGAGGGTTGGCCTTTGGCAGCATCTGGTGTTGGAAGAGACATCTGATTATGGGGTTATAATTAACAACTTTCCTCTCTTACACATGAATTTATTTTGTCATTAAATTAATTAGAATTTAACAGGCCTTTAAATCAGTGTTTGTTCCTAGAAAGAGATGTTGTTTTCAAATGCAAAATCAAGCCAAGTTTCCCTCTACTTTAATGCCCCCAAAAAGACAGAAGGATGAGGTTGCCTTCTGGGTAACAGGGCTCCCTGGAACATGATTGGGTATAACCATGTGTAGTTATAAGAATTAGGGGTTGGTGGCTCTCCTCTAATGACAAGGGGATGAGAAGAGACTGCTGATAGGATGTTTTTTATATTCCTGTAGGTATATTTATATTCCTGTAGGTTCAACTACTTGAGCCATCAGTGCTGCCTCCCAGGGTTCGCATTAGCAGGATGCTGGAATTTGGGATTTAAGTCAGGACTTGAACCCATCTGCTAGTCTAAATGCCTGCTACTAACTAAAAGTTCACAATAACTCTATGAGGTGGGATTTTCTCTTACTTAAGAGAAAACTTAGGTCTAAAAACTAGCATTCCCAATTGTACAGAGTTTCTTGGGGAATAATGGGATTCAGGTGGTGTTTGTGGGATAAAGAAGAAGTGATAGATGGATTTAGTAGATGCAACATGGAGTGAATGAGAACAGTACAGTTTTTAGAAGCCAATGAAATAAGATCAAAAGGGAAATTTATCCAGACAGATTAGACAGAACAGGTACATGAAGAACCGAAGATGTAAACATCTAATTGTGAAATTTTGTTTTGGTTAAATTTGGGATTTTGCATTCGAGGAGTAAGATTCTGAAATATTTTCTTTAAAATCCATGACTATATCTTCATCTAAAGTAAAACCTGAATGTTATAAAAAGGGAGAAGGAAGAAGTTAAGTAGTGTGGGCTGATATTCTAATAGGTTCTTGCCAACTGGCTTGTCTCATCTAACTAAAATTTCCTTTTAAATATATTTTTAAAGAAATGCAAGGACAAAGTTAAAGACAGGTAGACAGGCAAACATATTGAAAGAACTTCCACCTATGGTTCACTCCTCTAATGCCCATGTGGCTGGGGCTGGCTGGACCTGAAGCCAGGAGCCAAGAATGATACCCAAGTGGTAGCAAGGACTCAATTACTTGAGTTACCAATGCTGCCTTCTGGGGTTGCACTGGTGGAAAGCTGCAGTGAGGACCCAAAGGCAGGAATCAAACTGAGGCACTGCAAAGTGGAATGCAGCCATTTCAACCTCTGGGTCAAATTCCTGCTCCCAGCATCCGGACACTTTATAGGCTGTCATACGGGATGGACTGCATAAGGAATGTATTGGATTACAGGGAAGTTAGGACAGGATGCCTTAAGCCTCCGCTTGAGTCTGATGACTAACTGAGCAGTCCAAGTGCTGAGGGTTGAGAATGTGGCTGCTTATGTTACAGACTTAGATCAAGCATCAGTAGGTTCAACATTTGTATTTTAACCTTGAAGCAAAATCATGAGTTAATGTAGAGTATGCACTCTAATATGATTTTCTGGACTGACTGATATTTAACTGGATAAAATCAGTCTGTAATTGAACAACTCTGAGTGATGTTGACAGAGGTGCTGAGTGCTTTTTCCTCTTGATCTAACAGAATAAAAACTAAAAGATGCATTAATGGTTTTTCTTTAATTAAAAACCATAGTGTTACTGTAACGGGCTTTAGAAGACCAAACAGAATGTGCTGATTAGTTGTTATTTAATTATGCTTCCCAAGAAATTTTTGAAGGCAGCAAATTAAATATGGGGTTTCACGTACTGCAGTTTTTTAGAGAAGTCTTTTTCTTTGGTCTCCCCATGATTGAAACACATTAAAAAGTATAAAATCAACAAAATATAAGCTTAGAAAATAAATGTAATAGTTATTTTATTTCTTTTGACAGGCACAGTTAGACAGTGAGAGAGAGGTATTCCTTCCGTTGGTTCACCCCTCAAATGGCCACTACAGCTGGCGCACTGTGCTAAACTGAAGCCAGGAGCCAGGTGCTTCCTCCTGGTCTCCCATGCAGGTGCAGGGCCCAAGCACTTGGGCCATCCTCCACTGCCTTCCCGGGCCACAGCAGAGAGCTGGACAGGAAGAGGAGCAACTGGGACAAAACTAGCACCCCAACCGGGACTAGAACCCGGAGTGCCCGCGCCACAGGCGGAGGATTAGCCTAGTGAGCCGTGGCGCTGGTCTATAATAGTTATTTTTTAAAAGATTCATTTATTTATTTGAAAGTCAGAATTACAGAGAGGCAGAGGCAGAGGAAGAGAGAGAAGTCTTCCCAATGCTGGTTCACTCCCCAGATGACCACAACGGCCAGAGCTGCGCTGATTCAAGGCCAGGTGCCGGGAGCTTCCTCTAGGTCTCCCACACTGGTACAGGGTCCCAAAGACTTGGGCAATTCTCTGCTTTTTTCCAAAGCATATTAGCAGAGAGCTGGTCAGAAGTGGAGCAGCCGGGACTTGAACCAGTGCCCATATGGTATGTCAGCACTGTAGGCAGTGGCTCTACCTGCTATGCACTGACCACAATAGTTACTTTTTTCTTCTTTACTCAATACCAATGTTAGGATGTGTTTCTGTGGATATATCTGTATGTATGTAGAAGGTTTGTGTATGTTCCTATATGTATAATTCTAAATATGAATGGTCTAAATTCTCAGAGGAAAAATCACATTTATTAAATGAGCTCAATTTAAATGTTCTTAGCTATGTACAGAACTGTAAACAGTATACGTGTAAACTGAGGCCTAAACAGAGTTGAGTGTAAAGGACGTTGCATAGTCTTTGAGTCTCAATGTATATCTTTGAGTCTCCAACTTAACTAGCATTGAGCTTGGTCTTTTATAAGGACCCCTTCTCAGAAATATCCTAGTGTCCCCCAGAGCGTGACATATCTCAGTGAGTGTGAGCTCAACAACATTCAGTCATTACTGGCGTCCTGGAAGTAGGAAGTCAGAGTGTGCGTGAGCAGCTGCAGGTGAGGGTGCCCTAGTTCCTGCCTCTGGCAGAGTGGCTACCCCAGTGTTTTGCTCCCCGTCTTCCCTAATACCACTCAGTTACTACTCTTGTGACTGTCCTTTTCATTCTTTTCAGATAATGAAAACAATCAGTCATTAGAAGTACTCTGAAAAAAATACCTATGCCCCTATTCTATGGCTTTTAAAAATATTTATTTATTTTTCATTTGTATGTGTCTCGTAAATACAACTTTATGTACCTAGTAATTCTTCTCATGGTGCCCGCCCTCCCAACTATTCTCCACCACCTCTGTCCCCAAAGAGTTGTACCATGAAACTTAATGATAAAACTTGTTCTCAAGGATCACTTCCTCTGAGTATATTAAAAGCAGGATATTACTATGTCTCATAAGTTATAGCTATGTCCAAGAGCTCACAAAAGAATAACGTCCTCTTTGGGGACAGAGGTCCTGCATGGGAAGTTAGTGCACAGTTGATAACACAGGTAGGGTAGTCGTTTTGCTCATGGCACAATCACAATGCCAAGAACGATTCCAGATCCAGGTCACTTTGCCTTCTGCCTAGAATGGAGTGAGCTAATCAGTTAAAGTCCCAGTCAGGCTCACTCTTTTTCAAGATGCATTTCTCCTGACTCTCGTCCCTTCCCGAGACCACATCTCAGTTGATTGTTCGGACGTGCTTTCATTTATCAGACATATTTTCATGAACGGAGAGGGAAGAAGTGGCACCTAATGACATTTAGAATTCTGTTTAAATCAATGTTTGCTAGTATCTCCAAGGATTGGATGCTGCCCATTCTAAAGATTCGAAGGCAAAGAGATGTTGAGTAACAATGTTTAGAAAACTCTTCCACCCAGTTGCATATAATTGCCAGGCTCCTACACCACTTATGTTGTCACTTATGTATCATTATCATCTATTGTGCATACATTGTTCAAGATGTATTACTGATTATCAGATTTTTCCAAGATGTATGATATTTTTCTCCTGTGGGTTAACAGTTTATTAAATTCAGTCTTCAGAATCAGTTTCATGTCTATTTTTCTTTTTAGTTTTTTAAATTTTTGTATTTCTTGTCATTTCAAGCATTTGCTTCCTTTTTATTTTATGTGTCTATTTAAACTATTTTAGAAGCAATAAAACATATTTCTAAGTATTATATTCATTTTTTACAGACTAGTTGATATCAATTCATTAATTTGTCATGACAGGCTAACTTGGTATGACAGGGAACTTGACGTAAGTGCCATCTTCTATCTTCATTCAAGTAACTGAAATTTAAATAAGTGTGTTCTTGATTGGGAAAGATGTGGCTCCACATTGATCTTAATCAGGCCTCTCAATGTCCACTAAGTGTGAAACTGTATGAGTAAGTGTGATGCTACACTTCTTTAAATGCTGCACAAGTCTATTATCCGCTAAGTTCATGTACTTAAGATATAAATTTAGTACTCTAAGAATTGTGTTTATCAAGTTTTGAACTCAATTTATTAAATTTTGTTGTTGATTTTCCTTTCTAACCTTCTTTAGAAGTAATATCTTGATATTTTTCTGCTTACATCTGGAGAAAAATTTTAATATGAAAAATTTGGAAATTTTAAGCTTAGATTAAGTAAATAATAAATTATTTTGACATTAGGGGTGAATATCTAACATGAATGACCCAGGTACCTAAGGTATTTTTTTGTATGATATTAAATAGCTAATAGGTTTACACAATATTACCTGTATTTTAGATAAAACACTTTTTTTTTTTTTGACAGGCAGAGTGGACAGTGAGAGAGAGAGAGAGACAGAGAAAAAGGTCTTCCTTTTGCCCTTGGTTCACCCTCCAATGGCAGCTGTGGCCGGTGTGCTGTGGCCAGCGCACCACACTGATCTGAAGCCAGGAGCCAGGTGCTTCTCCTGGTCTCCCATGCGGATGCAGGTCCCAAAGACTTGGCATCTTCAACTGCACTCCCGGGCCACAGCAGAGAGCTGGCCTGGAAGAGGGGCAACCAGGACTAGAACCTGGGGTGCCGGCGCCACAGGCAGAGGATTAGCCTATTGAGCCACGGTGCCGGCCAGATAAAACACTCTTGTATTTAGTTTTTTGGAAAGACAGAGTTAGAAAGAGAGAGGGAGAGAGAAAGAGAGGGAGAGAGAGAGAAGTAAGAGGGAGAGAAAGAGAAAGATCTATCATCCACTGATTCACTTCCCAAATGGCCACAATGGTTGGGGCTGTACTAAGCTGAAGCCAGAAGCCAGGAGCACAGAGCACCATCTGAGTGTCTTGCATGGGTGGCAGAGCCCCATGTACTTGGACTTATCATTTGCTTCATTCTGAGGTGCATTATCAGGGAGCTGAACTGGAAGTGGAACAGCCAGGATTTAAACCTGCAATCATAGGGGGTGCTAGCATTACAGGAGGTGGCTTAACCTATGTCATTACAACACTTACCACCACCACCACCAAAAAAATACTGCTTTTAAATGGTGGTATTGCCATTTTCCCAACAAAACCTTGGCGTTAATCACGTATTATTGGTTGTTAAAGTCTTTTTTTTTTTTTTTAGATTTATTTTATTTATCTGAAAGACAGAGTTACAGAGAGAGGTAGAGACAGAGAGAGAGATCTTCCATCTGATGGTTCACTCCCCACATGGCTGCAATGGCCGGAGCTGTGCCGATCCGAAGCCAGGAGCTAGGAGCTTCTTCTAGATCTCCCACATGGCCTGCTTTCCCAGGCCATAGCAGGGAGATGGATTGGAAGTGGAGCAGCCAGGTCTCGAACTGGTGCCCATATGGGATGCTGGTGCTTCAGGCCAGGGCGTTAACCCATTGTGCCACAGCGCCAACCTCGGTTGTTAAAGTCTTAATCAGCATTGCCAATAGTTTTCTTTTAGACTTTAAATCAGCTTTGTTAGGAATTCTGACACTGCAAGTATAACTGTCAGAAAAACAATTATTATTTGTTTTCTTATTACTGTATATACAACACAAAATATGGGATAAATTAATATTTACTTTAATATAATAAATTGAAAACGCTATATATCAAATAAGAACCTCCTTGCTATCTGGTTAACTTTATAACAAATTTTAGACTGAAGCAAAGCTGTTAAAAACATTTTAAAACTAGTAATCTAATGAATAGTTTATGAAGTCTTTCATGTTGATTAAAATATTTCACATTAGATTTTGTTTGATCCTCTTAGTACAAATAGAAAAAACATTTGAGAAGATTCAACATCATTTCATGATAAACATGCTAAACAAATCAGCTATAGAAGGAACATACCTCAGAATGACAAAGGCTGAATGTGCCAAACCCACACCCAATCATATACTGAATGGGAGAAAACAAGAAGCATTTCCTCTTAGATTTGGTAAAAAAAAAAAAAGAAAAAAAAGTCCACTTTCACCCCCTTTATTCAATATAGTATTGGGAGTCTTTGCAAGAGTAACTAAGAAAGAGAAAGAAATAAAGGACATCGGAGTTGTAAAGGAGAAAGTAAAAAAATCCGTATCTGCAGATAATAATTTTATCACTTTGAAACCTAAATGTCCTGCCAGAAGCTGTTTAGAACTGGCTAACAAATTCAATAAAGTCACAGGATACAAATCAGCATTTAAAAAGAAGCAAATTTATACACCAACAATTAACTTGCTACAAGAGAAATCAAGAAAGCAATTGCATCCACAATTTCTGCAAAGAAAAACACTTAGGAATAAATTTAATTGTTGTTAATGAAATGAAAGATTTCTATAATGAAAATTCTAAGCCTCTGATGAAAGAAATTATCAGGGGCAAGCAAAAGGATATTCCACATTCATGGATTGGAAGACTTATTTTTAATTGCCTGTACTACTGAAAGCAATGTACAATATAATCCTCACCAAAATACAAGTGATATTGTTTATAGAAAGAAAAAAGAACCCCAATGAGGCCAGCGCTGTGGCGTAGCAGGTAAAATCACTGCAGGTAAAGAGCTGGTTTGAGACCTGGCTGTTGCACTTCCAATCCAGCTCTCTGCCATGGCCTGGGAAAGCAGTGGAAGATGGCTCAAGTCCTTGGATCCCTGCACCCGCATGGGAGACCTGGAAGAGGCTCTGGGCTCTTAGCTTTGGATAGACACAGCTCTAACCATTGCAGCCATCTGGGGAGTGAAGCAGAGAATAGAAGAGACCTCTCTCTCTCTCTCTCTCTCTCTCTCTCTTTCTCTCTCTGCCTCTTTGTAACTCTACCTTTCTAACAAAAAATAAATATTTTTTAAAAAAAAAAGAAACCCAAAATTCACATGGGACTACAAAAGACCCGGAAGAGCCGAAGTCATCCTGGAGGCATCACCATTTCTGACGTCAGTGCAGGCTACAGAGCTCCAGTAATTACAGGGCCCACATTGTGGCACGCCAGGTCAAGCTGCAGCCTGTGACACAGCCTACTGTATGAGCACAGGTTTGAGTCCTGGCTGTTCCACTTCCAATCCAGCTCTCTGGAAAGATAGCAGAGGATGGTGCAAGTACTTGTGGCCCCGCCACCCATTTAGGAAATCTGGATGGAGTTCCAGGCTCCTCAGTTAGGCCAGGCCCAGCCCTGGCCTTTGTAACTGTTTGAGGAGTGAACTAGCAGCTGGAAACTCTGTCTCTCTGTCTCTGTGTAACTCTGCCTTTCAAATAAATAAAATAAGCTTTTCTTCTAAAGAAAGCTATAGCAATTAGATTGGCATGGTGCTGCCACAAAAACTGACACAGATCAGTGGAACAGAAGAGAGAATCCAGAAACATTGCATTTTTTCTTAAAAAATGTGTGACATGGAGTCCATAAGTTGAGGAGATATAATGATGATTTGTTTTCTTAAAAAGATAAGATGAAAATATATAGATGAAGTTGATCTTCTTTTAGTTCTTACTTGATTCTTTGAAATTAGGAGAAATTAAAGCTATCTTGGGAGAAGGTATGAAGGAATTTAGTGTGAAATTTAGAATGGGGAAATGTGCCAATAAAGCAAATACATAGAGGTGAGGTAAATACTGAAGATTAAGTGGAAGTTTATTCCATTGTAAGAAATATTTTCATTTTTAGAGTTGTTTATTTAAAAATAGCTAATGAGCATTCTGTTCCCAAGAAAATCACGTGGCTTGTTTTCTCTGTTTCACTAATTAAGACACAATGAAGAATGTAGAATCTCTAAGGACCATAACCAGAAAAACAATGTAAGGATGAGGTGTTGGAGTTTTTTTTTTTTTTTTTTTTTGCTATCATATGTACTAGACAAGAAGTTTAAAGAAGTTGGCAACACAGAAGCACCGTCAGGTATATATAAAAACACAAAGGCCTACTTTGGGGCAAGTGCTGCAATATAACAGGTTAAACCACCACTGGGCACCCACATCCCATATCTGAGTGCTGGCTAGAGTCCCAGGTCCTCCAATTCCCATTCAGCTTCCTGCTATGGATGATGGCTTACGTGTTTGGGTCCCTACCTCCTATATGGGAGGCCATATAGAGTTGTGGGTTCCTGGTTTCTGGAGTAGCCCAGTCCTGATTGTTTTGGGGGCATTTGGGGAGTGAAGTAATGGATGAAAGATTTCTCACTCTTTCACTCTCTTTCTGACTTTCTCTGTTGCTCTGCCATTCAAGTGTATGAAAATAAATATTTTTTACAAAATGTCTACTTTGATTCAGAGAAACATCATATAGAAATTGCAGTCTCGGCACCACTAATTCTAGGAAGGCTCAGCAAGGATGCAGAACTTGCACCCCATTGGCTGGCACGGGGGCAACCCCCAGCCTCACAATGACCCTGCAGACCACGTGGCAGCTTGCATTTCTGATCACACCTAACATTAATTAAGTACCACTCTTTCTCTCACTGGAGTGGTATCTGTGAAATGCTAGTGAAGAATCAAGACTTTTGCAATGTTAGCAGCAATAAGGTCTTTTTCGCCACAGTATCACTGGAGATAACTTGGGGAAATGGAATCCCCATCTAGTAGTCACGAAGAATCCTCTGTTCAAGTATCAACAGGAACCAAGTGGGAGCCTTAGACCTCTTTCATCTGGCAATAAAACTGTGGCATCTCCATTCCCCTTGCAATCTAGCCTCTCATATCAATACAAAACTTAAACAGGGTCCTCTGTGTTGGTCTCTTTTGTCCTCCAGTTTGACAATGTTATGATATTTTCAACAGCAAATTACTTTTCTCATTAAAATTATTTTTTCAAATAAATGGAACCAATAGGATAAAGATAGAAATTGAGGTAGAAGAGGAAATTTATTACAGCAATTGCTTCATGTTATTATGGAGGACGCAAAGTTCCAGAAAGAGTAGATGTCAAGGCTTAGAAAATTATCAAAGAATGAGAGTGATATTCTAATGATAAAAATATCCATGAGTACATGAAAAAAACTCAGATGCAAAATATGTGAAACAAAAATAGATGAGTTGAAAGAAGAAAAAGATCACTCTACAATTTTTTGAGAGTTCAAGTGATTCTCTTTACAATTGATTGAACAAACTACAGAGAAAATTAGAAAGTTTATAGAAGAATTCAACATCATCAACCTGCAGATGTAATGGATAATTACAAAACACTCCACTCATCAACAATAGACTACATATTCACTTCAAGTACCCAAGGCATCTAGACCACAACTGACTTTATACCAGGCCACAAACCGAACAAAACATACTTGAAAGGAACGAAATCATACAGAGTTTATTATCCAAAACAATGGAGCAAATCTAGAGCAGAATTGGCTAACTACTGCTCCCATTTACACATTTTATATCACACTCTGATTTTTATTTAGTTCAACATATTCTTTTTTCTTTTTTTTAAACTTTATTTTATTTATTTGATAAACAGAGTTACAGAGAGAGGTAGAGACAGACCGGGGTTGGGGGTGTCTTCCATCCACTGGTTCACTCCCTAAATGGTCACAATAGCTGAGCTGAGCTGATCTGATCCGAAGCCAAGAGAATTCTTCCAAGTCTCCCACATGGGTGCAGGGGCCCAAGGACTTGGGCCATCCTCTTCTGGTTTCCTAGGCATATTAGTAGGGAGCTGGATCAGAAGTAGAGAAGCCAGGACTTGAACTAGTGCTCATATGAGATACCATCACTGTAGGCTGGGGCTTTAACTCACTGCACCACAACACCAGCCCCAAGTTCAGTTTATTTCCTCTTGTGCTTTTTGAATTATGAGTTAGTTAGCCACATATGATTTAATTTCTAAATATCAGAACATTTCTTAGTTGCTATTTTGGCTCTTTAATTCTAAAGAAATTCTACTCATCTTTCAGGTTATTTTGTTACATGTGTGCAAATTATAGTTATTATATCTTTCTATTAAATTTAATTTTTTCTTCATGTTGTGGCCCTCTAAACTCTATGCATTTTTTTCACAAAGTAGACTTTATTTTATTAATATGGTTATTCCAAATTTCTTTTTGTCAATGTTTGCTCTGCAAAAAATTTACATACAGAGCTATAAAACCTAAGTGCCTCTCTTGAAAGGAACATAGAATTGTTTTTCTCCTTAATCTGACAAAAAATTTTAACCTTTAATTATGGCCTTTATTTTGTTTTATACCTACTGATTTTTCATTTGCTTATTATTTGTTCCACACACTTTATATTTCCTTTTTTCCCTTTTATACTTTCTATTGTTAGTATTTTATTTATTATTTATTATTTCTTTCACTATTACTATATTTCCTACTCAGTAAGCTTCGTGAATAAAATAAATATTATTTCTGCAATGGCTATTCTAGGGATAGTAATGTTTATCAATGATTTATTACTATGTAATACTTGCTTATATGATTTCAATTGTTTTCCACCAAATATGCTTATCTTTTAATTCCATTTTTCCATGAATATTTTGCATTATTCTTGTATATATTAATGCCAGAGCAAATTATTGAATAATTAAAATATCTTACAAAGCTTTACCTCTCTCTGCCTTTTACCTTTGATTTATGCATTTTAATTATATTTATATTTTAGACTACACAGAGTATTATCATTATTATTTTGTTCAGTCAAAATTCATAAGACTCATTTGCCTATTTCTACACTCTTATATTGATTTTTTTTTTTGAGAGGCAGAGTGGATAGTGAGAGAGAGAGACAGAGAGAAAGGTCTTATTTTGCCCTTGGTTCACCCTCCAATGGCCGCCGTGGCTGGCGCGCTGCCGTCGGCGCACCACGCTGATCCGCCGGCACACCACGCTGATCCGAAGGCAGGAGCCAGGTGCTTCTCCTGGTCTCCCATGGGGTGCAGGGCCCAAGCACTAGGGCCATCCTCCACTGCACTCCCTGGCCACAGCAGAGAGCTGGCCTGGAAGAGGGGCAGCCGGGACAGAATCCGGCGCCCCAACCGGGACTAGAACCCTGTGTGCTAGGTGGAGGATTAGCCTATTGAGCAGCGGTGCCGGCCTCTTATATTGATTTTTCTTACTGAATTTACATTTTCCAGGGCTGGCATTGTGGCACAGTGGCTAAGGTGCCCCTTGTGACACTGACAGCCCAAATCAGAGTGCCAGTTCAATTCCCAGTTGCTCCACATCCCATCCAGCTCCCTGATAATCCACCTAGGAAAACAGGAGAGGTGGCCCACATGCCTGAGCACCTGCCATCCACTTGAGCGACCCCAGTGGAGTCCCCGGTTCCTGATTTCAGCCTGGCATGGTCTTGGCTGTTGAGGCCATTTGAGGAGAGAACCAACAGGTAGAAGATTTCTATCTCTCCCCATGTCTCTCTGCTGCTGCGGCTTTCAAATAAATAAATAAATATTTTTTTTAAAAAATGAGACTTTATATTTCCCTGTTCATAATTTTGTTCATAACCTTGCAGCAGTATTTTTTTTTCTGATGCACTAATAACTCATTAATTTTTTTACATGGAAATATCTTTATTTTAGTTCAGTTAAGATGGGATGGTTTGCAGGTTTAAGGGTGGGCATGGGGGAAGAACCACTATAATCCAAAAGTTGTATTTTTGAAATTTATATTTCTTAAATAAAAGTTTTTATTAAAATAAAAAATAAAATACAAAAAATAAAAATAAAGGATTTTTTTTTCTGGAGGCTAACCTCTATCTTAGCAAGTATCTTCTTTCAGTACATTATCATTCCTTTATCTTTTAGCACCCCTCATTCCTATTGAGAAGTAGATACCAGTCAGCATACTATGACCTTGAAATGTGGAGTGCTTACCACTGTAACTACCCCTAGCTTCTTTCAATGTGTTCCTCTTTGCTCAGTTTTACATAGTTTTGCTACGTGCCTGGTGAGAAGTTTTCTTTGCATTGATTTCAATTCCCATCTACTTCGCACCCAAGCTGTACTCTGAAGACTTCCTTCTACTGCTGGCTTATTATTTCTCTCTTCAATTGTGTCCAATGTGTGATCACATTTATTTATGGGTTCTTCATCTAATCAATTGAATCTTCAGGTCTAAGCTGTTCATTTACTCTGTTTTAATTGCTTCTAATTGTTTAATTCTCCACCTTGTTTGTTTTCTTGAATAAAATCATGATAATTCTTGTTGTTCCCCTTGAGTTTATGTATCCACATTTCAGCAGCTGTATTCTATGCCAATCAATTACCATTGGCTGTTTTATCTTGATATGTTTTCTTACTATGAATGGTACTGGTCGCTTTTAAACTGCACACAATGTCTCAATGAATTTAAAAAATTTTACAGGATGTGCTTCTCCACAGGGTGTCCACTAATTCCTGGAAAATCATTTCAATGCAGCCATGGACTGAGCTGACTGAACTAGACCACAATCTTTGAGTATCTATTCCTGTGTCACTCCCAAGCCTCAGGTGCAGACAGGGGGATGCTAACTTAAAGCGTAGCAGGTTTCCCATGGCCTCTCTTCTTTGGTGTACTGAATTCTCATCTTTGTCTTTGAGTTCTCAGAAGCTAAAAACCCTTTCCTTCACTCTTTCGTTTCTTCAACTTTAAGTTTAAGAGTAGCAATGCATGAAGGGGAAAACCCATACCTGGTGGTGAGATCTCCGCTCCCTGGGAGTTTCTCATGCCCCGGCTACCTCACTAGCCCTGAACTCTAACGACCTTCTCAGCCCCACGAGATTCTCCAGGCTTTTGCTGGCTTCACTGCCTCTTTGTAGTTGTCCTCCATCCCACTCTCATTCTTTTCCTTTGTGTTGCATTAGCATTAGCAGAAATTTCCCCAGCGAGAAGCAGGATATAGAAAGTGGGCTTCCTTTCTCTCTGGGGACATGTCCCCTGAGATCCTGGAGGCCTCAGAAATCGCTTGGTACCTTCAAATACATTTTTTTCCTAGATGTTCCTCACTGTTCCTGTTAGAAGCAAGATGACTTCATAGCCAAACATTTTGGTTTTAGTCCTCATCCTTCTTCCAATAGCACTATGAAGTAGAAGGCATTACACTCCTTCTAACAGCTAAGTAAAGCTCAGTAGGAGTCAGTTTTATGCAGATAAAAATTGTTGCATCTGGAAATGAAAACTAGTTGTGTCTGGCAGCGAAGTCCTGACCCTGTGCTACACGCCTGTTAGAGAGGTGGAGACACCTGTGTGCTCCCAGTGCTTAATGGGAGGATGTGTGACAACAAGAGTTAAAGCAAATGCCTGAGTGGTACTAATGTACATTGCAACATCTAATCAGATTATCAGTCCTTTAGAATTTAACAGTGCTGTTAAACTCATTTCACAAATGAGAAAATGGATGCTCTGAGAGGCAAATTATGACTTAAACGCAAGACTTGTCTCAGGAACTTCCTGAAGGAAAAAAATTTGCAATTTTCAATATTTATAAATTTTCTGTGATATAAAGGCTTTCAGATACTATTTTCTTAAAAGGATTGTATCCTTTTACATAAAACATGACTTTTTGGAAAGAAAGTATTAAATATAAATTTATGTAGTAACCTTAAGTACTGTGTGTATGACAGTTTGTCTCTGTTTCCGAATGTGTTTTGCACTTGGGCATGCAAATTGACAGAACTGTACTTGATTGAGATAATGGTCCTCCCCGGTCTCACAGAATGCTTTGCATTTTGAACATCTAATTATACCAATTTAATTCTGGAAGCTCCACAGATATATCTGCGATTCTAAGGCAGTGACAATCATACTACTAATGACTGGTAGCCACAGAGCAGTCAACTTTGTTTACATATGCCCAAGTTATGAAGACTTTCATTTTGCTCATTTTTCATTGTCTTATTTTCAAAATTTGAGGTGGCTATTTCTTCACTTTATTTTAATTGTATTTCCCTGTTAATGAAGAAGAGATCAGCCCCTGCCTTTTCCTACCTCAATCTGCAAGGCAAAGAGGATTCTCTCCCTTGCAAATGAAAACATTTATTGAGTTCCTAATAGATGCAAGACATGCTGTTAAGTGTTCATAATTAAAAAGGTCCCTGAATTACAGGAGTTTATACTGTAATTGAATAGACAGTTAAAACCATTATGCATAATTTAATATGTAATGAAACACATAGATATAAAGATGCCAAATTTGCATTATTTTAAGTCATAATATATAAAATGACAGATAAGTTCTAAGATAGAATGTCCTATTGCCACTGGAAAAAAACATTGTCACAAAGAAGGTGACTTAAAACAACACATATTTATTCTTTAATCTTGAAGATGAAAGTCTAAATTGTGTTATGCTGAGCCAAAACTGAGCTATCATGAGTGTCTAATTTATTCCAGGGCCTTTGGGGAGAATCTATTTTCTTGCCCTGTTAGCTTCCAGACACTGTGTTCACTCCTGGGTTCCTATCCCCCTCCTCCGTCTTCAGAATCAACAGTACAGCATCTTCAAGTTTTCCTCGGATACTCCTGTTTTGGATGTCAGATCTGCTTCTCTGATGTTCTCACTCTCACCTCCATCTTATAAGGACCCAGAATTATACAGGACCTTCAAGCCTACCTTGTCAATCCAACAAATGGCTTCATCCACCAATCCTTAATGTAATCACACATGAAAACCACATTTTGCCAGGTAAGGTAATGTAATTACAGGTTCTGGGGCTCTGAATAAGAACACCTGGGTTGTCAGGGGCATTAAACTACCTATACATCAAGGTGCAGCAAGGATGCAGAGCCCAACTTCTGAATAATGAGGCTCTTGCTAAAATTGCTCTCCCTCTGCAGCAATGAAAATACATGCAAAACAGCCAAACTTAATAATTTCAGATCTAGCAAAAGACAAAGGCCACAGTAAGAGCTGAACATATCAATCGAAGAGAAATTGCTAAAACCTGATAGGACGGCAGGGTCTGTGAATCCGGAACCAGCAGATAACCCCATTCCCCTTCCTCAAGCCAGCAGTCTTACAGACAGCAGGGAGAGAATCACTTTCTGACTCCCGTAGAAGCACAGTCCCCAGTGCACAGTCAACATGTTGTCAAACAGGAAGCTCCCTGTGAAATCTGAGCATGGCAGTGACTTGATCTGACTCAAAGCACAGCGGTGTGGAGTGGGGACTTATCCTCAGGGTGTCGCAAAGCGCTGCAACATCGCAGCGCTAATGTAATTTCAATTGAGGCAATTGGAGCTTGCCTGGGAATCTCACATAGTAACCATCCTGGAGACCTCAACAAACACTGGGAACTTTTAAAAGCTTCAACCTGCTCTTAGAGATCTGAAAGTTGGCACAGGACTCCTTGCACGCCCAGGAAAGACCTGGGAGAGGGCAGAACATCAATCACTCACCTCTAGATCACCTTGAGGCCTTGGGCAGGGGAAGGGGGAGAGCCAATTGCTCTCTGAGGTTTCAAGTTGCATCTTTCCACACAGATGCCCTTGAAAAATGGAAGAAGATGGACAAATCTTATAAACAGCTCTGTGTGGACACAAATATATCCTGGTATAGGTGTGAGCCCCAGAGAGCCAAGCTTAAAACTAAAAACAAAGAAACAAACAAAACAAACTAAAAGTAAAAAAGTTAAGCTTGCTCAGAACTCAGTGGCATGACAACTACTTGAGTCCTTGAAATTAGTACAACTAGGGGCTGGCATTGTGACACCATGGATTAAGCTGCTGTCTTCGACACCAGCATCCCATAAGAACACTGGTTTCAGTCCCAACTGCTCCACTTTAACCCAGGTCCTTGTGAATCTCCTGGGAAAGCAGCCGCTGACAGGTCAAGTACTTGGGCACCTGCACCCATGTGGGAGGGCCAGATGGAGTTTTAGGCTCCTGGCTCTAGCCTGACCCGGCCCGGCCATTACAGCCATTTGGGAGTGAACCAGCAAATAGATCTCTTTCTCTCTCTTTCCCATTTTGGTCTCTCCCTGTTTCTCTGCAACTCTACCTTTCAAATAAATACATGAGTAAATATTTTTTATAAACAATTAGTAAATCCAGGCACTGGATAATATTTCTGAATCTGTGAATTAGACTCGGCAGGTTAACCCTTTGTGCTGTCTCAGAAAAGGACATTAAGATACTGGGATAGCAGATGGGAAACCCTGGAGACGTAACTTTAACTTGTGATCCATGTTATTACATTAAGTATCAAACAGTATTCTCAGCCTCGTGTCACAGAATTCTAAGCTAACTGTGGTCTTGAAAAATAAAGCTGTCTGTCCCGCATGAGCAGGTGTATGGACAGCAGTTACAGCAAGGTGTTGAGCAGCTCTGGGCACTCAGCCTTTTCTTCATTCCTCCACTCTGTCTTCAGCATCTGTGTGCAGCTGTCTGCTCCCGTGCCTGTCGCCTCTGGTTGCCAGATGAATGACGCAAACTGAAAGCACCATCTCTTGAGATAACCACATCCACAAACAGGCTGAGCTTGCTATCTTCCACCATTCCTTTCTCAGGAAAGAAGATCTGCTGGAATACATAAGGGGTTTCCCCTGCATTTCCATTGGTCAAGACTGGGTGACATTCTTGCTAAAGTGGAAGCTGACAAATCAGGTGCCTGGCATCGTGGGCCTCTATGGTAAGAGGCTTCCTTTTTATTAAGGGAGAGAGATCATGATGTACTTGTTGTTTTGGCAAACAGGTACATCAATTCCAGATGTTTTGAGATCAATTGGGAGGTCTCTGCACTTCTAGAAAAAGTGCATATCAAGGCAGTTTGGTCTTGTGCCCTGCCATATGGATCCAACTTTTCCCGTCTCCCACCCCAACAACTTCCTTTTGGTCTCTGCAGTCTTCCAAGCTTTACCTGGGAAACCTGTGACAGGTGAAGAGACTGGGTTTTAACCTTGACCCTGTTGCTATTTAGCCAAGTGAGTTAACCGACCCATGTTAAAAAGAGCAAAAGAAAAAGCCTGGAGTTTCTTCCAGGACAATTTTCCACCTGAAAGATAATTTCCTTCTTCCAAATTATTGTGTAATTAAGTTCTGAGGAGGAATTTTGAAGGAATAGCATTATAGAGCTGGGCTATGATGGGGCTGCTTCTCTCCCCCTTTAAAGTATGCATTTATAATTTATTTGAAAGGCAGAATTATGCAGAGAGAGCGAGAGAGAAACACAGAGATCTTCCATCTGCTGGTTCACTCTCCCAACTGGCTGCAACGGTGGGTGGTAGGCCAACCCAAAGCCAGGAGCCCAGAACTCCATCCAGGTCTCCCACATGGGTAGCAGGGACCCAACCACTTGGCCTGCCTTGTGCTGCTTTCTGACAGAAGTGCATCAGAAATGGAGCAGCTGCCTGGACTTGAGCCGACGTTCATATGGCATGCTATCATTGCAGGCAGTAGCTTAACCCACTGTGCCACAATGCTGTATGGACCCTGCTTTCCTCCCTTTTGGGCTTAATTGTGTGCTGCATCGATTGTCTGAAAAGCTGAGTGGGAAGAAGGACAGTCCACACCTGCTTCCCTCCTCTCTGCCCTCTACACCTCAGGAACTCAGTTGCACTGTAAGGAGCATAAGGACATACGAGCCTATATCTGCAGGCAATGTCTCCAAATGACTGAGCATAAAACTATAGCTTAGACTTTAAGACGTTATCCTCTGATCCATGAATATAGCTTAAATACGTGTAGCACAGAGATAAATGTGTTAGATGCCCAGAAATTATGTGACAAAGACAAGCAATGGAGCGCAAAGCACACAGAGCCCTTCACAGTTACGTGTTGCTACCTCATGATCATCCGCGCATTCCCGTCACTTACGTCCACTCCCTGACTAATTCACCATTGTTCATCATCATCACTTCAGTCCAGATGAGCACCACCATCATGGTTGTTTTTACCAGATACACAATGTATGACTGTTTTCCAACAGTGCACTGGATTCTTCCTAAAGCCTAGGCACACTAATCCCAGGAATAAAAGGGTCAAAGTTTCTAAACAAGAGTTTAATGAAGAGCCATGTGCATTATATTACTTCCTTATTGCTCACACAATCTTTGAGATGGAAACTAAAAACATTATTTTTCTATCTCTATGTGATCAGAATGCCTTTATCCTACTTTTTTTCCAAACGCGCTATCCTTTCTACAGTAGCTTCATGAAGCTCCACTATAAAAACAATGCATGTGGGGCTGGCATTGTAGCATAGCAGGCAAAGCCGCCGGGTGCAGTGCTGGCATCCCATATGGGTGCCAGTTCAAGCCCCAGCTGCTCCACTTCCGATCCAGCTCTCTGCTGTGGCTTGGGAAAGTAGTGGAGTAAGCTTGGGCCCCCACACCCATGTGGGAGACCTGGAAGAAGCTCCTGGCTCCTGACTTTGGATGGGCAGAGCTCTAGCTGTTGCAGCTATTTGGTGAGTGGGCCAGCGGATGGAAGACCTCTCTCTCTGCCACTCCCTTTGCCTCTCTATAATTCTGCCTTTCAAATAAAATGAATGAATCTTTAAAAAATACATGTTAGAGCTGAAATATTATGCAGATAGCATTCTGAATTTGTGGGCTTGGCACCTCTCAATTCATCCCACCACAGATTAGAACCATTCTTCAAAAATAAAATGCTTCTCCACTACGCATGGACAAATTATTTTTGTGTCACTATTTCCTAAACAATACAGTATAACATCTGTTTAAATATAATTTACATTACATTAGGTATTACAAGGAATCTAGAGATGATTAAAAGAATATGAAAGGATGTCCACAGGGTTTCTGCAAATACTTCATTTTTTATATAAGGGACTTAAGTGTCTGCAGATTTTGGTCTCCTGTGAGGGCCTGGAACCAATATCCTGAAGCACTGAGGACTGACTGTGTTCTCCTCTCTAGTCACATCTGCCATGCACCATGCTTGAAAATATTGAGGGGCTAGGATCATATTTTACAGGGCACGGATCCTAAGCACTTGTACTCAGCAAAGCCCCTTGCACACAGTAGGTGCTTATTCAGGCAATTGTTAATTGAAGTTAAGGAGGAGGATGATAACGACACCAAATTGGCCTGATGGGAGAACCTGGACAAACAATATGTGCACATATATATCACTCAGTCAGAGTGTCCTCCCAACCATCTGCCTCTATGACCTCAGGTGCCTACTCTGCCATTCTGGAAACAGCACTGAGTGTAAGACAGGGAGGTCTTACATTTTCATCAATGTCTATTTTACCTGGAATAGGTTACTATCTACTTTGCATTAAGACTCAGGAAGTGGGGGGTGGCACTATGGCATAACAGTCTAAGTTATTGCCTGCAGAACCGGCATTCCACATGGGCGCCAGTTCATGCCTTAGCTGCTCCTCTTCCAATCCAGCTCCCTGCTGGTGGCCTGAGAAAGCAGTGAAAGTTGGCTCAAGTCCTTGGGCCCCTACACCCATGGGGGAGATCCAGGAGAAGCTCCTGGCTCCTGTCTTTGGATAGGCTCAGCTCTGGCCATTGTGGCCATTTAGGGAGTGAACCAGTGGATGGAAGACCTCTCTCTGTTTCTCTCCCTCTCTCTGTCTGTAACTCTGCACTTCAAATAAATAAATAAAACCCTTAAAAAAAGAGTCAGTATAGGGCAGAATTAAAATCTCAGGAAGAAATACATTCATTCTCTCCTGAGTGGATAGCCATGGAGAAAACCAGTAAGATAGTGAATAGGTCTTTGAATTTGCTTCCCAGGGTGTCTGTGACAAGGCACCACATGCTGGATGGCTTATGAAAATAGAAATGTAATGTAACATCTTGCAGCCCTGTAGGCTGGAAGTCTGAGCTCTAGGGGCCAGCTGTGTTGGTTGCTTTTGAGGGCTGTGAGGGAGCATCTCTTTCCTTCCTCTCCCCTGCTTCTGTTGCTTTGCTGGGAATGGCGCTTTCTTAACTTAATGATGCATCGCCCTGACCTCGTCCTTCATCTTCACTTGAGGCTCTCCGTCTGTGCCTGTCTGACTCCTCAGCTACATTTCCTCTTTTTATTAGAACCCCAGGCATACTGGAATAGGGCCCAGCCCAACAGCCTCATTTGACCTTGAGGACATTTTTTAAAGCCATGTCTGCTCTTTAAATAAGGGCAACTTCTGAAGTGCCGGGGATTAGGACTCTAACATAACTTATTTTTTGCAGGGGAGCAGGTCATGATTCAACCCATGACAATCTCAGTGTAGTGTGTACACTGCACACTCTCATTCAACCTTGGATGTGGAATTTACTTTTTATAACTATATTTGTTGAAAAGCAGAATGAGAGACCTACAGACAGATATCATCAAACCACTGGTTCATTTTCCAATTCCTGCAAAAGCTAGGGATGGTCCAGGTAGAAGCCTGGAGCCTGGAATTTATGTGAATGGCAGGGATCCAACTATTTAAGCCACCACCTGCAGCCTCCCAGGGTCCACCTTAGCAGGAAGCTGGAATAGGGAGGAGCCAGGACTCAAACCCAGGTTCTTTGATAAGGGATGTGGATGTCCCAAATTGTGTCTTAATCACTGTGCCAAACACCTGTCTCAGAGGGAAAACTTTACTTAATTTGTCTCTCCTGAAAAGAAAAAAAGTCCCCCAGTGACATTATATTAATGGTGTGCATATGATTTTATTCCTTTACACCATAAAAACAACTTTCCAATTATGTCATTAGCTCAAGCCAGTGGAAAGCTGCTGCTTGCATGATGGAGAGATTCGGGAAGAGCAGGCTGAGGGGAAGGAGAGACCCACACACTTGTAGGGGATAGCTGGTGGCCAGGGCTTATTCAGATGAGGAATGCTGACGAGGGTGAGAGGGCTGAGACTTTTACTGCTTGTTTCTGAAAAGCTAACTGCACCTGGCAATCAAACCCCACAGTGTGAGCATGCAGCCCCCATAACTGGGCCACCATTTGGACAGGCTGTTGGCAATGACCCCAGGGAATTTCTGAGCCCATGCTTCCAGACAATACTCTGTGAGGGTATTTGAAAAAGCTTATGGGAAATTAGGACCAAAAGATATCCTTGGTGCTATTTTTTTTTGAAATGCATGCATTTTTTCAAGATATGCATTTTTCTGCAAACTTTTGGAAGTTCCCCTTGTATATCAAGTATCATGCTATGCACTACCCTGTAGTATTATATCCTATTGTGCTTCACAGATCTGAGGAAGCAGATGAGAGAAGGAGGCCCAGAGTGATTACCAGTTAGTGGTGGAGCCATACTTTGAACCTTGGTTATTTGAACTGAGCTCTACCACCCAGCACACTCCTAGAGACCCTGTGGTGGGCTCCATAGCTTGGCACCAGAGTGTACCATAGTGGCGTATAGAACTCTTATCTGGTCCGATTTCCATCCTGTAACCTCAACCCCAGCTCACTCCAAAGTTTAGACCCAATCCTTCCTCCATCATCCTCAATGTATAATCCTGAAGAAGACGGCTTTTGTTAGCTCCTTCAGTTTCTGTCTGTTATCCCCTCACTTCTGCCTGTTTTTTCCTCTTACACACACCGGGCCACCAGACTCCACTACAATGAGCTTTACTGTGGAAGGACCATTGCTTATATAAGTGCAGTTTAGGGAATAAAACTTGTTAGTTAACTTCTGCTTTGGTGATTGAGCCTTCGGCAGTCTTCAAAAAGCTTTAGGGAGATGCACATGAGTAGCAGCATTTGGGTATGTCTGTGTGCCTCTGCACGTTGAAAATGTATTGTTCAATTGATAGAGATAAAAGCTAGATCAGGCCAACTGGCATTTCTAATGTGATACCTAATTTTTTTTTTAAGATTTATTTATTGGAAAGTCAGAGTTACACAGAGAGAGAAGGAGAGGCAGAGAGAGAGAGAGGTCTTCCATCCGCTGGCTCACTCCCAGATGGCTGCAACAGCTGGAGCCGCACCAAACCGAAGCCGGGGGCCAGGAACTTTTTCTGGGTCTCTCACATGGGTGCAGGGACCCAAGGACTTGGGCCATCCTCTGCTTTCCCAGGCCATAGCAGAGAGCTGGATTGGAAGTGGAGCAGCTGGGACTCGAACCAGCGTCCATATGGGATGACGGCACTGTAGGCGGCAGCTTTACCCGCTACGCCACAGCGCCGGCCCTGTGATAACCAATCTTAAAGCTAGTACTGACATTCCCATCAGCAAAATTAAACAAATCAGCACATTTGCTCCTCCTGGACCCACAATCCTTCTCATCACATAACCAGAAGCAGGTGTTGAGAAAAATCATGACTTTTCCTGTGACTTACCCACACCTTATGAATTAGTGCTAACGTTAGTAAGGTGACTGCATTTTCTAACCATGTCACTTGAGTCTGTGGAAAAGGCAGAGAGGGGCTGGTTAGCTATCATTACATCCTGATCAACATGGTTTGAATCCTTTTTAAGGAGACTTCTCAAGCTTTTCTGAAGCAAAGCAAGCTTAGAGGAGGAAAAGCTTTGCACGGTTTTGTTGTTTCCAGAACTTAAACACAAATGGAAACACACACTGCATGTGTGTGAGATACCTGAGTTGCTGGATTTGAGATGCAGAAGTCCTGACTCAGGGGTTTTGCATTAGGTAAAAGCGTATTTTTTGCATTGAAACTACTACCCATACACCATGACTGAGAAAATACAGCCAAGCCTTTTTTTTCTTTCATTTGATAGAAATATACATTCAGAAAACGTCCCTACTACTAATGCACAGCCAAAGGAATCTCCAAAGCTTTACCCATCCTCGGAAACTCATCATGCTTCTGTCCTGTTGCTTCCTCCGCTTGCTCCACACGAGGCTGAGAATCAGGCTTTGTAA
The DNA here is from genome assembly GCF_051225735.1 of Oryctolagus cuniculus. Lineage (NCBI taxonomy): Eukaryota > Metazoa > Chordata > Mammalia > Lagomorpha > Leporidae > Oryctolagus > Oryctolagus cuniculus. The sequence goes on from NC_142867.1 coordinate 121,564,341, forward strand.
CAAGATCAATTGTGCCAACACACTTTTATTTTCCTGGAGACAAATAAAAGCAATGGCTGGTGAGGGGACAAGGAAAAAGACATCAAAACTTCTGTGGGGGCTTGGCTGTATGGACGGACACTCCCGCAGGTGAGATACAAGTTAGAGGGTTCTCTGGGCCTCCTGAACCAATGGCCTAGCTGGAAGAGTTCCCTGTAGAATTCCACGATGAACTCAGCCTGCAAAGGTCGTCACTTTGGACGTTACTTGCTGTGTTTCCTCCTCTCAGCAGGGATTAGACAAGCATTTGAAATGATAGCTATGAACGTGGAAGATCAGCCTTTGCTGGTGAATCCTTAACTGGAGTAAGGGCCTTGTTTTTCCCAGGCTCTTTTTTCTTTTCTTTTCCTTTCTTTTTTTTTTAGTTCATGGTCATCTACTATTTAAATTTTAACGTCACCATATCACCTATTAGATTCCCTAAAAATGTAAAAGGTTTACATGCCCACACAAGTTTTATGATCACTAGTGTGTTGTGTGTGTGTGTGTGTGTTTTTTTTTTTTTTGACAGGCAGAGTGGACAGTGAGATAGAGACAGAGAGAAAGGTCTTCCTTTGCCGTTGGTTCACCCTCCAATGGCCACTGCGGCCGGCGCACTGCGCTGATCTGAAGCCAGGAGCCAGGTGCTTCTCCTGGTCTCCCATGTGGGTGCAGGGCCCAAGGACCTGGGCCATCCTCCACTGCCTTCCTGGGCCATAGCAGAGAGCTGGCATGGAAGAGAGGCAACCGGGACAGAATCCGGCGCCCCAACCGGGACTAGAACCCGGAGTGCCAGCGCCGCAGGTGGAGGATTAGCCTAGTAAGCCGCGGCGCCAGCCATGATCACTACTGTTACACCTTTGCTCTGTGGTGGCCCAGAAAGCATTTTCAAGTGTGATTTCACAATCTTTCCTGAAACCAGAAGTGTAGATAACTCATGACTCAACAATGCCACAACTAGAAATTTATCCTATGGAATTAGAAATCCAAGTGCATTAGAATAGATATATAATTATATAGATAACTCCATTATATGCAGCAGTAAAATCAAATACATAAAAATGTAACCCAGCATCATTCTTCAGGGTTGTCCCACTCAAACTCTCCAATCTCCAGGGTCCTCTGCCTTTGCATCTGGTTTCCCTAAGATTACAGATAATTTCCCTTCTAAGTATTATTGCAGCCACGGATTTCAAAATGTTTAACATTTTTAGATACTATCCTCTGTCAATATCTCAGGCAGCTTGCAAGGACAAATGTATGCTCAGTTGTACAGGAGACATACAGGTAGTTATATTGGCTATCTCTTTTGATCTATATACATAATTTTACCTTATGATTTTCACATAAAACAATCCACATGTGTAAGTGATCTTTCTAAAACATTTCTCAGTCAGAGGGGGAAATCAATAAAAAGTGCTGTGATTAGAAAAATGTGAGTACTTTTGAATAGTGAAGCATTTTCTCCAGCTCCCTCTCTCCTACACGAATGAAGTCTACAGGTAAGCAGGAAGTGTGTGTGAGTAAGGTATGCCTAATCCTGACCCCACAAAAACATGAACAAAGGACTTATTTGTACCTTTGGCAAAGTAGAGAAAAGATCTCCTTTTTAGTAAGTATTGGATTTGGCCAGCACTGTGGCTCACTAGGCTAATCCTCTGCGGCGCCGTCACACCAGGTTCTAGTCGCGGTCCAGGAGCTGAATTCTGTCCCAATTGCCCCTCTTCCAGTCCAGCTCTCTGCTGTGGCCTGGGAGTGCAGTGGAGGATGGCCCCAGTGCTTGGGCCCTGCACATGCATGGGAGACCAGGAGAAGCACCTGGCTCCTGGCTTCAGATCAGCATAGTGTGCCAGCCATTGGAGGGTGAACCAACGGTAAAGGAAGACCTTTCTCTCTGTCCCTGTCTCTCTCTCTCTCTCTCTCACTGTCCACTCTGTCAAAAAAAAAAAGTAAGTACTGGATTTGGAGTCAACACAAACTCAAGACTGATTCAAGAACTACGTTGGTCACATAGTAGACAGATAAATTTGTCCAGACATCTAGCTCCTAAGAGTCTCAGTTTTATCCCTGTAAGATGTGTTTGTGGCCTTCTCTACCTGCATGTGTAACAGCAGAAATCTGAGAGCCCCTTGTCATGGTGAAATGCTGTGCAAAAATGAATTCCTGTGGCTCTCCACATATTGCCTGAGGGCCAAGAGAAAGACACACTTCTCCAGTCGTTGTTTTGCCTTGAGAAATCTGTTGCTTTACTACACAAGTTGATGCAGTGTCTTGCTGGAATTGTGAGCAGATTTATAAATGAAAAGATCTTCACCAACCCATCATCTATAGAATAGGAACACTACTCTGTTTTTATCATCATGCTGATGCTTTCATCCTTAGGACAATGGATCATTTGGTGCTGGGGCAGGGGTGCTTTCTGTAGCCCTGGGAAGAAACGTGGCACGACTAGACAGCCCAAGAAGGGATCAAATCCTGAACCACGTAATTTCAAAACTAACTAATTACACCTGCTCCATTTCTATGGTGTATGCAAGGATTTCACTCCAACAAAATGGCTAGTTAGCTTTTTTTTTTTTTTTAATTTGACAGGTAGAGTTACAGGCAGTGAGAGAGAGAGAGACAGAGAAAGGTCTTTCCTCCATTGGTTCATTCCTCAAATGGCCGCTACTGCAGGTGCTGGGCCGATCCCAAACCAGGAGCCAGGCACTTCCTCCTGTTCTCCCATGCGGGTGCAGGGCCCAAGCACCTGGGCCATCCTCCACTGCCCTCCTGGGCCACAGCAGAGAGCTAGACTGGAAGAGGAGCAAATGGGACTAGAACCCAGTGTCCACATGGGATGCCAGTGCCGCAGGCAGAGGATCAACCAAGTGAGCCATGGCGCCAGCCCATAGTTAGCTTTTCTTAACTATGTTAGCAAATACATATTGCAACATTTTTTTTATTTTTAGTATGAAGAGAGAAAAACCATCAGTTACAGAACTCAGTACCTGTGCAAATCAAATCTATCCTCCTATAATGACTTGTAGGGAAATTATTTAACATTGTCATTGATAGCACAAGTCTGGCAATCAGACGTCCTGACTGCCATTGTCCAGCCTTATGATTGAAGGATTGTAAGTCACTCGCTCCGTGAATCACGTCTTCCTTTGTAAATTTGTATTATAATAATACCTGCCTCCAGAGAGCCGTTGTGAGGAGTAAATGAGATCACGTGTATCAAGAGCGGAGGACTTTGTCTAGCATATCCTAGGTGCTCATGAAACTAAAACCGTCGTTACCATTCACATTGTGTTCACTCATGAAGACACATAGAAGTCAAGTGACTTCTCCCATTATCCAGCGCTAGCATTTCTTCTGGCCTCTTAGCAACACTGCCTTCCCAGGCATGCTCTTTATATTCTAAATTGAGGGGTGGGGGCAATCCCACATGATCCAAATTATTTCGTGCCATTAAAGCACTTATGTTCTAAATGATGGGCAATCAAATCTCACGCTTCAAAGACTAGGTGGATCGTTAAAAAGTCTCAATTCTTTCTGAATGGGGGGACTGCAGAGCAGCTGGTGCTGTCAGTGATGTAGTGTCCTCCCTACAATGAGCAAGGATGGCTTAATAGGGCCTTACCTTGGCAAAGCAATTGCTGCGTTAGTTAAGAATGTGTGCTCAGAAGTCAAATTATGTAGGTTAGAATTCTAGCGCTTTCATTTATTTGCTGTTTAACCTTGGGGAAGTGATTAAATCTCCCATTCTCAGCTTCTCCAGCAATGAAATGGAGACAGTAACAGTGCTTATCTCAATGTGTTGTTATGAGTCTTCAATGGGAAAATGAGATGATGCATATAAAGGTTTTAGCTGAGCATGGCACAGAGTTTTCCTTTTCATTTTATTGGTAGTAATAGTATTTATACATAAGTATATTTATTTGTGCACCTTTCATGACATAAAAGACCAGCCAGGCCTAATAGTTTACATCAAAATAGATGAATAGGGCCTGCACTGTGGTGTAGCAGGCAAAGCTGCTGCCTGTAGTGCCGGCATCCCATATGGGTGCCGGTTTGAGTCTCAGCAGATCCTCTTCTGATCCAGCTCTCTGCTGTGGCCTGGGAAAGCAATAGAAGATGGCCCAAGTCCCTGGGACCCTGAAACAAGGTGAGAGACCCAGAAAAAGCTCCTGGCTCCTGGTTTTGGATCAGCACAGCTCCGTCTGCTATGGCCATCTGGGGAGTGAACCAAAGGATGAAGACTTCTGTCTTTCTATCTCTGCCTCTGCCTCTTTGTAACTCTGCCTTTCAACTAAATAAATAAATCTTAAACAATAGATGAATAGCCAATGGCCTCTTCTAAGCGAAGTCTAGCATGACTACATTATAATCTTAGAATATCATTATGAACTATGAAGAAAACAGGGAAGCTCTGTGAATTCCAGCAGATAACTGTAGCACCATTCCATGGTGTGAGGAGGTTTCAATTCTTAAATGATTAAGTCATAGCTACAGAAGGACTGTGGGAGTCTACAGTTGGATTTGTATTTCCTCATCTTTGGTCTTGTCTTGTGATGTTGACACTGGACAGTGTTGCTTCTAGTACTTTCAGCTGACTGATTCAGGCAATATCTGTGTTCATAGTAACACTTTATGTTTATATAATGGTGCTTCAGGGAATTCATAGAAAAATCGAATTCAGTTTATTTGGTTACCAATTTTGAAATCCATACACTTCTTTTTCAGTGTCCCTTTTCCATAAACTCTTTGAAGACTTGTTCTATGCAAAATTTTTGTGTTCAAAAGAAAATTTATGTTTAAAAATTTAACAAGCATATGCAAATTATACATGCTTATGTGGTACTATGTGATGTTTGGTACACATATACATTGTGTAAAGTCCACTCTGGGTAAACATATGCCTTCATATATTTAACATTTATTTATAATGAAAACTTCCCAAATAGTATCTTCTAGTTTACATGTAATTTGAGGGCATATTGACAGTACATCAGCCATACCTACAGTCACCCCACTGGGCAGTAGAACCCCAGAGCTTTTCACTCCTAAGGATCTATAGTTTAATGGTAATTAATCAATTTTCCCCCGCCACTTCCTGCCACCATCCTTCCACAGACTCCTGTAACCACAATTATACTTTTAATTTCCATGGGATCACTCTAGTTTTTCTCTTAAGATTCATTTATTTATTTATTTAAAAGATAGAGTGATAGAGGGATAAGGAGGGAGAGTGAGGAGGGGAGAGAGACACACACAGAGAGAGAGAGAGAGAGAGAGAGAATCTTCCATCAATTGGTTCACTCCCCAAGTGGACACAATAGCCAGGTCTCCCCCATGGGTGGCAGGAACCCAGATGCTCTGGCCATGATCTGCTTTCCCGGGAACATTATTAAGGGAGCTGGATTGGAAGTGGAGCAATCAGGACTTGAACCAGTATTGCAAGTTGTGGCTTTACCAGTGGGGCAACAAAGCCAGCACTGAGTGTGATCTTATGATACTTGTATCTCTGTACTTGCTTATTTTACTTACATAATGACTTCCTGTACTACCCATGGTGTTACAAATTTCAAGACTTTGGGGCCAGCACTGTGGCGTAGTAGGTAAAGCTGCCACCTGCAATGCCGGCATACCAAATGGACGCTGGTTCGAGTCCCAGCTGCTCCACTTCCAATCCAGCTCTCTGCTATGGCCTGAGTAAGCAGTGCAAAGTGCCCCAAGTCCTTGGGCCCCTGCACCCGCATTGGAGACCAGGAGGAAGCGCCTGGCTCCTGGCTTAAGACTGGCGCAGCTCCTGCTGTTTTGGCCAACTGGGGAGTGAACCAAAGGATGGAAGATTTCTCTTCTCTCTCTCTGCCTCTCCTTCTCTCTCTGTGTAACTCTGACTTTCAAATAAATAAATAAATTTTTAAAAAACAAATTTCAAGAGTTCATACATTTATTTATTTATTTTATTTGAGAGAGAGAGAGAGAAAACAACAGAGAGATCTTCCATCCTTTGGTTCACTCCCTAAATGACAGCAATGGCCAGGGCTCAGCCAGTGTGAAGCCAGGAGCCAAGAGCTTCTTCCAGGTCTCTCATGTGGGAGCAAGGACCAAAGTACTTGCGCCTTCTTCCACTGCTTCCCCAGGCACATTGATAGGGAACTGGGTAGGAAATGGAGCAGGCATGTCTCAAACTGGTGCCCATATGGAATGTCGGTACTGCAAGCGACAGCTTTACTGCTATGCCACAGCACTAGCCCCAGATTCCACATTTTTATGACTGAGTATTACTCCATTGTATGTAAGTGCCACAGTTTCCTTATCCATTTATCAACTTAGTGGCTATTGTGAACAGTGCTACATTAAACATGAGAGTGCAGCTATCTCTTCCACAGACTGATAGCATTTCCTTTAGACATAGGTCCAGTAGTGGGATTGCTAAATCACATGGTACCTGTAATTTTGGGCTTTCAGAAGAATAACTACAGTTTTTTCAAAGATGTGCACGTGTTCTGTTATGTCCGTATCCTCACCAAAACACGTTATCCTTTGCATTTTTGATAATAGCTAATCTAACTGCAGAGAGGTGCTATCTCATCGTAGTTTTGTTTTGCATTTCTGATGATTAGTGATGCTGAGCTTTTTTTCATAGATATGTTGATCATTTGTGTGTCTTCATTTGAGAAATGATTGATGAAATTGTATTTGTGTATTTTGGCTTATATATTGTGCTTTTGAGTTTGATCCAGAAAACCTTTGCCCTTTCCAATGGCCTGAATATTTTCCCTATGCTTTCCAATAGTAGTTTCCAAGTTTCACATCTTATAGTTAGTTCTTTAATCCATTTTGAACTGATTTTCCTGCATGGTAGAAGATAAGGAAATAATTTAATTATTCTGCATGTGGCGATCCATTTTTTTCTCAGCAAAATTCACTAAAAAGGCTATTCTTTTCCCATTGCATGTTCTTAGTACCGTTATCAAATATTAGTTGTCTTTAAATATGTGAGTTCATCTCTAGAATTTCTATTCTGTTACATTAATCTATATGTCTTTTTTTGCTAACATCATACATTTTAATTACTATAGCTCTGTAATGTATTTTAAAGCAAAATAGTATAATGCATATTGCTTTATACATTTTGCCCAAGATTTCTTTAAGAATTTGGGGTCTATTATGGTTCCATACAAATTTTAGTAGTATTTTTTCTAGTTCTGTGAAAAATGTCTCCAGAATTTTGAGTGCAATTGCATTGAATCTAGAAATCACCTTGAGTGGTATATATATATGATATTGGTATCTCCAGTCTCTGGTCATGGAATATCTTTCCATTTCTTTGTATCCTCTTAAATTTCTTTCCTCAGTGATTTGTGTTTTTCATTGTAGAGATCTTTAATCTGTTTGTTTCAATTTATTACTAGATATATTTGTAGCTAATGGAAATGGGATTGCTTTCTTGATTTCTTTTTAAAATGATTCACTATTGGTGTATTATAATGCAGCAGAATTTTCTACATTAGCTTTGTATACTGCAAGTTTGATGGATTTATTTATTAGTTCTAACAACTTTTTGATGCAGTCTTTGGGGTTTTATATATCAGATTATGTCATCTGCAAACAGTGGCAGTTTGACATTCTCTTTTCTGGTCTGAATGTCCTTTATTTCTTTTCCGTGCCTAATTGTGCTGGCTAGGACTTGCAGTGCTATACTGGATAAAAGTGGTAGAAGTAGGCATCTTTGTCTTGTTCCACATCTTAGAGAGACAGCTTTCAGCATCTCCTCATTCAACATGATGATATATAGGTCTTCATTATGCTGAGGTATTTTCCTTCTATACCTGATTGGTCAGAGTTTTTATCATGAAAGATATTGGATGTTATTAAATAGCATTTCTGTGTCTATTGGGATGATCATATGATTTCTGTCATTTATTCTGTTAATGAGAGACAGCATCTTTATTGATTTTCATATGAACCATCCTTGCATCTCAGGAACAAACCCCATGTGGTATTTTAATGTACTGTTTGATTTGATTTGCTAATATTTTGTTGAATAGTTTCTATTTTTGCATCAAGGATTTTTTAAATATTTATTTATTTATTTGAAAGATAGTTAGAGAGTGGGGAGGGAGGGAGAGAGACAGAGAGAGAGAGAGAGAGAGAGAGAACCTTCTCTCTTCTCATTCACTCTCCAAATGGCCACAACTGCCAGGGCTGGGCCAAGCCAAACCCAGGAGCCTGGAATTCCATCTGGGTCTCCTACATAGGTGTCAGGGGCTCAGACTAAGCACCAAAGGTATCCCCTTTTGCCTTCCCAGGCACATCAGCAGGGCATTGGATTGAAAGTGGAGCAATGGGGACTCGAACAGCCATTCATATAAGAATACAAGACACCAGCATGGTAGGCTTAACTTGCTGTGCCACAACACTAGCCCCATCAAGGATATCCTTTCTTGTCTGGTTTTAGTTTCAAGTTACTGGTTGTTCTCTAAGAATGAGTTTGGAATGATTCAATCATCTTCTATTCTTTAAAGTAGTTTAAGAGTTCATGTTAATTCTTCTTTCAGTATTGGATAGAAGCCATTAGGGAAGTCATCTGATCCTGATTTTGTTTGTTTTCTTGCTTCTTGATGGAACACTTTTTATTGCTGATTCAATCTGACAATTCATTACTGGTCTATTTGGGTGTTTTATTTCCTTGTAATTCCATTTTGGTTAGGTGTTTCTGTCCAGGAATTTGTCTTTTCTTCCGAGTTACTGGATTTGTTACCATATAATTTTTCATGGGAGTCCCTAGCAATCCTTTGTATTTCAGGGATATCAACCATAATGTCTCAATTGTCATCTCTGATTTTATGTGCTTGAATATTCTTTTTTCTTATTTCATCTAACTAGGAGTTTACCTTAATTTTGTATTTTCAAATAACCAGCTCTTAGAGTATTTTTCTATACTTTTAGTCTCTAAGTCAATACTTTGTGATCTGAGTTTTATTATGTCTTTCATTCTACTAACTTTTATTTATTTTGTTTCTATTTTCTAGTTCTTTGAGATTTAGTGACAAGCTGTTTAAGATCAATTTGCTTTTTGATGCAGACATTGATTTATATAAACTTTCCTTTTAGTACTGTGTTTGCAATATACCATAGTTTTTAGTAGGCTGTGTTTCCATTTTCATTTGATTTGAGAATTTTTTTTAATTCCCTCCTTGATTTCATCCTTGATCCAGTAGTTGTTCAGCAGTGAGGTTGTTTAATATCCATGCTTTTATGTAGTTTACTAGCCTTGCTGCATTGTGGTTAGGAAAGATACTCAGTATGATTTTTATTTTTATATTGTTGAGACTTGTTTTGTGAATAACTATATTATCTGTGCTGGAAAATATTCTATGTGCAATTGAGAAGAATATGTGTTCTGTAGCTGTTGAAAGACATGTTCTGTAGATAGCTGTCTGTTAGATCTGGTTGAACTGTGGTGGGATTTAACTTCGCTCTTTCTTTGTTGATATTTATTGATATTCTGTCTGGATGTTTGATATATTGATTTATATATATATATAATTTGATATATTGATTTATATTTAATATTATTTTGTTATTTTATTTAATATTTATATATTTATATATAAAATTTGATATATTGATTTATATTTATGAATGTGGTATATTTAAAGTACTCTTATTATTATTTTTTAAAGATTTATTTATTTATTTGAAAGTCAGAGTTACACATAGAGAGAAAGAGGAAGAGAGAGAGGTCTTCCATCTGCTGGTTCACTCCCTAAATGGCCACAATGACCAGAGCTATGCTGATCCAAAGCCAGGAGCCAGGAGCTTCCTCCTGGTCTTTCCTTGTGGGTGTAGGGGCCCAAGGACTTGGGCCATCTTCTACTGCTTTCCCAGGCCATAGCAGAGAGTTGGATTGGGAGTGGAGCAGCCGGTACTCAAACTAGTGCCCATATGGGATGCCGGCACTGCAGATGGCGGCTTTACCCACTATGCTACAGTGCTGGCCCAGTACTCTATTATTATTTATTGGAGTCTATCTCTCTCTTTAGATCTATTGACATTTGCTGTATGTATGTGTGTGCATTGATATTGAAAAATATGTATACATATTTACATATGTGTGTATATAGCTATATGTATATATAGGTATACACACAGTTATTAGATATATACATATATGCACACAGAGTTACTATATATATTATAAACACACACACACAAAATCATGATTTCTTCTCACTGGATTGAGCATATTATAATTATATAATGACATTCCTTGTCTCTTTTCACTGCTTTTTATTTAAAGTTTATTTTACCTGATAAAAGAATCATATAAGAAGTATCTTGCTGTTTTGGGGGGTTCCATTTGCATGGAATATCTTATTCCATCCAATAATATTCAGTCTATGTGTGTCCTTAGAGGTGAAGGTAGTTTCTTATCATCAGCTTTTTTGTATTTTTAGTCACTTTATATCTTTTCATTGTAGAATTTAGTCAATGTACACTTTTACATTTAAGCTAATTATTAATAGGCAAGTTCTTAACTGTTAACATTTTGATACTACTTTTTTATATTTTTATTATGCTCCTTAACTTTATTTCTCTCTCTCCTCCTCTCTCCCTCTTTCTTCCATTCTCCAGTTGTGGTGAAGTAATTTTCTCTACTAGTGTACTTTGATTCTTTGCTTATTATTTTTGATAAGTCTATTGTGGATTTTTGCTTTCTGGTTATTTAAGCTCATAAAAATTTCTCTTGGCTTTAACAATCTGTTTTGAAATGGTAGCAACTTAATGACGATTGTAAAGATAGAAAAGAGACAGACAAAAATAGACAAGTAATACAAATAAAGAGCTGTATATTTGTACTCTATTCCTCCCTACATTTTAGATTTCTGATCTTACAATTTACATCTTTCTGTGTTACTAAACCCATAACATATTAACATAGTAATTATAATCATTTTTATACTTCACACTAAGAAAATAAATGGTGCACACACCATTTTTATGGTATTAGAGCACTTTGAATTTGTTTGTATAGTTGCTCCTACCTATGAGTTTTCTACTTTATGGCATTTTCTTATTATTTACTAACATCTTTCTTTCAGTTTGAAAAACCGCCCTTAGAATTCCGGTGGTAATAATTCTGTTGACTTTTGTTTGTCTGGGAATGTCTTTGTTTCTCCTCTGTAACTGAAGGAACAATATTCTTGCCTGATAGTTTTTTTTTTTTTCTTTCATTGCTGTAAACATCTCATCCAACTCCCTCCTGGTCTTTCAGGTTTCTGTTGAAAAGTCTGAAGTCAGGTGAATTGAAACTCTTTTGTTTGTTATTTGCTTCTTTTCTCTTGAAGCTTGAAAGTTACGTCTTTGCTTTTAACATTGGAGAACTTGACTATAATATATCTTGGGATAGATTAGGTTGGGTTGAATATGACTGATAACCTTTGACCTTCCTGTACCTGGATATTTGTGTCTTTCACTAAATGTGGGAATTTTTCTGGTTTTTTATCTCTGAATATGCTTTACATCTTTTTGTCACTCTCAAATGCCTCTTGAACCTCCAACAACTCAAATATTTTTTCTTTTAATGCTGTCTCAAAATTTCTGCAAACTTTATTCATTCCTCATGGCTCTTTTGAAAAATGCCTGTTCAAGTCCTTTACCCATTTCTTTTTTTTTTTTTTTTTTTTTTTTTTTTTTTTTTTTTTGACAGGCAGAGTGGACAGTGAGAGAAAGAGAGAAACAGAGAGAAAGGTCTTCCTTCGCCGTTGGTTCACCCCCCAATGGCCGCCATGGCCAGCGCGCTGTGGCCGGCGCACCGCGCTGATCCGATGGCAGGAGCCAGGAGCCAGGTGCTTTTCCTGGTCTCCCATGGGGTGCAGGGCCCAAGCACCTGGGCCATCCTCCACTGCACTCCCTGGCCACAGCAGAGAGCTGGACTGGAAGAGGGGCAACCGGGACAGAATCCGGCGCCCCAACCGGGACTAGAACCCGGTGTGCCGGCACCGCTAGGCGGAGGATTAGCCTAGTAAGCCGCAGCGCCGGCCCCTTTACCCATTTCTAAACTGGATTGCTTTACACCATTTTCTGTTGGTGGTTGGGGGAAAGGAGTGGAGGCTGCCTGGAGAGTTTCCAAATATTCCATCTACAGGCATGATACCTGGGCACAGGCTGAGAGGTTAGTTTATCTCTGAATTTTTTTTCACAGTGAGCCTGGCACTGGCATTCGGTTTCCTCTTCCTGAACCAAGTTGATGCTGCTTCTCCCCATGTCATGCTTCTTGGAGCTAGAAAGGGGTGTCAACAGAAAGTCTTTCCTTCAGTGAAACTTTTCTTATTGTAACACAGTGAGGCAATATAGTCTCTCACCTAACTTCCACAGCTCTTGGGAAGGTGATCTGTTCTTTAAGTAGCTGTTCAACATGGACTCTCTGTGGGGAAGTGAATGCCACAGCTCCTTACTCAGCCACTATTCTGCTTAGGCTTACATACTCAATTCTATTTTCCATGAACTTTTTGAAGTGCTTTTATAGATACGTACGTGTAACCATCTGCTTCTATATTGTGGTGGATGTGGGTTCATAGTAATGTCTCCAAATCAATTCCTTTGCCACAAGGATCATTCTAGCCTACTGCCCTTGCTCATACAGTTTCCCACTTCAACAGGGAGTAACATGGCTCCTATTATCTGTTATCAGTGTTATAATTCAATTCAAATATACATGGATAACAATGTCAGAATTGTTAATGTATACTCTTGTGGGCACAACTTTATCAACTAGAACATTGCTTTATGTACATTCTCTTTGCCTTCAGCCTTACAGACATACTCATTTGTAGTCTCAGAGGTCAGCATCTTTCCCCTCACCTCCTACAAAGAGTTGTTCTATACATACTATTAAATTGTTTTTTTCAATTTCAGCAATCCTGGGATCCCGACTTATTAAATTAGCTTTTCAGATGTATATATCTTTAGGAGTATACCTTGTGTTTTAAAGTTCTATGGATGTGAACAAACTTATAGTGTCATCTATCAGTCACTTCAATATCATATAGAATAATTTCACACCCTTTAAAAGTAATACCCTGTGCATGATTTATTCAAATTTGCACCTCTAACCCCTCAACACCCATTGAATTTTTTTGTTTCTTTAGTTTTCCATTTCCCAAAATGTCATGGAATTAAAGTCATACAGTAAGTAGTTTTTTCAGACTGGCTTCTCTCATATTTAACTATATATTTAAGATTTTTTTATTCATTAAACCATAGTTTATTTCTTTTTATTTTATTTTATTTTAACTTTTATTTAATGAATATAAATATAAATTTCCAAAGTACGGCCTATGGATTACAATGGCTTCCCCCCCCATAACGTCCCTCCCACCCACAACCCTCCCCTTTCCCACTCCCTCTCCCCTTCCATTCACATCTAGATTCATTTTCGATTCTCTTTATATACAGAAGATCATTTAGCATACATTAAGTAAAGATTTCAACAGTTTGCTCCCACACAGAAACATAAAGTGAAAAATAATAGATGATTTTTTAAATGATGATGAAATCAGATCAGACCTATTGTCATGTTTAATCCCAGTGAGAGTCAAGTTGGGAATTGATAATTTCTTCTTCTTCTTTTTTTATTTATTTTTTTTTGCAGAAGATCAGTTTAGTATACATTAAGTAAGGATTTCAACAGTTTGCACCCCCATAGAAACACAAAGTTCTACAGAACTTTTCGTCCTACACAGAAAGCATTTACATTCTTCTCAGCAGTCAATCTCTAGGATTGACCACATAAACCATAGTTTATTTCATAGAGGCTAGAGCATCATTTGTCTAGACATCTTCTGTTAAAAATTGTTTTAAGGTGAACAAATTTATTTTATTTCATATATGCAGATTTAGCAGTATAGTAATACTTCCCACACGTTCCTCCTCCTGCCCATGCTCTCACCTTCCCTCCTTCTTCCTTTCTGATTTTTTTATTTTTACAGTGATCTACTTTCAGCTTATTTTATACTCATAAGATTAAACATATGCTATGTAGAGAATGCAGCAAGTAGAATAAAAATCACTGTTTCTCAATAGTAGACACAAAGGGCTGTAAACAATCATCGAACCTCAAAATATCGATTTCACTCATATACATTATATTTTTTGGTACTCTATTAGTTACCACAAAACAGGAAAAACATATGGTATTTATCTTTTGGGGACTTGCTTGTTTCACTAGGTATAATGGTTTCCAGTTGCTTCCATTCATTCTGTTACAAAAGACAAGACTTCATTCTTTTTTACAGCTGAGTGGTATTCCATTATATATATACATATATATATTATATTTATATATTCATTGTCTGTTAGCACCTTTATTTTTATCACTGAATAATAATAAACCATTATGTAGTAATACCATCATTTGTTTATTCATTCACTAATTAAAAGTATGTTGGATCCTCCATCTTTTGCAGATTATAAATAAAGCTACTATAAACATTATATGCAGGTTTTTGTAGGAATATGAGTTTTCAAATCAATTGTGTAAAAATCTGGGAGTGTGATCGCTAGGTCCATCAGAAAGGCTATGATTAGCTTTGTAACAAAGTATCATATAGGACTCCAAATAACAAAACCATTTGCATTCCCAGCATCAATGATTAAGAGATCCTGTTTCTCTATAGCCTTGTCAACAATTGGTATTTTTCAATTTTAATAGAGTCAGTCATTTTAATAGGTGTGTTTTGGTATATCATTCTTTGAACTTATGATTTCTTAATGACAAATAATGTTGAACATCTTTTCGTATCATTATTTATTATCTGAATATTTTCTTTGGTGATGTGTCTGTCATATATTTCTCTAATTTTTAGTTGGATTCTTTGCTTTCTCTTTCATAAAATATGTGTTTTACAACTATTTTCCTCCAGCCCGTGGTTTTCCATAATATTAGAAGTCTTTAATTTTGATAAATCCAACATGTCAATTTTATTCTTTCACGGATTGCTGTTTGATGTTACAATGAAAAACTCATTAATAAACCCAAGACTTATTTGGTTGGTTGGTTTGTATATTTTGGTATTTTCTTTATTTAGAATTGTGTTATTTATTAATATGGGTAGTTTTATTTTCTCTTATATTTTTATATAATAATCTATATAGTTTGTTATTTTTTGCTTATTGTACATACTTACAGTATGATGATGCATATGTGATTAGGGTAGACATCCTAGCTTTGATACTGGTCTTAGAGAGAAAACTGTCCAATTTATACAATAATGTGGTTTTTATTCTTTAGACAATTGGTGTGGTAAATTACATTGATTGATTTTCAAGTGCTGCACCAATTGTGTATACTGTAGTAAATTCAACTTGTCATGGTCTACAATCATTTTTATAGATTGTTGGATTTTATTTGCTAATATTGTGTGGAGGTTTTTGCATCTATATTCGTGAATGATATTGGAGAATGGTTTTCTTTTCTTATACAGTCCTTATCTATTTTGGTATTAGGGTAAATCTAGCTATGGAGAATGAGTTAGAAAACATTCTCTGCCCCTATTTTTTGGCAGAGATGCTTGAAATTGGTGTCATTTCTCACTGAAGTATCATACAGAATTACCAGTGCTGATTTTTTGGGAAGAATTCTATTTATTTCTGATTTTGAAAATGATTAATTGCTGACTAACTCTTGTGAGAACAGACCTATTTATTTTGTATATTTTCTTTGTGTGGATTTTTGGTAGATCATATCTTTCAAGCCCTTGTCTCGACTGTTAAGGAACGGTATTTCTTTTCTTCACACTATTTGTTGAACTCTTTACTTAGTGCAGGGTTAATCTTATGAGTATAAAGTTAACTGAAAACAGATTTTTATAAAAAAATCAGAAAGAGAATTGGAGAGGGAAGAGGAAGTATGGTTGGGGTGTGGGCTGGAGGGAGGGTAGGGTGGAAAGTTTCACTGTTCCTGAATCTGTATGTATGAAATACATGAAATTTGTATAATTTAAATAAAATTCTAAAAAAGACATTAGTCTACTTCATCTCAGTTATTAAATTTATGTTCATACATTTATTCATAATGTTATTTTATATCTCTTGTAAGACCTATGGGATCATTAGAGTGGCACTCCGTATTTCATTTTAGATATTAGGAATTTGTGCCTGGATATAAGCTTCTCAACTTTGTTTATATCTTCAGAAAACTAGCTTTTGGTTTCATTTATATTCTCTATTAATTTCTTGCTTTCAATTTTATTGATTTTTATCTTAATAAGTCACATCTTTCCTCTGCTTTCTTAGCTTAAACACATTCCTTCCAAAATTTTCATAATATTTTTTCTTTTCTAATAATAAATTCATTTAATACTATACATTTCCCTCCACTTTTTCTTTAAGTTAGATTGATTGATTGACTGATTGATTGACTTTAAAGGCAGAATGAAGTAGAGAGAGGTAGAAACAGACAGAGAGAGAAAAAGAGAGAGAAAGAAGCATAACTTCTATCCACTAGTTCACCCTTCATATGGCTGCAACAGCCAAGACTGAACCTGGCCAAATCCGGGAGTCAGGAACTCCTGGACCCCTGAGGCGGGTGGCAGGAGTCCAAGTACTCAGGCCATTATCCACTGCTTTCCCAGTCACATTAGTATGGGCATGGATTAGAAGCAGAGCATATAAATGTCTTAAAAATTACACCACAATAACTGTCCCCAAACACTTTACTCTACAAGCTACAGATTTTGATATGTTGAATTTTCATTTTTGTATGATGTAAAATACTTCAAAATTTATCTTGATATTTTTTTGATTCACACAAAATTTGAAGTAAGTTGTTTAATTAATAAATTTTTTAGCTTTTCCAGATATCTTTTTGTTAACAATTTCTAATTTAATTCCATTGTGATTAAGACACCACACTGCATTATTTTTATTCTTTTAAATTTTCCAAGGTGTATGTTATGACCTAGTCCAGAACATTGTATATTTAGGTTAATGTCCCATGTGGACTTGATTAGAAGGTATAGTTAGCTGTTGTTGTATGGCAAATTCTAGAAATGTCAATTACATCAACTTGATTGATTGTGCTGTTTAGCTCAACTATATTCTTATTGATTTTCTGCCTTCTTGACCTAACAATTAGTGAAAGAAAAGTGTCGAATTCTCCAAATGGAACAGGATTCACTTATTTCTCCTGTTAATCCTATCAGCTTTTTGCCTCACATAGTTTGATGCTTTGTTTTTAGATGCAAACACTTTAAAGATTAAGTCTAGTTATTTCAGAGAATTAACTTTTTCATTATGTAATGACCATCTTAATTCCTGATAACCTTCCTGGTTCTGAGATCTACTTGTATAGATTAATGTGACAGTTGCAGATTTCTTCTGATTATTGCCATCATGGTGTGTCTTTCTCCATCCCTCTAGTTTTAAACTGTCTTTAAGTTGTATTTATTTCAGGCAGTATAGAATTAGGTCTCCTTCTTGATCCACTTTAATAGCCTCTGTTGTCTCATTGCTATATTTAGATGATTCATATACAAAGTGCTTTTTCATACTGTTCATTTACAATCCACCATGTCTGGCACTGTCTTCCATTCATTGGTTTTTGTTGTTTCTTGTTTGTCTTCTTTTTCTGATTTCTCTGTTCTTGAGAATTTTATAAGACTCCATTTCTCTCCTCCCTTAACATACCAAAATATCTTTTGTTAAGAGTGAAAGAATGTTTTAGTAGTTGACCAAGTGTTTCTGAATATATATACATATATATTTAAATAATTTAAGTCCATGTTTGAATAATACTCTCCCACTTTAACTGAGTTGCAGATAATTTACACTGTTCCCAACCCCTCTTTTCCACCCCTTGTGATACTACCAGTTTTTTCATTTGCCTATAAACTCTAATCATGTGATATCTTTGTTATTGCTTCATATTATTGTCTTTAGACAAGTTAATAATAAGAAACATGAAAGAATTTGTTTTGCCTTCACTTATTCTTTCTCTAATAATCCTGAATTTTTAAAATATGGACCTGAATTTTCACTCTGAATTTCATTTTCATTCTCCCTGAAAAAAAATTTTTTAAATATTTATTGAGGAGCAGGTCTGCAGGCAAAGAATTTCCTGTTTTAATTTATCCTTGAATATGTTTATTTCTTTGTAACCTTTAAAGAATGATTTCACTGAATATGGACTTCTATGTTGACATTGTACTCTTTCAGCACTTTAAACATTTTTAATATTTATTTTTTGAAAGGCAGAGGAGAGAGAGAGAGAGAGAATTTCCATCCATTGGTCTATTCCACAAATGCTCAGAACAGCCAAGGATGGGCCAAGCCAAAGCCAAAAGCCAGGAACTCCATTGGGATCTCCCGCGTGGGTGGCAGGGATCCAGGTACAGGGCCAACACCTACTGCCTCCCAGGGTGCACATTAGCAGAAAACTGAATCCGAAGAGGATGTGGGACTGTAACTCATGCACACTGGTAAGAGATGTGGGCTCCTCAGGCAGAAGCTTAACCCATTCAACATCTGCCCCAAGAGATCGCACACCATGGTTCTTGCTAATACATTTTCTGCAGAGACTCCTGCTGTATTTCCTAAACATGGCCTTCTGTGAGTAACAAATACCCTTTCCTTTGCCACTACCAGCTTCCTTCTAGATTTTCTCTTTGCCCATAGTTTTCGCCAGTTCATATATGATTCTCCTGGGTGTTAAGTTTTGCCACGTATCCTGAGTAATGTTTCAGAGCTTCCTGGATCTGTGGCTTAATATCTATAATGAAGTTTGGGGAAGCCTCAGACATTGCTTTAAATGTTTCTTCTGTTCCATTGTTCTCTGTTTCTCCTCCCCCTATTATTGTAATTATGTGTAAATTACAACTTTTGAAATTTTCCTTTGGTTCCTTAACATTTTTTCTATGTTTTGCATTTTTATTTTTGGCTTCGCACTTGAGAAATTCTATTGCTCCATGTTCAAGCTCCCTGACTTTCCTCAGTCCTGTCCAGTTGACTGATGAGCCCATCAGGAAAAGACATGATTCTTTTATGTTACAGTGCCTGTGACTTCTGCCAATTTCTTTTGATTCTTTGTTCATGTTTCCATCTCGGCTGGTATGACCCATCTGTCCTTGTAGATAGTCTGCTTTCTCCTTTACAGCCCTGAATATATTCATCACAGCTTTTTTAAATTCACAGTCTGGTAATTCCAATCTGTTTATCACATTGCATCAGATCTGATGGTTGCCTTTTCTTCCAGATTATGGAGTTTTTTTTTCCTGCCTTTTGGTGTATTTGGTAACTTTTTTTGTTGTTAAAAACTAAGTGTGTTGTATAGAATGATGGAAAATGAGTTAAATAGGTCTTGTGTGAGGGTTTATGTTAATGTGACTAGAAGTTGGACTGTGTTCAATGTTCTCTATAGGTAAATATGCCAGTAGTTTCAAGCTATTCCTTTGTTACTGTTTCTATCTCCCACCATAACTTGTGACATCCCTAGAATTTCTCAGAGGCAGCCTGTGTCAGGGATTCACTGCAACATTCTTTATTTCAATTCAAAGGTATGATTTAATTTGCAGTCTCTTCCCATGACTTTTTAGGAATCTGAATAAAGAAAGGTGATCTAGGATAAAAGTACATAAACTGAGAAGAATTCCATCTGGCCCTGAAAATTAGAATTATTGTCTTCTTTTCTCAGTGTTGAACTTTAGGAGGAAGATTGAACTCCAATTACTCATATTCTTACTGCTATTGCGTTATAGAAACCCCTACTCTGGTGGGGAGGAAAGAAAGCAGAACAGAGATATGCAATGGCAGAATTATTTTCAACTATACCCAGCAACGGATCATAGAAAGAGCGCATTTTCTGAAAGCTGACAAGTGCCTCTAGGTAGGCTTATCAATTTGATCTTTTTTTTAAAATTTTGTTTAAGGAATACAACTTCCTGCACTTAATATTTACAGATTTGGGAACATGATGATTCTCCCCCCTTTCTTTTTGTGTGTGCATTGACTCAACTGATAATCATCTGGCTAAGACTTGAACTTGCCAGGTGTTATGTGAGGTCCTGTTCTTCACAAATCCTGTGACATTGTGCAAACCATTTTTATACTTTTGAGTTTCAGTTTGTATGACAGCAAAATAAAGAGAATCATATCTGCCCACAGCCTTTATTTTCAGATTTAGATGACATACTGACATTTATATACTTAGAAATTTATTTGACAATGTAGAGTTTTATTTATAGAATGTTTACCTATATCATGCATATATTAAAAAGGGGATACTTGAACCATATGTTGGGAGTGGAGTTTTTAATTTTTCTTTTTAGTTATTTAACTTCCTTCCATGGTATCACTTTCCAAACTTTCTTACCTTAGCATTCTTACAGGAAAAGGGTCCGTTTTTCTGACTCTGTCTTCTGATCCACCCATGAAGAACATGTTGTTTTTACAATAGCTGTAGATTTGTGCCTAATATTTTAGGTAGGCAGAATTGACTGTCAGTTTGTGGTGTGGATAGAAAAGTGGAGCTGAAGGAAGTAGCTGAGTGAGTCAAGGGGAGGACTTAGAAGAAGCGACAATAAATTTCATGCAGTACAAAAGCACAGACCCTTTACGTCTTCAATCAGTAATAGCAACATCAGGTCTCAGACCTTCCTGTTGCTACTTATCAAAGCTTTTCAGCAAAGCTCCTGAGCTGTGGCCATGATGGCCCTCCCATGGCATTTTCCCTTGTGTTGTCAGAAAGGATGATTTGTCTGTATCTACTTTAGTCACCTGGAAAGAATTCTCCAGCCAGAATTCCAAGCCTAATTTCCACTCATTATGTCTACTGGAGCAATATGCTGTCCTGTCCAGAGTAGATAAAAACCAGAGTCTCTGTTCTCATTATTATCATAGAATGATGGAGAAATAAATTAAGTTCTAAACACAGCGAGTGAATAGCTGCAAGGTGCATTGGTTTATCATAATATACCAACTCTCTGTTACCTCCAGAACCCTGGCATGCACAAGTTTCTTCAGTGGAAGCTGGATGAAGCATGGTGTGGAAAACCTAAACATCAAGAGAAAGCACTGGTCCAAGGTGCTGCTTCCTATTAGCATATCCTGTTGTCTTTTCATTAGAGCTGCCCACAGTGACCAGAACCCCAGAATGGCATGCTTATAAATGTCATCAAAAATTAACAAAACCAGACTCAAGGGTGTGAAAAGGCATAAAATTGAAGGAAAAAATTACAGGAAAAATGACCTCTTCTTGGAAACACAAAAGCCAATTTACTATTTAACTTTTTATACTGGAAAATAAAGCAGAAGAACACTCTAAAATGAAGTCACAGGACAAAAATCACATAAGTTGTACCAAATAATGAAATTTGGGGAAGAACAAAGACGAAAAGATGAATGATAAAAAAATTTATTTTTTAAAGATTTATTTATTTGTTTGAAAGGCAGAATTACAGAGATGCAGAAGCAGAGAGAGAGAGAGAGAGAGAGAGATCTTTCATCTGCTGATTCACTCCCAAATGGCTGCCATGGCTAAAGCTGGGCCAATCTGAAGCCAGGATCCAGAAGCTTGTTCGTGTCTCTCACATGTGTGCAGGGGCCCAAGGTCTTGGACCATCTTTCATTGCTTTCTCAGGTGCATTAACAGGGAGCTGGATCAGAAGTGGAGCAGCTGAGACTCGAACTGGTACTCATGTGGGATGCCGGCACTACTGGTGGCAGATTTAGCCACTATGCCACAGTGCTGGATCCAAACTTTATTTTTATAAAACATGAAAGTAAGCTCAGTAATTCACCCTTCACATTGTCTATTGAAGCACATATCAGAACAGACTAAAAGATTCTGGTTCCAATCTTGTTTATTCATTGTTGGTTAGGTGACCCCTTGCTGCAGAGATAAATTCTCTTTTTTTAAAGATTTTTATTTATTTATTTGAAAGAGTTACACAGAGAGAGAAGGAGAGGCACAGAGAGAGAGGTCTTCCATCCACTGGTCCACTCCCTAGTTGGCTGTGACAGCTGGGGCTGCTCTGATCCGAAGCCAGGAGCTTCTTCTGGGTCTCCCACACTGGAGCAGGGGCCCAAGGGCTTGGGCCATCTTCTACTGCTTTCCCATAGCAGAGAGCTGGATTGGAAGTGGAGCAGCTGGGGCTCAAACCAGCACCCATATGGGATGCCAGCACTGCAGGCGGCAGCCTTACCAGCTACATCACAGCACCGGCCCCAAATTCTCTTTATATTATAATAAAACAAGTACTACCTTGAGGGGAGAGGTTGGTTAATGTCAGATATCATAAACTATTTGGGGGAAAATAAATGCCAATCCATAATAACTAGTAAAATGATTAATAATATAATGCGAATTATTGTTAATGTGTTCTTCTAAACAGACCATCTCAGATTTTTTTTTAAAAAAAAGATAAAATCCTTTGGAAGCAAAATAATATCTCAAAGATGATAAGCCCAAAATAATACTCTTGGGAAGCTATTTGGCACAGAAATTAAGATGCCTACATCCCATGTCAGAGTGCCTGATTCAAGTCCTAGCTGCACTGCTTCCAACACAACTTCCTGTTAATACATCCTGGGAGGCATCAGATGAAGATCAAGTGCTTGGGTCCCTGTCACCCACCTGGGAGTCCCAAGTAGAGTCCTGGGCTCCTGGTTTCTACCTGGCCCAATACTGGCTGTTGTGTGTATTTGGGGAGCAAACCAGCAGATGGAAGATCTCTCTCTCTCTCGCTCTCACTTTGCCTTTCAAGTGGATGAACAATAAAAATAAAGAAAGGAAAAATTAAATAATATCCTTAAAACTGAATGAAGCTAAACAAATTACAGTTTAGGCTATTAATAAATATACCAAAAGCTCTAAATTTACCTCTATCTGTGAGATCAACAGAAATGAAGCATTTTCTCTACATTTTAGAAATAAACTGAAACCAAACTAAGACTCAGAGCCACCTTAGAGATTAGAATTGAGCTTTTTCCATAGCACCTCTGTCCTTATTACACACATACACAGACACACACACACACACATACACATAGAGGGAGAAAGAGAGAGAGAGACAGAGAGAGAGAGATGCACTTGGACAGATACTGCAAAGCATTTCTGTTGTTGAGAGAGCTAATTCACATTCCTTTGCAGATTCTCAACTGCCAGCTTGGCCTGAATAGTTGTAAGTAGGATAGCTAGTGAGTAGGGATTGTACAATAACAGCAACAATAAGACTAATCATTTTGAGGTGCTCATTGGAATGAATATTTTATGTGAATTATGTCAATCCTCACCAGGTCCCTCCCACCACAAGAGGGCATTGTAATTCCTTCTGTACAAATGGCAAAAGGGCTTCAGTAAGAAGACTGAAAGCACTTCAAAGTCACACAGATACTAAGTAGCTGACGTGATGTTTATGCCCAGGTAGTGTTAATCCACAACCTGCTTCCCCAAGGCCCACACTACACTGCTTGGGTCAGGCCAGAAGCTATCCTACTTGGGTTATTTGAATGCTTCCAAGATATATTTTTGCATTAACATGAACCTCAGTATGGGTTATGTCTTTAGAAAGGGTAATGTTTCTAGGAAACATCCTCTTATGTAAAAGTGCGGTACAAAGATTTTGATATTCAGTGTTGCTCTGGCTGAGGGTCAATTATTTTGTGTGTCTTTCATTTAGAAATTATATATTTGCCTTTAGAAGCACTTTTAACTGGACAGAGCACACAGAGCAAACGCTCACTGTTAGATTGAAGATTTAATTAAGGATGCTAGATTAACACACGGGTACAGGCAGGGACTGCTAAAAGGGAGCTCACCCCTCCAGCTTGGGAGGTGGCCTCCAACACCAGCTGCTATTAAAATCTCAATGCCACAGAAAAGGCCAGTAGTGTGACTCCAGCCAGCTGTAAATTCTTTGGATAAATCTTCCTTGAAGCAAATAATGCCAATACAATTTAAGAAACAATAATACCTGGAGAGAGAGAAAGGAGAGACAGAAGTAATGAATCCACCTTTCTTCCTTAAATCTCTGAAATAATCATCCCACAGGCCCCAAGAAAGGTATTTTCATGACTTGCACTTCTGAATTTTGATGAGAAAGGAGCTATCTGGAAGCAGTGTTCCCTCAGCCCTCAAGGTCCTTGCCAACTCCAGGCATCATGAGTATTTGCTCTACCTTGCTGGAGGTAATCCAAACAGAGCGGTCTAACTCACTGTCCTAAATATTAAGCTCAAAGGGCTTTGACGAGTTTCACTCCATGTCCCAGTAAGCAGAGTTCTGATGCAGAAAAACAAAATATTTTTGGTCTGGAGTGAAAATAAATTCAAAGATAGAAAAGAGCTCTCCATGGAAATTCATCAATTTTATCCCCAGATTTATTCAGGCATCCTTTTAGCAAATGTTCACAGAGCACCTACCCTATATCATTCACCTATAATTCTCCTTGCATTTATTGTAAGCATCAGATGTCCCCCCACCCCCACCCCGGCATGCCCAGCCACACTCCAAGCTCAGAAATTCTCACTCTCGTTGGTGAGAGAACTTCTCAGAGAGGACAATTCTGTCCATGAAGTTCACTGCCTTTAAGATTTCTGCCACCCAGGCAAAGACAAATAAGATAAGGCATGTAAGATATAAGGAGAGGGTGGGGTGTGTTTTAGGAGTGCTGAAAAGGAAATGGCTCCAATAATAAAGAGTATAATGAGGCCGGCGCCGTGGCTCACTAGGCTAATCCTCCACCTTGCGGCGCCGGCACACGGGGTTCTAGTCCCGGTCGGGGTGCCGGATTCTGTCCTGGTTGCCCCTCTTCCAGGCCAGCTCTCTGCTGTGGCCAGGGAGTGCAGTGGAGGATGGCCAAAGTGCTTGGGCCCTGCACCCCATGGGAGACCAGGAGAAGTACCTGGCTCCTGCCTTCGGATCAGCGCGGCGCTGGCCACGGAGGCCATTGGAGGGTGAACCAACGGCAAAGGAAGACCTTTCTCTCTGTCTCTCTCTCTCACTGTCCACTCTGCCTGTCAGAAAAAAAAAAAAAAAAAAAAAGAGTATAGTGAGAGAACCGCAATAAGGGTTTGGGAGTATGTAAAATACATGACAGAGATCCAACAGCAAAGAGGTATCTTATGGCAGAGAAATATAGTTTTATTTCAAAGTTAAGAGTTTTTTTAATTGATTCAAAGCTATTTCTAATCCAGGGGTTATCCTATGCTAGAGGGTACCTATGGAGAAACGGCTCAACACAGTCAATGGCATCTGACCAGCTAGGCAGTTTCTAATGGGCCTGGAATAAAAGATCTGTGTAGACTTCCTGATTGAGAGTCATGTGAAATGATGACAGAAATGCACTGCCCTTTTCCTGGGAAAATCTCGTCTGACAATTCAGGGAACCCATCGTAAGATACCTGGGCACTCCACTCTAATTTTCCTGTCTTTGTTGACAGCTTATCCTTCAAATGGACCCCACACGCATGGATACTGATCATCCTGAAAATGGCCACCATCATCCATGAGCAAGATCATCAGAGTGAAAAAAAAATCACATGAGAAATATAGCAGGGTGCAGGAGGACAAAGGGGGAGAAGGACACGGGGGTTACTGGGACCTGGGGTCCAGAAAGGAGAAGTGAGACAAGGCACTGGACCGTGTCTTCTATTTAAACTCCAAGAACAGGCACCATTTGATATGCATGGTCAGCCTCCATTCAGCCATATTCTCCAACTCATTCATCCAACATATGCCCTTACTCTTAACCTCTCTGAAACTAAAACACCACAGGGAGTTGGTTCTTCAGACTGGCTTCTTTCTAACCATTTATGATGAATCCCAAGAGGCTTTTCCTAGTGCACAAGTCCCAAATGCTCTGTTATGGATTCTTAGAGCCCAAAAAACCTTGCTATTGCCTCACCATTCTCCATATGGCTCCACGAAATATTGAGACTAATTGACCTTGCACTGGCAATGGTTAGGGACATCGCACACTGCTTATATGCTTTCCTGAAGCTGATTTCTTGCATATTATTTACTGATTATATAGCTAGAGTTTAACCTGCTCCTTCGTTGCCAGCTCATCTGTTTATTACTGTCTCATAGCCTTCTCCCTCGTCTTACAGAATTGGCTAGATTTAGATCCTGGGCATTTCTAAGTTTCTCCATCCAAGGTAGCTAATTCTCCTTGTCCTTAAGTGAAGTAGCTGAGGCAAGGTTCACACCTGCCTGCCAATTTGCTATCACTTCATATGAACTAAATAAAATACTTCAGTTTATACATAGATCTTCAAATCATTATGGCAAATCTATTTTTCCTCTACCAATACCCCCACCATCTCTCTCTCTCTCTCTCTCTCTCACACACACACACACACACACACACACACACAATAGTGTCTTCCACTATTCCTTATCATATGACCATGAAAATCAAGTAATTTTCCCATGATCAACTTATTTGATAGCTTCCTTTAGCAGATTTCCTTAAAAAGTGGGCTATATAGGAAATACAAAAGGAAAAAATATTTTCCTAAACCTCTTCCCTGAAATTATATAACCCTATACTTGAGTTTTATTTCTGTGGTGAAAAGATATTGCTAGGGGCTGATGCTGTGGCATAGTGGATAAAGACTCTGCCTGTGATGCTGGCATTCCACATATGTGCCTGTTTGAGTTCCAGCTTCTTCATTTCCAATCTATCTCCCTGTTAATGTACTGGGGAAAGCAGTGGAAGATGGCCCAAGTGCTTGAGGCCCTCACCCACGTGCAAGACCCAGAAAAAGCTCCTTGACCCTGGCTTCAGCCTTGTGTAGCCCTGACTACTGCAGCCATCTGAGAGTGAACCAACTGGTAGAAGATCTCTCTCTTTCTCTCTCTGCCTCTGCCTGTCCTTCTCTGTAATTTTGACTTTCAAATAAATAAATAAATCTAAAAGGAAAAGAAAAAAGAAGAGTCAATGCTTCCATGGAACTTGCAGTCTAAGTAGGAAGTAGACATCAATCAAATAATTAATCAAAGCAAAGTGATTGCAATGTGTTGAAATAAAGAAATGTGCTCTGTTCTAAAGAAGTAGATGCTGTGGTGTATAACAGACTCAACCTAGTTTGAAGGAATGGGGAGGGCTCCTCTAAGGAAGTGCTTGAGCTGGGAACTGAAGGCTGAACAGGAATTGTTAGAAGAAACGCAGGATATGCCAGAGAGAGAAAAGGGAAGTCCTGGCACAGAGAACAGCATGGCAATTATTTGCCTGCTGAAGCAAGGCTAGGTAAAATACAGTGAATAAGAAAGTTGTGTGAAATGGGACTCATACATACTAGTCGTTCCTTCTTTCTTGCTTTTTAAATATTATTTTTATTAATCAATCAATATAAAACCAATGCATGATTTTAAGGAAGGGGATAACGGATTCAGATTTGTACCTGATATGAGATATGGAGATAGGGGGTGTGGGAGACACAGTTATTGGTGATGACTACTTCTCTGCTAGCTCTTTGGCATTAGCAGTTGGATGAGTGACAATATCACCAGCTGATCAAAGGGACACAGGAAGGAGACCAGCAAATGGGGGAGATTAACACTTTTGTGTCAGACTTTACTCTGCAAACTTTTTAAGTCTTCCAATCATCTGCATCAAATAGGAAGTTTGAAAGTCGTGTCTGGAGCTTGAAGGAGAAGTGACACTAGAGATGTGTTTGTGAGCCAATGGAAGTAAGTGAAGTGTGGGCACAGAGTGGTGTGTGCTGTGAAGTCTAATACCGAGGAACTCCAAGAATAGGAAACACTACAATTCAGTAACAGAAGGTTAAAGATCTGAAGCCTGATTGCCTTTGTCTAAATTCCAGTTCCTTCATATAATAGCTGTGTGGCCTCAGACGATTTATTTAACCTCTTATTACTGCCATTCTGTCACTAGTAAAAATGGAGCTAATAATACGTATACCCTAGGGCTCTGGAAGTAGTAAATGAAATAACACAGGTAAAGTTCTAAGAACCACGTCTGGCACATACTAAGTACCTACCAAATGTTAATTGTTTCTTCTGCTGCTTCTTGTTAAATATCATCATCATCATCAATATTAGGCATAAGGTGATTCTATAAAGGTGACATAGAAGGAATAAGCAGGTAGATAATCAGGAGAGTATGATGTTGTCGGGCAATGGAAGGTGGAGCCTTAAGAAATGGAGGATGAGCACAGAGTTGAATTCTGTAGAGAGGCCAAATACAATCAAATATGGAGCATTCTATTGTATTGATAATCCTAGAAAGATTTGAGAAATATGATCATAAGCATAGTTAACATGTAGGCATAAATGGTCAAACTGAGAAATAGAGCCAAAAGGGATCAAGAAGGAATGATGTCTATTTGAGAGCATAGGAATGACTGCCCACCGAAGCTCAGGTCCCATCAGTTGCCCAAGGTAGGGGGTAAGAGAGCTCCTCTACTGTAGCAGGAAGAAAGCAAAAGAACAACACCACAGACTGCAGCTTTGTTGCAGGGAGTGAAGGGAGTCTTCCCATCCCATCTGACAGCTTCTAGGTTTTATATTCTCTTCAAAACTATAAGTGAGATTCTCTTTTCAGAAAGAGAATTATCGTAAGACTGTAGGGTTATGGGGTGGGTACAGGGTTAGGGAGTGGATACAAGTATTCTAGGAATGTGAAGAAAGTTTGAAAAGCATGCCTTGGGCGTGACCATGAGTGACTCACTGGAAGGTAGGGGGAGCCCTGACATTTCTCGGGGACCATTTCAGGTTGCTGAAAATGAATTTAAAGTAGAATCTATGTTTTATTTGTAGCATTTTTCAACTCATCTTGGTTTCATGATGCACTCAAGAGAGTAGATGTTTGGATTTATCAGGGCTGGTTTTGGAACAAGTGCATGTGATATTTACCAGAAGGAATGGGGATTTGGATACCACTGAAAGGATGAATGAAATTGAGAGCTGAAGAAGGAAATGAGTGAGAGTAAAGAAAAGGCTTTTGATGAATCCAGCACTGATATCATGGGAGCTGAACAGAAAGCTGGAGGGGGAGCAGGCGAGGGAGAGGGTGACACACCCAGAGCTGAGCTTTTGGAGGGAGGAGTCTCATGCTCAGACTGCCCCATCCCAACAGCCTTAAGAGTCTTCACTCTAGGGGTCCCTTACCCCACTCACATGGGCAACACCGCTATACCAATGACCAGACTAAGCCAAATGCCTTTTTAACCTCTGAGCTCACTTAGACATCCTATTACTGGTCATCTTTGTCTTCACTGTCAAACTACTAAGTGAATGAATCATTCATGCTACTCCCACCTACTGCAAAGCAGTAAGGAGAAGACTCCAAGTGGAAGCACGGCTTGAAACTAAAGATCTGTAGGCTGGGGAAGGACAGGGCTGTTCAAGGGACAGTGCAAGGCCTGTGCACAGTAAAGAATCTCAAGAGATAAAATTAGTAACATAGGACAGGGATCATTTAAGGTGACCTTTTCACAAGAGGCCGCTTGTTAGACTTAGTTCTCTGGGTTGTGAGGAATATTACGATTTTTTTTAGTGGAAAAATGATATTAACACATGAGGTGTCATTTTAAGAAAATTTATCTGGCCAAGTTTAGAGTCAATTTGATATGGCTAATAGCTATACATCAAGTTTAGAAGATGAAATTCTATTCAAAGGGGAAGCTATTTGGCCTGGTGGTGAAGATACTGGTAAGAGTGCTTGGGTTTGATGCCTGTCTTCGGCTCCTGACTCTAGCTTCCTGCCAATGCAGACCATGGGAGGCAGTTGTGATGGTTCTAGTTTAGTCCTTGGCGCTCACAAGGGAGAACTGGATTGAGTTTTGGCTCAGCTCGGTCCTAGGTATTGTGGCCATTTCATTTGAATGGCAGAGTGATGAAAGAGAGAGAAAAAGAGAGAGAGAATCTTTCACTGGCTAATTCACTGCCTAAATGACCTCAACAGCCTGGGCTGGGGCAAGCCAAAGCCATATGGGTGGCTAGGGATCAAGTACTGCCTTCCTGGACGAATCAGCAGGAAACTGGATCAGAAGCAGAACAGCCAGGATTTGAACCTGAGCTCTGATATGGGATACTGGAGTCCCAAGTGACAACTTAACTTACTGCACCGCAATGCCAGCCCCGCACCCCTTTTTAAAGCCCAGCTTTCAAGGGTAGGCATTTGGTTCAGTGGTTAAGACACTGCTTGAGAGACTCATACCCCACACCAGAGCACCTGGATTCAAGTACTGGGTCTATTCCTGACTCCCAGCTTCCTGCCAGCGCACACCCTGGGAGGCAGCAGGTGATGGGTTCTGCAATTTATGTAGGAGATGTGAATTGAGTTCCCACTTTGGGCTTCAGCTCAGTGCTGGCTGTTGTGGGCATTTGGAGAGTGAACCAGCAGATAGGAGAGTCTCCCCCCCCCCTTTCTCTATCTCTATCTCTATCTCTATCTCTATCTCTGTTTCTCATGTCTGTCTCTCTCCCCTCCCCATTGCTCTTTCAAATAAATTAAATAAATAAAAATTAAATGCTCAAATATCTATGCTTGTCTAACTTGAACATTTTGTTTGTTTGTTTGTTTATTTATTTATTGGACAGGCAGAGTAGACAGTGAGAGAGAGAGAGAGACAGAAAGAAAGGTCTTCCTTTCCATTGGTTCACCTCCCAAATGGCCGCTACGGCTAGCACGCTGCGCCAATCTGAAGCCAGGAGTCAGGTGCTTCTCCTGGTCTCCCATGCGGGTGCAGGGCCCAAGCACTTGGGCCATCCTCCACTGCCTTCCCGGGCCACAGCAGGGAGCTGGACTGGAAGAGGAGCAACCGGGACAGAATCTGGCACCTCAACCAGGACTAGAACCCAGGGTGCAGGCGCCGCAGGCAGAGGATTAGCCAAGTGAGCTGCAGCGCTGGCCCATTTTGTTTATTTTTACTGCTTATATTTCTTACGCCTACACTCCAGGTGTAAGCAGGGCCCATTAAGGAGTTTGGTGCTGCAAACTATTTGTATAGATAATGACTATGCGGGGTCTTCAAAAATTTCATGGAAATGCATCTGATAAAAAAAAAAAACTGTGTATGGATTTTCAAATATTTTGCAGCAAAATAGACTTATCTTTTAATTCCATTTCCCCCTTAAAAACTTTCTGAAGTCCTCTCCTATCTGTAGTCGTCTGTTAGCTATCAGCCTGCCCACAAGGAAACAGCAGAAAGGAAGTGCAGAGGGACCCAGAGGCCACGGATAGACGTGGCAGGTACAAAGCATGAAATTTCTCTGGGGTTTGCGGAAGTGAAAGCAAAGAGGCTTCAGGTGGGATTGTGCTAAGAGCAAACTTTGACTTGGCTCCTGGTGTGGGGGGTGGGGTGGGAGGATATGTGTGGTTGGGCAGCTACAGCAGAGCTCTCTCTGTGACTAGGGGCTAGAAGAAGCTGGACTGCTTCACGCAGCATGTCTCAGTGCCTTAGGGACCTCTTATCTGATGTGTGACTGCAACTATTTTCCCAAGAAAATTAAAATGACTTAGTCAGTTAACCTGAAATTCCTGGCAATGTTCTGCTAGTGGATTAGAAGTTTTCTCACCAGACTTTGGTGGCCAAGAGAGCGGGAAGTGCTGAGCCTGTCAGACACAGGATTCCACTACCACCTAGTGGACAGCAAAAGGTTGCCTTCTTGCCCCTCACCACCCCAAGCACCTTAGCAAGGTAACGGGGAAGGAGAAAGCCCAAAGGTCCATGTAAAACCCTGCTTGGAATTAGATTATCTCCAGGGTGTTGGTTCCTCCACCAGTCACCTGAGGGGCTGCATTTCTGACCATTCTATTGAGCACTGAAAGCAAGTGTGTAGGGCCTGCTACTGTGCTACCCTGGCATGGTGGCCTGAATCACACCATGCTTCAGGATAGTCAACTTACCACAAAGAGCCCCGGATCTTAATTATCTACTACAAGGTCAGTTCACAGTAATCAAAGAATGTAGTTCAGTACTTTTTGCTTCCCTCACTGCCCCTACCCTACCCACAGAGTATGTCATTCAAGGGGCAGATCTTTTAGATGACAGATACAATGCTCACAGCTTTTTATGTTAAATGAAGGGATTTGCATTTGTGTATGGGCACAATGAGGCTAAAACTTGAAGGTCACTGCCCACAACCACTTTATATTTTACAGGAGCAGGTAGAAAAATATAAGTGCTTGTAGTGGTTCATTTTATGTGTTAACTTGGATAGGTCATGACATCTAGTTTTCATCTAAACATCAGTCCAGATTTTGCTGTAAAGATGATATTTAGATAGGACAAGCATTTAAATCAGCAGGCTCCAAGTAGAGCAGGCTACCCTTCATGATTTGGGTGGGCCTCATCTAATCAGAGGAATGTCTGAAAAGACAAAGATCCCTGGAGAAGGATTTCTGCCTCCTGGTGCCTTTGAGCTCCAGCTACAAAGTCAAGTCTTTCCTGGGTCTCCAGCTTGCTGGTCTGCCCTGCAGATTTCCAACAATGGTGTGAATGAATTCCTTAAAATAAATATATGAATGGATAAAGAGAGAGAAAGAGAGGGAGAGAGAGAATGATATAGATGGATAGACAGATATAGAACAGATGACAGATATAGATTATAGATAAATGAAGCTACAGATGATAGATAGGTAGATAGATAGATGATAGATAGATAGATAGATCTTCTTGTTCCTGATTCTCTGGAGAACCCTGGGTAATGCCAATTAGTGATAGCTGTTCAAAGCATTCATGCATCACTGAGAAGAGATTTGTTCTGCCTGGGGGGGCGGGGGGATTGAGATTAGCCTATATCAGAGGTACTCAGAGTATTCATTCAAGGGCAAACATATTAAAGTTATCCAGAGACGAAAGAAAAATTTCAGGCAAAGAAAATAAGTAGAAATGATCTTATCAGAGACTGTGCAAGTTGAGTTGTCCCAAATGACTTTAGTCTATGGTGCCCTGGGTAGTGATGAGAGGTCCCCAGTAACTCTAGCTGATGGTGCTAACATGGTACAGGCTGGGGCTGAGAAAGGATGGGACAAGTTATCTAAGACCAGGTGGTGATGGATCTTGATTCTAAGGATTTATACTTCCTTAGAGACACTATGATCTCTAACAACATGGTGTGAATGCATTGTGTGAAACAAGGAGGTCAGTAGGAAGCCTGAGTCCCTTAGGAGACTTCCTGAGATAGGCTAATCCTAGGAGGACTGCTACAATCTTTAGCTCAAATTCCAATAGGTTCTATCTGTGAGCTGTAAAGTTTCAGCTGTGGGACACAGAACTGCAGAGAGGCAGAAATGAGATCAGTCTTCTCCTCTTCATTGTTCTCTGGGATTTTAAAGAGAAGAAGTAGAGCATGATGGTTGGAAGTCTGGCTCTTCTTTCAGACTACATTTGATCATCATCTTGAGCAAATTGCTATCCAAACCCCAGTTTCCTGATTTGAAAACTGGGACTAAGAATAGTACCTGCCTACTAAGGCCGCTGAGAGGATCAAACAAGACCATGCATGCAGAGTGCTTAATCCACACTGGGCACCTCCCAGAAGCTCCTCAGCATTATTTATTATTGGAGTACAGATATGAAAGTAAGACCCTAGTGCTGCTTGACATGAGGTTGACAATTTCAAAAAGATCAAGATCAATCCCCATTCTCACCCCCTTTTCAAGCAATCTTGGGGATGTATTGTTCAGAGCAAGGGCTTCTGTCTTCAAGATGATCCATTAGGGTACAATCATTTTCTTGTTTTACCAAAGGGAAAGAAGAAAGACACCAATGGTAATACTGTCAAGCAATAATCCTGGGTACAGAGAAGTTGAGAGAACATTTTACTTACATACACTGGTATTTGCCTTACAGTCAGACCCCTAGGATTTCCAGGGTCTCCACAGGGCTGCCCATAAGGACCCTAACAAAAGACAACTTGTTAAAGAGTGGTCAGCATGTGCTGTTCTAATGCCATGTTTCAAAGGAAGATGCATTTCCTATCATCTTCGCCATCTCATGCTGTGTATGCTTTTCCTAAGAACTCTAAACCTCTGCTGTGGGCCCGGGTGGGAGGTGGAGTGATCAGATGGCTAAATGACTGAGAAGTAGCCTCACAAAGAGCCTGCGGCAGCCTGGACCTCATTATTACATCCTGCTCAAGCCCCTGGGGCAGGAATGACAACTGGACAATTGTACTTGTCATACGCCTAGAAGCTGCTATCAGAAAAGTATTTTCTACTACAGGATTAATGCTTGTGGAATATTCCTTGGGCAACTACAGATAGGGACTGCCCAAGACATATGATCAGCTGAGACATTTTAAGTTCCCACAAAATGTACAAGTGAATATGATGATCCAAACATACATATTCTCTTTCTCTCTTTCTTTCTCTTTCACACACAAAAACACACATACACACACCATACAAACACACACACACCCTCCACATCCCCAAGTGTAAATTAAAAGAGTTTGCCTGTCTGCCATCTATATGAGGAGTCCCTAGTTGAATCTGTCTCACAGGTGGGCTTTCCTAAACTCAGGATTCAGCTCTCCCTGAGCCTCTGAAAAGTTGCAAAGTTCTGAGAACTATTTGACTACCAGGACACTCAGAGTCAAGTGTCACACGCAACTTCAACAGCTAGCATAAGATCAGCATTTAAGCAGCATTACCACTTCCACTCCTTTTAATTTCTCAGCTCTTAGCTTTTATTTTGGTGCTGATGATTTGTCCTTATTTCATATTTATGTACACACATGCACATACACAAGTACTTAAGCACCTCGAGCCTTATATAACAGTGATAAAGAGTGAGCATTCCAAACCCAAATAAAACCCCAGTGCTCTAAAACACAAACTGTCTGAGCACCAACATGTCGGAAAGGGGACACTTTTGATTCCTGACCTTATGTGATGCGTCACAGTCAAAACACAGGTGCACTGCAAATATTGTATAAAATTACCTTTTGGCTGTTGTATATAAGGTGAATATAAAATATAAATGGCTTGTGTCTAGACTTAAGCCTTATTCTCAAGATATATAATTATTATGAATATGCAAATACCTCCCCCCAAAAATCTGATATCCAAAGCAGTTCTGGTCCTAAATGCATCAGATAAGGGATATGCAACATATAGTAGTAATAATCTAACAATCTCACTTCCATGCTTCTTTCCAGGGAAATACATATTATATCCCATATTGAATTTATAACCATGAAAGTTCTCTCCAAAGGCTTTCAAGGTTGTAAATATGATGAATCCTGTCTCTGTAAATCCCAGGGTCACAGAGTAGATTCTGCTTCTTCTAACAGCATCTCTTGTCCCTAAATGTCTAGCTGGTGAAGTCTGGGTTTTGAAAGGTACTGGGGTCTGGCATTGTGGTGCAATGGGTTGGTGCCCTAGCCTGAGGTTCTGGCATCCCATATGGGTGCCAGTTTGAGACCTGGCTGCTCCACTTCCAATCCAGCTCTCTGCTATGGCCTGGGAGGGCAGTGGAGAATGGTCCAAGTCCTTGGCCCCTGCACCCATTGTGGGAGATCTGGGGAAGGGCTCCTGGCTCCTGGCTTTGGATTGGTGCAGCTCCGGCCCATTGCGGCCAGTTAGGGGATGAACCATCGGATGGAGGACCTCTCTCTCTCTCTCTGCCTCTCCTCTCTCTGTGTAACTCTGACTTTCAAATGAATAAATCTTTAAAAAAAGAAAAAAGAAAGGTACTGGGGGTACTGGGAGTCCAATGAAGGAAATAATGTCTTCATTGTTTCTCAATGACAGATAGTTGACACTATGGTGCAGGGAGAAGAGAATTAGAGACCAAAGACTAACACAGAACTAGGGTGTGAGAGACCTGACCTTGATCCTGGCCTTGATGTGACTATCATGGCTGGAAGTCACCCAGACCTTCAGGACATAATTTCCTCTTCTCTAATATTACCAAATTACCTTCCATTATAAATTTTCAAAACATTTAAGCATCATTTTTCCAAACACAATCTTACAATTATAGCAATAGTGATGATAAGAAAAATAATAAGCACTTTTCAGGATCACTGAAACTGGAGGATGTAGTGAAAGGCATTTCCCCCAGCTGCCAACAGCTGACGATCTCAGTGCTCAGGACTTGGGCACTACCTCTGCGGAAGACATCTGCCTCGCCCTAGGGCATACCTCCTTCTGGGGGGAGAGGGGAAGACCCTCATCTGATTGGTCAATGCAAGTTTGTAAGGGTGTGGCTCCCTTGTTCCAACTCCTGGCGATAACCAAGAGCCAGCCTAATTTTGGGGTTTCCCAAGGGGATGGATGGGGATCTTAGTTGGAGCCTTCCCAGAAGCTCAATTGTCTTTGTACCCAGTCTTGCTTCCTTCATGTCCTTCCCCGTATACTGAGCCACTTCCTAATAAACATCCTTCTCTCTCTCCTCTGTCACAGAGTCTGAGTCCCAGGAGCCAAACTGTGCCATTAACTAACATTTATGACAACTCTTTGATGCTTCAGGATGATCCCAGATAGGCATTCTACATGTGCCTTCTGGTTTAAACCACGCAATGGGACAGGGGTTTGGTACAGTGGTTACGGTACTCTTTGGGATGTCTGTATCCAGTATTGGAGTGTCAGTCCTGCCTCTGTGCCTGTTTCCAGCTTCTGCCAATGCACAGATTCTGACACAGCTGATGGTTCAAGTAGTTGGGTCCCCATTGCCTGCATGAGGATCCACATGAGACTAGTTTGAGTTCTTAGCTCCTGACTTCAGTTTGGTCCAGCTCTGTCTATACCAGGCATCTGGGGAGTGAACCAGCTAATGGAAGATCCCACTCTTTCTCATTCTCACTGTCTCTCTGCCTTCAAATAAATAAGATTAGCAGATGAAAATTAGCTAAATGAATAAGTCTTTTTTTTTTTTTTTGACAGGCAGAGTGGACAGTGAGAGAGAGAGACAGAGAGAAAGGTCTTCCTTTGCCGTTGGTTCACCCCCCAATGGCCGCTGCAGCCGGCGCGCTGTGGCCGGCACACCACGCTGATCTGATGGCAGGAGCCGGGTACTTCTCCTGGTCTCCCATGGGGTGCAGGGCCCAAGTACTTGGGCCATCCTCACTGCACTCCCTGGCCACAGCAGAGAGCTGGCCTGGAAGAGAGGCAACCGGGACAGAATCCGGCGCCCCGACCGGGACTAGAACCCGGTGTGCAGGCGCTGCAAGGCGGAGGATTAGCCTAGTGAGCCACGGCGCTGGCCCTATGAATAAGTCTTGCAATAGTCTTGTACGTGATTGTCTTATGGTGTACAGGATACCATGGTAAATATTAGCATCAGTTAGCTTGGGTTGGTCCTACCACACTGCAGTGTATTATAGATGCTTGCACAATACTTCACACCACTCCAATCATCTTCTCTCATCAGGCCTTGATGCTTGTTTGAGATATTAAAT
Organism: Oryctolagus cuniculus; assembly: GCF_051225735.1. NCBI lineage: Eukaryota > Metazoa > Chordata > Mammalia > Lagomorpha > Leporidae > Oryctolagus > Oryctolagus cuniculus. The sequence goes on from NC_142867.1 coordinate 121,601,729, forward strand.
AAGATAACACATCTTCAAGGAGCAGTACCCAATGATGTTCAGTTATACATGGATTCACTTCTACATCTCCAATGAATTTGCAGTGCATCACTTAAACTAAGCAGGCAGTAAAAGCAAGCCTACCTAACCTAAGCAGCAAAGATTGTAGTGAGGGGAGGGGCTCCAGTGTCTGCCTGCTTGGATGCACGTCCTGTACCAGACTTTGTCTCATTTTCCCCATCTGTCAAAATGAAAATAATAAGAATAATGGTCAGAGCATGTTCTGAAGAGAATGATTCACTAGACATGCAGTTTGCTGACTACAATCAGGCACGGCAAAGCTCAGAAAATGTCAGATACTAAAAAGTCATTGCAGTTTGAATAGATAGCAATTTTATTTTTATCTTTAAAGATAAACGTGGAGTTTAAGGGTTCTGACTGTTGATATCAATAGTCAGATGGCCAGGAACAAGAGTTAAAATGATGTCATCAACACAGTGGAGGAAGAAAAGGGAACAGGAATTGAGGCTCAACAAGAGTTACTACTTGCAAAGAGTCAGGACAACGCATACAGTCTTGGATTCACAAAACTGTGAGAAACATCACAGGGAGCGAATGTTTGCTGCAGTTGTTAAGCTGTATCTTGAAAGATCTGTATTCTAGATAAGAGCACCTGGTTCTAGTTCTGGCAACTCTGCTTTGATCCAGCTTGCTGCTAAGGTGCACCCTGGAAGGCAGCAGATGATGGCTCAAGTACCTGGCCACCTGCCACCAGATGGGATGCCCAGACTGAGTTCTGGGCTCTTGGTTTTAACCTGGTCCAACCCTGGCTGTTGCAGGTACTTGGGGAGTAAACCAGCAAATGGAAGTCCTCCTTATCTGTCCGTTTCTTTTTCTCTTTGCTTTTCAGATAAAATGAAGATAAATAAAAACTTTTTAGAATGAGTATTACATTTATGAGAAATTTCTGGGGTAATTTGGAGTACATGAGTATAAACTCAAAGGCACTATGAAATCCATAAATAATTTTTCATAATACACATTCTCCTGGACTTTTTGAACCCCCATGTATGCTTGGATTTCAAATTTTTGTACCAAAAATACTTTTAATTTCACTTCCATGAGCTTTTTGAAAGACTTCATTTATATTTCCTTTACTTACAAACACACCCTAGAATTTAATGCTCTCATAAGTAATATTTCTGCTATAAAACACTGCTTGTCACAATAAATGTAAATAATTGATTTATTAATTCTAAGTAAATATAAAGTATTTTGCATGATGCCAAGCATGTGGTTATTGCCGTAAGAAATGCAGTAGTTATTATTAGTATCCCTGCTTTACAAATTGGGGCACATAATACTGAACAAAGCTTAAGACCAGTCCTTGCTGCTAACTTAAAACTGTATTCTCTACTGCAAAGTAGAAAAATACAGGTAGAGTTGTCCAATGAAGGGGGTCAGTGGCGGGCAGTTGGTCAGATGCCCACCTCTAATTATGCCCAGCTTCTGTCTGTCACCTTCAAGTCCAACATGGACTCCATGGCCAATAGCATTTCCTGATGCACAGTCCAGAAACCACAGAGCTTGAATCACATGGTTCCAAAATCTTTGCCCACCAATAAGACTTGGGCAATTCCAGGCATCTTTCCTCACTCGGTGGCTGTTTGCAAGCAGCCTCTCTGATTTAGAATTGAGCTGACCACTTGAAAGCAAAAGTCATGTCTCTGATTCCCAGCCCCCTCCCCCACATCATCAGAACAAATAGAGGTCACAGCAGAATCCCAACCTCTCACTCTGTGTAGACCAGGACAGACTCCTTAATCATAGAAACCAGTGAAACATGGCAGACAGTCCACTCCCTCATCTCTACTTGCCCTTTCCTGGTAAACTCTGGAAAAGATAGATGTAGTGAACTGAGCCATAGGTGCAAAGGTGAGGAGCCACGAAGGAAAGAATTAAGTTGATTAATACTTAGCCCTTGCAAAAGTATAGACTCTGAGTAGAGAGAAGAAGTCCTAGCCATCTGTTGCCTTGCACAGCTCATTTGCATGTATTTTTTTTTCTGGTAATCAGCCACAAGTTCCTTGACCTTGGCCTCCAAGAGGGGCCTAACCCTGGACCCAGAGCTGCTGTGGGAATCACCGCTCAGCTTTGCCCATCTGGCAGCCTCTGAGCCCCAACCTTTGCCAGCTGGCATCACTGACCCGATATTGTGTAGCTTTTACCACTAGGTTGCATGCATCCATCCTGCCCCAGGGACATGTGACCCTGTCCTATTGAAGTGGCACAGGGAGAGTTTTCAGGGGTGACAGAAGATGCCTGCACCTGGTTTTCCCCAGGGGCAACATCCTGGTTTTTGAAAGAATTACAAGAAGGTAACTTCTTAGGACAGACATGGCATAGTAATGTGGGCAAATTAGCTGGAAAGAAAGCACCTGGCCACATATCAAGTGTCTAAATCCTGCCCTAGACCTGGGTCTGGAGCTGTGGAAGTTTGCTCAGGCACAAAGAGGCACCCTGAGCTGTGTGGCACAAAGCCAAGGGAGATCAGAAAGTGTTCCCCGGGGAGATTTGCTGGCAACTGAGCCATCTAATCAATGAGTTTGTCCACAGGGCCCGGGAAGACAAATGGAAAAAAGGAGTAAGAGGCTCCGAATGGGAACTGGAGGGAGGGCTCCCGACCAGAGGGGGAAGGCAAGTCCCAGGAGGATCCCCATGGGGGACTCAAACGGAACTTCAGGGGCTTTTTGTAGAGAAGGCAGCCTTGCCTGGGGAGAGAGCAACAGTGGCTCAGCATCACTGAGTGAGCAGAAACAGGAAGTGCCGTAGAGAAAGCGAGGGGACCTAACAGGAGGAGAAATCTGCTCAGAGCTCGCTCTCCAGGGCACTCCTGGATGAGAACATGTCGTGGGTTTGGCACACAGAGCTAAGTGTATCCATCACAGAGGCAGAAGTTCATGTAGAAGAAAGAACCAGTACCAAGTAATGGCAAGGAAGGAGTGGGGCCAGGGTCAAGGCTATTGTCTTCTGTCCCGGGTGGAATGTCAGTAGCTGGAGGCTCCCAGAAAATGATTTCCAAACCTAACCCATTCGATGCTGCAGATGATTCTCACCAGCTCTTATTCAAACTAAAAACGTGCTTCTGTTCCCTTCGTGGTTTCTATCTCCCAGTCTGTTTCTTCTACTGTCAACTCCAGTTGATTTAGAAACCCATATAGAAGGAGAGTTTGTGGCAGGTTGTCAGAACTGAGATGGGCTTCTAAGGACATGAAATTCTGCAGGGCAGAGTGCTGTAGACCCTGAGCCTAACAGGAGGGTGAGGTCAGGGATTGGTTCTATCCCAGGGCTAGGACTTCCCTGGTGTGGATCAATTAGTGGTGGTTAGGAAGCAAGTTTCAGAATAACCAACTACAGTGGCTTCAACCAATGGAAAAACTCATCTTCCTGAGGAAGAACTTCCCCAGGTACACAGGTTAATTGTTGCTGCCTATGCTTAACCAAATCAGCAGCCATGTCTTGTGGTCTTTCCACCTTTTCCTTGTTTTACAGCTTGATCCATGCGTTGTTAGTCCAAGAAGAGGAAAGGGAAGGGGAAAGGAAGGGAGGGGAAAGGAGGGGAGCGGAGGGGAGAGGAGGGGAGAGGTGGGGAGAGGTGGGGAGGGGAAGGACAGTGCTTGTATCAGGAAAAGAAAGGTTTTCTTCTTGGTCAAGTATGCCATGCATTCCAGAAGGCAGAGAATCTTCCAGTGGCACTAACACAGCATCAATGTCTGCCTTAAAGCACAAGAAATACTTGCAGAATGAGAGGAAGAGAAAGAGGAAATAAGGGAGAGAGAAGGGGGAGGGAGAAGATAAAACAAGAGAATGGAAAGAAAAATGGAATGGAGGAATGGAGAAAGTAGGGCAGGTAAGCTGGCTTGGATTAAGAAGAAAGGGGGTTGGGCATTAGGCTTAGCATTTAGGATGCCCATGCCCCATATAAGAGTGCCTGATTTTGATTCCCAACTCCAGCTTCTGATTTAAGGTTCTTGCTAATGTAGACCATGGAAGTGATGGCTCAAATAGTTGGGTTCCTGCAACCCACATGGGAGCCCTGGATTCAGTTCTCAGCTTGCAGTGTGAACCTGGCTCAGTGCTTGGAGGCCCTCATACTTACTCCACAGTTAGACTGTGAAGATTAAACGATTGGGGCATGTTACAAATGTTACCATACACATACACGTGTATCCCATAATGCTAATCATTTTGAAAAGCACTGCTCCAGTATGAGCACTGTTGGTAACAGACATTTGGTGCTTCAGGTTGATTTCCAGGAGCAATCGTCATGTGGCTTGGACTTGCAAATCCTCTCTCCCTGTGTCTGGCATAAAAATGGGACGGACGCTACACCTGTGCAGGAGATTTTCAGGTGCTAAATTTACACAGGCACAACTAGCCAATCTTGGGGAGAGTTATGAATGACCACTAGATGGCAGCAGAGCTCTTCCTAATATGTGGAATTGCTTCCCCCCTGCCCCGCCCCGCCCCACCACCATGCAGGGTATAGAAACTATGCAATTTTGAAAATATGCATGCTGTACTTACATTATAATTATTTCTCTTAAGACAGCTCACAAGTCTGTTTTCCTCATCTCCCCTGGCTATGGAAGTCAAACATCTTGGTAGAAACATGTAGTAGGGGTTTTAAGGGATTTCTGAAGCCAAGCATAAAACCTTAGCCTGCTAATGATACATGGACATTTCATCACCTGGAAAAGGGAATTACCCTAACACTTATATCCTGGGGTTTTATGAGTGTTGAATAAATGATATCCATAGATAACTTTACATCAGCTGGGGAATATAGTAAACACTTTGAAGCCTATGTCTCCTCCTCTTCCTTTTCTTTAAATTTCAGCAGCAGAAAGAGGGGGAAAGAATGATAGTTTAGACTAGAAGCTGGATGCCGAGTGAAGATGAGGATGAGGCCAAGGGTGGATGTGTGGCTCTGTGAGAGCAAGGTTTGGGGTGAGTGCGTGGGGAGGGCCATGGACCACAGAGAGCCCGGGCAAGGACAGAGATCCCACCCCCACGAT